>NC_089767.1:12975149-13002649 GCF_040412425.1 Macrobrachium rosenbergii
GGATTTAGATAAAGGAGATATTGGGAAACGAGCACGCAGTTTCGGGTTCAGAAGGTGTAAAACTTGGAATGAACTGCAGAAATTTCTACGAGCTACTTATGGCGGAGTTCAACGCGAATGTGCAGTTCGAATTTATGAGAGTTTCTCAAAATAAAGAAAGGCAATGATTCACTAGTCACATACAGTGCGAATTTATTTGATGCAGTAGTTGAGTTAAAGAAATCTATAACAGGTTCTCCATGGGTAACTGGAAATAATATCTCTTTAGATAATTTTGAAAGATTGTTACACTTTGCTTGTCTTTTAACGTCGGTCCCAGATGTAATTGTAGATAGTTTTGATAAGAGAATTGATCAGGATACAGACGAATCCTCTTTGTTTGCACAGATTAATAAAAATCTATCAAAATGCCCGACACTGGACAGTAGTTTTGTACAGGGAGGTGCAAGATGTCAGCTGCGGTTTCAAAACCACAGAATAATGATAGTCGCTCACATTCGGGAAATGATGCAACAGCGAAGACATGTGCACGAGTAGAATCAGAAGAAAATTCCAGAGAGATCAGTCACAACGATACGTTGTTTTAATTGTGATAAAATAGGACATAGTAAATCAAATTGCAGAGTGAGATATTGTTCAGTTTGCAAATCTTCAGATCATGGATGGAGATTTTGACCAGCCACAAAGAGTAGAGAATATTCAGGAAGTCACGGGAGGTTTTTCTAGATATGACAGGAGAATTCCACATGATGCAAGTTCTAGATACACAAAGGAACAGCAGAATTTTCACAAGATAAGTTCGAAAATGGACACAGGATAATGAGCAATCAGGTCTTAGAGTCACTAGAACCTAGGCCGATTGTACGTGGATTCTCTAACGGCAATGAAATTTCTATTTTCATTGATTCTGGTAGCTCAGTTAACTTAGTAAATGCTGACCTTTTTCACTGAGGTTTCCAGAGTGTAAATTAGTCCCTTCTAGTGAGACAGTGTGTGATGTACAAGCAGGAAACTGAATATTTTAGGTTGTCATCTCTTACGCTTTGTATCGGTGGAAAGACAATAGTAGAATCATTTTTGGTCATAGAAGGATTAGCCTTAGGTGAAATGGTTTTGCTAGGACACCCTTCTTGCATGCGACATAACATCAACATTCTTACGGGAGTTCAGGGGATTACAATAGGTGAGTCAGGTTGTTTTGTTCCATATATACACAGGAAAAAAACTTGTGAGAAACCTAAGACACAGTCTGAGACATGTGTAACACATTCATTAGAGAGTGAAGATATTCCATAAAGATCTTTCAAAGGATTTTTGTTGGAAGATATTGAATTGCAAAATCATGAGTTCCTACATTGGTTAAAGTGTTGCTGAAAGAGAAGAATTTTCCTTCTCAAGTGTGTGTTGTTGAGGGAACCGAGAAATTCAAAGACGTTGTGAGTACGGGGTGTCAGTGAATGAAATTTCAGTCGCAGGCGTGACTTCAGTAGAATTAGTTAGCTATCACAAGGGTACTTATGTAATTGATTTTGAAGAGTTTAATGAAGAGCATAAATTAGTGAGTTTTTGTGGAGACGGGAATATGTTTCCTAACGAGGAGCAACAGTTCAAGTCAGGTTCTAATGAACATTTGGCTAAAGTTGATTATCCTGAGTATTCAGATAAAGTAGAGAAAGTGTTGAAAGAATATCTAGATATCATTGCTTTGAAGGGAGATAAATTAGGAGTTACAGATGTTTTAGAACATTCAATCCGGATATATATATATATATATATATATATATATATATATATATATATTATTATGATTAGCAAGAATTCGCTAGCAAATTGCCTCCCTCCTTTGTTGTTGTTGTGTTTCATTTACTGCCAGCCGGCCGATCGATAGACCATCTGTCTATCGACTTAAAAACAAGGGTTAAAAGATTAAAGGCGCTCCCATTTTTGATAAAGATCTTTCCTTCGAGGCAAAAGTAATCTGGCTTGGGCGTTTCTCCTACAGGCCAAAACCTCCCCTGCGGGCAGCAGGTGCAATGAGTCAAAGCATCTGTGTTGGGCGCCCCCCTGCCCCAAAGGAGGGGATAAAGGCAAAAGCCCACGAGGTCCCAGGCACACGCGGGCTGGAAGATATGGAGTGAACTTGTGAAGACGTCCTCAACACCTGGCCCCATCGATGCCCTTGCATCCCAACCACGTGGCCCTTTCCAAAGTATACTTCTCCTCGTGCCCCCTCGACCGTATTCCTCGAGCCCACACGCCATTGCTTGGAGTTTCGAGGAGTCCCCATCGCCTTGCCGCTTTACGGAAGCCCTTGCATCTCACCACGTGGAAGAAACTCGCCCTCGGAAATCGCAAGTCATCCACGGACCGCCTTCTCGCGCCTCGAAAATCTGCTAAGGTAAAGTGCCCTGGAAGAGCCCCATTTCAGTCACGCTTTTGTCTCGTAATATTTTCTTAAAGAGAAAGCCAGAAATCTCCCTTGTCTATGTCCGTGCGCCTCTTGCATCGGCAGTATTAATTCTTTATTACTCCTTTGGCACCCTCAGTGCAGCTTCGAATTCATTATTCTTTTGTCTATTTTCATTACTGGCGTATAATGTGCATATCTCTCATTTCAGAGGACCTATTTCGTGGAAGCTTCTCGGACTGTGGCTGGAATTCCCCAGTTTCATTCAATAGTAATCTTGAGTTCCTCTTTCCCGTACTAAGGTCATTTATGTAAATACACTACTTTAAATGTGCCCACGTGTTTTACGTAATATTTCCCTCAGTAACCAGAGCCCTATGCTCATATGAAATTCTCCTTTGTTTTCCTCTTTTTTTACGTTTTCCCGCACTCCACGAAGTCAGAATCACAAGGCTAAATTACCTTAAATTGTTGCTACCTGTCTCACAGAGCATAATTCAAACTAAAACTACGGAAAAACGTAAAAATGGCGACCTGGCCATAGATCTCGTTTTGCAGTTGCAGTTCCTAGTGTTGCTTTATTGCATTTGCAACTTGCCAGATCAGCTATTAGCAAAGCTAAGCTGGGCACGAGACAATTACGAACCTTTTTGTGTAAAACCAGCACACAGATCCAGAAAATTCCACGTAAGTAATGTGTTAATCTTAGCAAAACCTTTTTTACAATCGTGACTGTTCCTAGGAATTAGAAATAGGGACGCATGTAATCACTGAGAGAAAAGAACCGCCGTATTAGATTCGTTAATGCATGCCTTTCAGGATAGGTAGTTAGGAAATAACCAGTGCTAACCATCCTTTGCTTCGAGGAATAGTGCGAAATTCCTCTGTGTTAAAATCCTTGCCATATTCTTGCTTCGAGGAATAGTGCGAAAGAAATTCCTCTGTGATAACTTTTACTTCGCATTTCGAATTAGCGAACTGTTATTTAGGCGCGAATAAAATTCCCACGTGGGACACGACGAAGTCAGCTTGCATTGCTGAAAATTCTCTCAGTGTAGTTAGAATTCGAGTTAGGTGTTAGGAAAACGAAATTTAAACTCCGCTTATAGGGAAAATTACTAGGCCGTTGTACTGTTATCCTCTCAGACGACTGGGAAATTCTCCGAATCCCAGACGGTATATAAATATACGGGTTCATTCACCCAGAATCTAAAAATACCTCCGGTGTTGGCCAAACGACCTGCACCCCCACCCCGCCCATGCCCTGCGTGTGTAGCATTTTTTTTTTTTCCCATTCATTTCTCTTTGGGTTTCAGCATTCCCATTAGTAATTTCTAAGTCCTAAGGGACGAATCGTAATTCCAAGTCCTAAGTGACTCCTAAAATTCTACGTCAGACGTGGCGAGAATTCCTCCAAATTCCACAAATTCCAAGTCCTACGTGACTCTAAAATTCTACGTCGCACGTGGCGAGAATTTCTCCAAATTCCAGTCCTCAGAGACTCCTAAAATTCTACGTCGCACGTGGCGAGAATTTCTCCAAATTCCAGTCCTCAGAGACTCCTAAAATTCTACGTCGCACGTGGCGAGAATTTCTCCAAATTCCAGTCCTCAGAGACTCCTAAAATTCTACGTCGCACGTGGCGAGAATTTCTCCAAATTCCAGTCCTCAGAGACTCATACAAAAATTCTAAATCGTCGAAATCCAGTCCTCAGAATTCTCATACAAATGTGGCGAGAATTTCTCATTCCTCTGAGGGAACCCAAAATTAAGTCCTTTTTGAGACATTATATAGTGTAGTTCACACACATCTAAGCCCTTACGGGACTGATCATTCTAGTTCGTTAGAACAACTCCTTAACTTCACGCTACAGCCGCCAAGTCCGAGCGTGACAAAATCCAACTACGCCTTCCGAGACGATATTAGAATTCGTTCGCCAAGAACAACCACGTCTTTCCAAGACACATCCAATTTTAACAAAAAGTCTCCTCAGACTTACTAATCAACTGTCTTATTCGACAGATCCATTCTCCTGCAGTCTGAACAATTGAGTGTTTCAGATTCCTGCAATTGAGTCTTTTCAGACAACCTGAGTCTTCTCAGACATATCATATCCCCATTATTTCAAGATGGCTAATACCAGAGCCCAACAAAACGAGGATTTCAAATTCTACATGTCCGCTGGGAAGGACATGGGACTATCGGGCAAGATCTGAGAGCATGGGTTCAAGAGCGAGTGGACGATGCCAAGGCTGAGAGAGCAAGAGAACGTGAAGAGAGAGAGAGAGAAACGTGAGGAGAGAGAGGGCAAGAATTGCCCAAGAGCAGGAGAAGGATAAAGAACGTGAGGAGAGAGAGAGGCAAGAATTGCCCAAGAACAACGAGAGGAGAGAGAACGAAGAGCTCCTCAACAACGGGAGGAAAAGAACGAGGAGAGAGGGAAAGAGAACGTGAGGAGAGAGAGAGAGACAGAATCGCCCAAGAGAAAAGGGAGGAACGAGAATGGGAAGATCGAGAGCGACAGCGCCCACGAGCCCAGATGCTAGAACGACAGCCCGCCACCCCCGCCCCTGCCGCGGGGATGAGTGCCCTCAGCCAAGCTCACTCGTTCATGCCAAAATGGACCGAGTCCGAACCCGAAGTATGGCTTGAAAGGGCCGAACGAGTCCTGGAGTGCTGCGATCTCTCCCCGCGGAACTCTCCCTTGTTCTCACTAAATTCCTGGGCGGAAAGGCCCTCGTTGCCTACCACGCCCTTCCCGCAGACGATCGGGAATTGGGAAGCCGTGACGCCAAGCAGTTACGATAGCATGACGAGATTACCCCGAGCAGTGGAGGAGACGTTGGAGAGAGCAGCCCAGAGAAGCAGGCCAGACTTGGTCCGATTAGGCGTACCATTCGAGCGGGCGTTGACAAATGGCTCGATTCGAAGGAGCCACTAACACCGCCGAGGTACTCGAGCGGTTTAAATTCGAGCATTTCCTGCGCTACGCCCCTCCTGCCCTCGCCACTCATAGTGGAAAAGCCCCAGCAACACTCACCGAGTGTTGCCGAATAGCAGATATGTGGGAAACTCACCACCCTCAAGAAGGATCCATGGGGCGGAAGATAAATCCCCGTCCCTCCTCGGAGGTTCAAATTCCCACAAAAATGGGAACTCAGGCAAGCCCTAACTTGCCATTATTGCAAGAAAACGGGGCATTCCTCCGAACAGTGCCGGAACAAGAAACCGCTCCTCTCTCCCGGAAAACCGACAAATAACTCGCCTGCGCCCTCCACAGGGGCAGCGGAAAGACTTTAGCCAGACCTTTTGCACGGCGTGCAAGGTCTATGGCCATTCTCCGCATGGGCAAAATGCCCACGCAATAATAAATCAACTACTCCCACCGTCGCCTTGGCCGTCACAGATCCCCATCATTAGGCCCTCCCGCCGGCGGGGGCCTGTATACGTGGCCCCTCCACGAGGTAGCCAGCCCGCGCCGAGTCACTGCTTTCGAGGACTCGCGCACAAATCTCCCTCATCCGAAGGGACAGAGTTCCCTATGGAGCTATCGTCAATAGACGAAAACTCGTCACGATCGAGGGAATAAATCAATTTAAATGATACTCCCCTACGGTCCAATTGAGAGTCACAAGACCTCACCAATCAAAATTTGCAATCTTGCAGTAGCAAGCCATCTCCCGGAGGCTATGACGTCATCCTGGGACAGGACTTTCAGTCCCCACCGAAATCACGACAATCTAGGGGTCCCCATTCCCGAATCATTCCGCTGGCGAGTAATTCTCCCCGCTTCTCCCTCAGTCAAGACTGGCGCCCCTGGGTACCAGAAGGACGTGCAGTCCCCACCAGTGCCACCTGAGTACAATGTACAGTGGCCCCCCAATCGGTTCCCGATCCCATTCCAGTGCCGGCCCTGCCTCAGTGCCAGTGCCAGGGCCCCAATCAAATCTCCCTTCAGGAGATGCCACCCTGCCGGTGCCACTTGCATGCCCCCGAGCAGGGCCAAGCTTCGTCCGTCCCTGACCGACGAGCCCAAGAAACCTCTGATAGCGCCTGACTCTGCCCTAGTGCCAGCGCCAGAGCGCTACGCCGATCTCCATTCACGGGATCCAACTCAGGACCCCTCTCTTCCCCCGCCTGGCACCGCTACCAGCGCCGGTCAGAGAGACGGTTCCTCCCGACCACCGCGAAGCTCACCTGCAGGTGCGGCCTCGCAACCCGTGCCTGAGCTGGTCAACGTTACCTGCGAGCCGCTCACGCCACCCCCGACCGCCTCCTCTCTGCCTCAGCCAGTCGCCGACGCAATTGCAAGTCAGGATTCTGCCATATCTCACTTGGCCGATGAACTACAAGAGCCGCGACGGATCATGGTAGAACCAGCGACGGAACACTCCTGCGTCAGCTGTCGCATCAGCAGGCCCAGGTGGTACTCCGTGCCGCCCTCCGGTCGCGGGCCCTCCGCTTCCCGGCCGAGGACGACTGTCCCATTAAGAAAGACTCGAGGCGAAATTACCACGGGCGTGGGACATTCCAGGTAATTTACAAAGAGCTCTAGAGCTCCCATGGCACCTGTGCCACCATTTCATTTTCGAAGGTCTTGGCACCCCTAATCCAGAAGGGGATGTCAGACCCTCCTCTATCTTCTTCCGTTCCTCAGAACTGCTATCTCTTACCATCCTCTACTAATCTTCCCTTAAATTATCCCCACAAGAGGCAATTAAAATACGGGATACCATTCCCACACAATGTATAAATCATTAAGAATAACAGAGTGAGAAGTGGCACGCCCTTGCGCCCATACCTTGGCACCGGGCGTGCGTGTCAGCCCCCTCCTGAAGGAGTCGCGCCCTTCGGTGCACTTTTCTCGCCCCTGGGACTGAAAGTGATAGTCCGGGCCGTAATTTATAGGCGTAGGACGATAAAATTCCCCGCCTAACACAATAAAACCCTCACTCTTTTTCCCTTAGCCCTTCTGCCAATATCATTTACCTTCTTTTAGTCATTTAGTTATCTTTATTTTAATGAATCGCGAGTCATAAACTCTTGCCCTTGTGATTTAAATGCCTTTTGTAAGCTCTGAGGACGTGTCCCGCCTTTCATATGCGGTCAAGTTTCATTCGTAACGCCTTGGTAATTTTCCTTTTTGTTATTATTATCCCTTTTCCCCCTTCCATTCCTTCCAAGATCGCTGTTTGTCCTACCCACATCTTTTGTCTGCTCGCCCGTCATAACATTGAGTTGGCAGTAGACGATAAAATTAGCGTAGTTTAAGGTTAGCGAATTAAAACCTCGCGAATACTCTCGCCCGCATTACGACTGTCAAATTCCCGGTGTGTGGGTCATCCCTCAGCTCGCGTTGAACGATAGCTGAGCCAAGTACGTTAAAACGAAGATAAATTATCAATGCGAATATGTATAGTCATTACAGTATCGTAAAAGGGATGTCATTTACAAAAATAAACGCTGTTTTTCATTTACACAGCCTCTTCAAGGCAGATTGTACTAACTGCATGCATTTTATCTAAAATTAAGTAACCGTGTATTTTAATTCTTGAACAATAACCTTTCTTTTCATTTGTTGGCCATAGCCTCATATATGTGGTCCTATAATCTTAATTAATTCACAATTGTTCGAGTCACTTTATAAAGTTACCAGTGGGTAACCAAATCTAAAGTAATTATTCTTTTGCAAGTGTTTAAATCACTTTGCGTTCTGTTAACGAAAATTGTCCCAATGTGTTATTAAAAGTAACCAAGCTTCATAAAACCCTTAGGAGTAAAGTTCATTGCAAGGCAGAATGTAGAGTAACGTAAAGCATTTGCCGCTCATTCTTGAATATCGATGTACACACCCGAAGGAGGTATGTACATCATCTTGTATGGGGAGGTATTATGATTAGCAAGAATTCGCTAGCAAATTGCCTCCCCTCCTTTGTTGTTGTTGTTGTGTTCTGTTGTTTTCATTTACTGCCAGCCGGGCGATCGATAGACCATCTGTCTATCGACTTAAAAACAAGGGTTAAAAAGATTAAAGGCGCTCCCATTTTTGATAAAGATCTTTCCTTCGAGGCAAAAGTAATCTGGCTTGGGCGTTTCTCCTACAGGCCAAAACCTCCCCTGCGGGCAGCAGGTGCAATGAGTCAAAGCATCTGTGTTGGGCGCACCCCCCTGCCCCAAAGGAGGGGATAAAGGCAAAAGCCCACGAGGTCCCAGGCACACGCTGGGCTGGAAGATATGGAGTGAACTTGTGAAGACGTCCTCAACACCTGGCCCCATCGATGCCCTTTGCATCCTAACCACGTGGCCCTTTCCAAAGTATACTTCTCCTCGTGCCCCTCGACCGTATTCCTCGAGCCCACACGCCATTGCTTGGAGTTTCGAGGAGTCCCCATCGCCTTGCCGCTTTACGGAAGCCCTTGCATCTCACCACGGGAAGAAACTCGCCCTCGGAAATCGCAAGTCATCCACGGACCGCCTTCACGCGCCCTCGGAAAATCTGCTAAGGTAAAGTGCCCTGGAAGAGCCCCATTTCAGTCACGCTTTTGTCTCGTAATATTTTCTTAAAGAGAAAGCCAGAAATCTCCCTTGTCTAATGTCCGTGCGCCTCTTGCATCGGCAGTATTAATTCTTTATTACTCCTTTGGCACCCTCAGTGCAGCTTCGAATTCATTATTCTTTGTCTATTTTCATTACTGGCGTATAATGTGCATATCTCTCATTTCAGAGGACCCTTCGTGAAAGCTTCTCGGACTGTGGCTGGAATTTCCCCAGTTTCATTCAATCTACTTGAGTTCCTCTTTCCGCGTACTAATATCATTTATGTAAATACACTACTTTAAATGTGCCCACGTGTTTTACGTAATATTTCCTCAGTAACCAGAGCCCCTATGCTCATATGAAATTCTCCTTTGTTTTCCTCTTTTTTACGTTTTCCCGCACCCACGAAGTCAGAATCACAAGGCTAAATTACCGTAAATTGTTGCTACCTGTCTCACAGAGCATATTTCAAACTAAAACCACGGAAAAACGTAAAAATATATATATATATATATATATATATATATATATATATATATATATATATATATATATACATATACATATACATATATATATACATATATACATATACATATACATATACATATACATATACATACATATATATATATATATATATATATATATATATATATATATATATATATATATATATATATATATAATATTAAATATATATATATATATATATATATATATATATATATATATATATATATATATATATATATATATATATATATATATATATATATATATATATATATATATATATATATATATATATATATATATATATATATATATATATATATATACATACATACATATATACACACACACATATTGATATATTATATATTTTTTTTATTTTGGTACGCCTACATAACTAAAAGGAATGCAGGTGAAAAATTTTTGCATAAAACGAAATAATATACAAAACACCAATAAATACAGATATATAAAAACCTTGTAATAAATATAAAATTAAATATAAAATCAATGCAGAATACTCACTGTAATCCTGACTCTTCGTTCTATTCTTGTTTTCTCCCCTCCTCCATTGAAGAGTCTTGCATATTTTTCCTCCCGACATGACGAGGTACAGGTGGAGGAGGGAGACGCGCACCCTTACTGCAGATGAGCCGCCTTTTCCTTGGTCCGCTGCACCCTCCAGTGTCCCTCGGGTAGGCGCACTCCAATATATGACCGCAGTGGTGGTATTTGCGGTCACACTCCCGATCCTGCAAAGTGCTACCTTTTTAGGTGCGACAGACGAACCGGGTGTCTCTTCTTCTGCCATTCATATGGCACACCCGCACCAGTTTCTGTTTACGCCCTTCTAGGGGCTCCAGTATGTGATCCCCTGCCCGCAGCCGACACACAGGGTCCACTACCCGACGGGACATTGGAATGTGAGGGAGGGCGGCAGCAGGGACAGGGACAGCAGGGGCGGCGGCATCAGCAGGGGCGGCGGCATCATCAAGGGCGGCGGCAGCAGGGGCAGCGTCGGCAGGAGCAGGACGACCCAGGTTGGCCCTCCTAGCGACATCTACCCTATCCTCTCGGGGCAGATCTGGAGCTCAAGGCAGGGGGCCGGTGTTGGAAGGCCACTTATCAGGATTAAAGTTTATGAGGGCATTCCCGGCCACCTCGAGAAACTGGATGTGGGATAACCTCCGGGTGTCTGAATTGTACCCACAGTAGAGGATGTAGGCATTCTGGAGGGCCAACTGAATGAGGTATTTGAGGAGCTTCTGTGTCCACCTCCTGGTTCTCCTGGCGAAGGGAAAATACTGGATGAGTTGATCAAAGAGATCAACTCCTCCCATGTGCCTGTTGTAGTGCCCAATGACAGTAGGCCGTTGGACACGAAACTCCTCATACGTAACTCGGCCCTGCCGACGTGTCTCCTTCCACTGAACGACCTCTTCTTGGATGGGCTCATGACTGGTCGTAATCATGGGCATGAGTCGGACCCCCTTCCAACAGATGACGAAGATATCTCCCTTCCGCCACCACTCTGTCTCTCCTCTTGCCAGATGTTGCGGCTGGCTAGCGAACCCCTTAAGGACATTTGGGGCCCCACGCACCAACCGAAGGGTACTTTTGACGCACACCTGCTTCATACAGTTCCTGGGCCAGGGATACTGAGTTATAATAATTATCCATAAACAGGTGGTATCCCTGGTTACGGAAACGATCCACAAGACCGAAGATAGTGTCACGCAGCCTGGAGAAGACCCCAATACACAGAGAAGTCCAAGTATGTATCCAGTGTTGGATTCTTGTAATAAAAATAACTTCACACCATATTTCTTTGGCTTCTTGGGGTTGTACACTTTTATGCTTTGATGCCCTTTGTATGGCATCATCCCCTCATCCAAAGAAAGGTTCTTGGAAGGAACCATGAGAAACTGGCACTGTTCACGAATGTACTCAACACTGGGCGGACTAAGATGAGGCGATCTGGGTTATTCCGGGGTATGGCCCTTCGGTTGAAGGTGTTGAAATACCTGTCCAACGCCAGGAAACTATCACGGGCATAATGCTGGGCACATTGGGCGTTTTTAAAAAAAAATTCTTTATCCAATATTGCCTGACGCCGCAGCAGCCATCATTCCAAAGAAAATGTGGAGCCCCAAAAATGCGCCATGTCCGTGAGGTTGCAGCCATGCCAGCGATACGACAACGTCGTCTGCAGTTCCTTATGGCAGTACCGAGTGTAATCCGCCATCTCTGCAATGAGGTATTCCAGCAATTTCTGCATAAGGAAGAGCTGAATGAACCCCAGTGCAGTGAGAGATACAAGGGATGGTCATACCAGGTGCTGCCGTGAATGGGTGCATGTTATTGGGTGGGGTCCTCCAACCACCCTCATCACTTTCGGACAAACAGCCTTCACCTAAGCTGCCGCGATTTGAAAAAGTTTCTACGGGCGTCTACACACGGGCACGACAATTCCACATGACTCCCACCCTCCCCACTGGCCCATCTCCTCACTTTCACATTACTTTCTGTCTCGTCCCCACCAGCCACAATTTATGCCTCCTCCTCTCCTCCTCAGACTCTCCTCATAAGCACTGAAACCACTGAACTCCAGTTCACTTTCATGCTCTGGCTCATCAAATATAGACATTGGGGGCAAATACTCTCGTCATCACTGACATCGGGCGTGATGTCCTCGTCACTAGATGACCAACTGCCATCAAAATGAGGACTTTCCACCTGCTTTCGATTGAGCTCCAACAAGTACTCATCAATGTCCTTTGTTGGAGGCCTCCTAAATGCTTACGGATGCCCTCAGGACACCCCGATGTTTCCTAGGGGTCGAAAGGCACAGGGTGTGGTCCTTGGTCCCTCTTTCTGGCCACACGTGGCCGCACAACATGGTGTTGAAAAGTTAGTCACCTTGGATGCTTGGTCCCTCTCCAGCATCCAAATCTAAAACTCAAAGGCTTCTCACTGCCGACAGGCAATACGTGCCTTCACGATCCTGATCGACATTGGGACATCTCTGCAAATGTCCTGTTGCCAAAAAAACAAATACGCTAACACTTCGCACAAGTTCTGCAAACACGAATGCTTCGAAATTGCTCTCCCCTCGATGGCACGCTGATGCTTTGTAGTGCGAGAAGAAAGAAATTACGCATGCGCCTTAATGTCACGCTTGTAAACAAAACAACAGCATGATCCGTGAACTCCCAGCATCCCTCAAGGCGCATGATTTAAAATCTTTCGCAAACTAGGCCTATACCTATTTTTCCGTGAATATTTAAAAAAACTTTTTGTAGTTGACGTATTTTACGTCCACTTGGCACCCGACAGACAATTTTTGTCGACGTAAAATACGTCCAGTCAGCGTTTAAGGGTTAATTGGAGTAGAAGATACAGACAATCATCCAAGACCACATTAGGTGGAGGAATACTTGGAGAGAAGGGAGTGGTCACTGTTGGATACCTTTCAGGTATTCCACAACTACAGTATAAAACTTGACTTTACCACAGTATAACTCACAGGACAGAATTCATGTCTAAAGAAGGGGTGACGTCAAGGTTTGGAGGAGTGGCGAGACTCTATTATGCTCTGGATGACAATAAACATAAGAGTGTCATTCAGCAAGCTCATTATAACCTGTGAAATCTGAGGAAAGGTTTTTCATCCCCAAGAGAAATGGAGATGAGCAAATAGCTGGGCTGCAGCTTATGGTTCCTGGGAATTATCACAACAGGAAAACAAAAGATGTCCAACGTTGGTGGTGACCGAAGAGGAGACAGTGAAAGGATTCACTGGTTTTACTGGACATTTGGTGACAGGAGGAAAACCCAGATAAGCCAAAGTAATTTTTTGTGAGATCCACAATTAAATTTAGAGCCATGAATAACTTAGACTAAATGGGCAGAGCATGGCAGTGGGGCTTCGCTGGAGGGACTGACAATCAGCCAAGTGATTTTCAACTTTACATGATCAGTTTCTATCAGGGACTCCATTATGGCCACTACTGTAAGCAAAAGATATCATGACCAACAAGATTTTTATAATGATTTTCAATATGTGGAGTTAGATTTATTAAAAGAAAGACTTAATGCAAATTTAATTCTGCCTGTAATATCTACTGAGGCTGGAGATTACAGTATTACTGAGTGTTAGGATCCTGAAGATTATTCTTGGTTTTAAAGCTATTATGGATGAGGATGTGGAGCAGCCCAATTGGTCAATTGATTTCACATGTATTTTTTAATATGCATCTTACTGGCACTGCAATGTGCACAGCCTCAAATTACTGTATATATGTTGACCAATTGGGCTGGGTATGTCTAAAAAAAATGTTTCTGGTGAAATCTTTTAAATCTGATATCCTCTATTGCATGCTTGTTAATGCATGGCCAGATTTTCCTATCTACATTCAACTCTAGACCACTTCATTGTTTACAATATTCAATCTTCCATGCAAATTCATCTTGTTGAAGTATCTTAGGAATATTTAATCAGATAATCAGGCTAATTTTCACCCCTCTTGAAAGGTGGTTGGCAGGTCAGAATTGCATGCTGTCCCTACTGATGCATTCTCCTATGTACTCCCTGTATATACAGCTACTGAAAACCAGGAAGGTCCATTTCACAGGCACTTTATTCTTTCTCGGGTACATCTAACCAGGTCAGCATCAAAATGACAAGGGAGTAAGACTTGCCAATAAAATTACCATACTAGTCTACCAGCTCTGTTATGAGTGGGTAACGGTAGGTTTATGGAGTTTCATCCAACCCAGGCATGTCAGCAGCTTGCAAGTCATGCTTATATACATGTTGTGGTGTAGAATAGATAGGGAAATTAGACAGAAAAGAGAGAGAGATAGAAAAGAGAAAAAGTTAGGAGAGAGAAGTAAGAATAAAGAGAGAGGCAAAGAACACAGTGATAACGCCCAAAAGCTGTTGTATCGTGAGTCCAATACGCTGATCGAGGCAGGATGTCTGCATGAACCATAAGCAGTATATCGTGTTGAAGCCATAAAAACAGTTGTAAAAGTGAGAAATAATGGCCTCGCAATTAAGCTAACCAATTCATGAGTCAGCACAGCCTAAATGCTTACAGCAGCTGGTTCTATAACCCCGCCTTCTCAGGAGTTGGTGCTGTTTTCATGAAATTCCAGGAATTTGGGGCTGGACAAACTGATGTACTTCTACAACCTCAATCAAACATACTAGGAGGGGTCTTTCACACACCCTCCTAAAATCACCTCCAACCAAGTCCTCTAAGGAGAGATTTGAATCACACCCACTACAGTCCTTCCAATCAGCTACTTGAAGGTGAGGCCTTGCTGATTAATCCTTCCAATAAGGCTAGGAGGAGGTGGAGATTGCAGATAACAAGATTTCTAGGGGTTCAACAAGCTGGAGAACGCCAGTGAGACGAGAGATCAGAACTGTGTCCTTCAAGGGAGAGTACGTCTCCTCTCGCTTCAGTGTTCCCCATATAGACTGAGCCAGTTTACAGCTCCAGAGTGATTCGTTTCTATCATTGTAACTTGTTAATTTTGTACTGATCCTTATAATACTAAATACTAATTAAAGTGAAGAAATTACCGATCTCGTCTCTATACGCCTTTCTGAGAGATATCAATACTTAAATTAATTAAGATAAAGAAGATAGCACATCATCGGTAAAGCGATGCTAGAGGGACACATCGAGAAGAAACCAAGGTAAGAAGTGACAGACTAAAAATTATACAAAACAGAAAGAGGAGAAGAAGATCTCCCTTACATACAATGTACTTTATATTTTCTCCAAGTGTCTCGATGGGAGAGTACAATGCTTGTTAAAGTGTCACCGCACAATACTGTATACTGTATATGAATGATCTTCATTTCTGTGATCAGAAACGATCACTGAATTTCATGTTTCAAGATACATTGTAGAATATCAGCTTGTCCTCATATTTCATTTAAATAAGTGGTGTTAGCCATCAAGGCACAGGAATTTACTTTGTGTACGAACAGGCTAGCAGAACAAAACACATATTTCATTGTACACTATCTGTATAACTGCCATTTCTTGGCATATTTCGATTATCTGTGCAATCAGTTTTTAGAGGGTTTCATAAGTATATTTATCCACTTCACATGTAACCTTAGTGAGGTTATAGTATAAATGTAAGTCTGCAACTTAAACCTGGATGCCATCCCAGTAAGATTTTAAGGTCACTTGTTATGATAATTCTTGAATAGGTAAGGCTAATGAAGAAAAAGTTCCTTTAGAAGCTAATGTAATTGTTTGAGTATACTGAAATTCTTTCCCGACACAAAGAATTTACTATTTTTCCATAACCCTAATTTTTATATTCACTAATGGTAACTGACTACTCAAGACTTGGAAGATGTTAATGCTGTCCAATGTCTGTTTCTCTGGAGTTGACTGTACATATCCAGAGGTGATATTATCAAAGCTCATTATGATTGGCTGAAGCTCATACTCGGCACCCAACATCATTTACGATATCAGCTGTGGTTATTTACCATCAACTATAAAAAAAATCCATCATAGAACTCGTCATTTGTATCTTTGATACTTTTATTAATCTTTTGCTTAAAAATTTGATGTAATATAATTTCTTGGATGTGTTCATTTATTTGTTTTTATTTTCTAAGCACAGTATGGATAACGGATGTGACATTAACACATTCACAGACTAGGTATCTGTATTCTGGATTCACTTAATGGCATACGGATTTATGCAAACTCACTCAACTGCATGTAGAGTCATGATACTCTGGCTCACTGCGGCAGAGAAACAAGCGCAATTTAGTCACCGACTCTCTATACCTGTACACCATACAGTACTAATGAGTCACCATGTAACTTACAACAGACAAACTTCACAAGGTTTTCCCAATGTTGAATTGTGATTTACTGCAGAGTGACTTGAACCCAACACCCTGAAAAGACAAGCATAATATAATTCAGACAACTTCATTACATTATTAATAAATTTCTGAATAAAATCTCTCCAGGTATGACTGATACTTTTGACTCAATCCATGAACACCAACCTAAGGAATAATCCAAAACAGATATTGTTGAGGGATACTTGACTTCAAAGATAATTTGCCAAGAGAATTAAAGTTAATCCCATGTCAGATGTCTAAATCTAGCACCAATCATCATTTCCAAGTTGGGTTTCTTTTTTCACCCCATACAAATCCAAAAGACTGATGGCAACAGAAGTCACGGTAAAATTTTTTCTTTTGTATAATTTTCCCCAGCAGTTTTGAGAATAAATGAAATCTTCAATTTTCTGTGATGTTCAAGAACCTTGGTTTAATACACATCAATTTCATACATAGGTTGTTATGCAGAAATAATTGTGTAATAAGATGTCAGTGAAATTTGTATACCGTATAGGTATGTATAAAAGCAGTTCAATATTATTTTCTTAGAGGTTTTATGTAATCTGTATACTTGAGATATTTCCAGGCTGGCTGAGTTGATCAGGATTACATAACATCTACTATGTGGTAATGTAGTGTATATGACAGAATCAAAAGCTGGAGGCAATTTTACTCGTATGGAAAGAGACAACATAACAAAAGGCAGAGTAAGTGACAAAATATAAAACCAAGTAAATAATGAAAATACAGAAGCCTGTAGGGCATTTAATGAAAAAAAAAAATTTATTTATTCTGAATTTTAATTTTTTATTTTTTTTTTATTTTATTTTATTCTTTTTAATCTTTAATTTTTTTGTGTGTGTATGGAAACAAGCAAATATATTTATTGTATACATGCATTTCAGTGTAAAAGCATGTTCTTTACAGTATACAGTTTTTTCTTTTAAACTTCATTTTCATTTAATCATCATCATGCGAATGACCTACTTGGTATTTGGTCCCAGTTCTAGGCCTATGGCCTAGACCTGGTATTTCATCCTAATCCTTCGGGCCAGCCCTATGAGAGCTGATAGTCGGCTCAGTGGTATGGTTAAATTATTTTAATAATATAATAATATAGTAATAATTCACATCCCAGACTACTTACACAGGGTACAATCAGCCTAAAGGAAAATTCGTTGTCCTAAGTGCCAATTAAATTTTATAATCTACGCAACTCATTTTAAGCACATCAGAGTAAATTTTGTGTTTTATTTCATTGTGATCACACCTGACATACATTGGTAGGGTTGCACACTTCATCTT
Source organism: Macrobrachium rosenbergii (assembly GCF_040412425.1). Taxonomy (NCBI): domain Eukaryota; kingdom Metazoa; phylum Arthropoda; class Malacostraca; order Decapoda; family Palaemonidae; genus Macrobrachium; species Macrobrachium rosenbergii. The sequence goes on from NC_089767.1 coordinate 12,992,811, forward strand.
TGTAATCTCCAGTCCATAATTCCCTGAGAATCTTCACTGGTCCTCACACTGTCCTTCCAAACAGTAGCTTTAACGGAAAATCTGGAGCTGGACTGAGGTACTTCTTGATACGCAAACAAGATTGTGGTAGATACCTTTGGTCCCTCTCTAGCACAGCTTCAGCACACCATTTATCTTTTTCCACAATCTGTTACATCTTGGGTTATAGTAAAAAACAGCTGCTTGGTACTCGCCTTCCTGATCTCAGAAGTAAACTTGGTATCTCAACTGATGAGCATTTCCTTGGGGAATCCTTCCCTGCTGAAAACTTCAAGTATCATCTCTGCTACATGAGTTTCTATTTGAGGGAGTGGCATGTATTGCTTCTGGGTACCTTGTAGCAAAGTCTACAATGATTTGGATGTGCCTGTAGCCCCCTCTTCAACACTGGCATATATGTCCAATCAGATCTACCACTACTCTTTTGAATGGTTCCTCAATTAACGGCCTCTTGTCTAGTGGTACTTTGCTGGTACAGCCCCTTTGTGCAGTCTTCTGGCAAAAGTTGTAGGACCTGTAAAATCGGGTGACATCCACAACTGACCATGGACAATGGACTCATGGCCAACTTTACCACTTGGGCATGAAAAATCTCCAGCACTAGAATTTGCTGCATTTCTCCAGCTACCTTGCCCTAGAAAACACAATATAACTTGCCATAATAACCTTTAGGTTAAAATTCCTTTACCTTTGGTCCTGTATTCTGCGTCACTTTTTGCTCTTGCCCACTGCTTGGCTGGAGTAGTGGGATCCTTCTGCTTTTTAGTCACTCTGCTACATGCTGGATGCTAGGAGCTATTGCCAATGGCTTGATGCTGGATTCCTCTCACTGGACTTGGACTCTGGTCACAACTGCTGCTGTCTCTGTATTAGCCTTTTCCAAACCCATCCCTACATTATTTTCCTCTGGCTCGTTCTTTCGGTTGTCTGTCCATACAGCTTTCTTGACCATTTCTTGCCTCAGCTTTAACCACTTCTTCAGGCACCTTTGTACCTGGAATGTTGCCAAGAATAAGGTTACAAATGGGGTATTCTTAGGAACAGCATATATTTCTGCTCCAAAGTACAAAGTGTTAAATCTTTGCAATTTGATCACCACTGATTATCCTGTCAATGAGTACACATACTCATTATCAGCTACTTAGTCATCAGTTACCAAATTTTCACCTACATCTGAACTTCTATAACCTTTCTCTTGTAGCACAGTCACATTCTCCTCGCATACATAACTAGTAGACTTGAGGGCGTCTTCCACTGTTCCTAACACAACAGGTATTTCAACTCCATCTGTCAGCTTCAGCCTATCATCTTTGATGTGGTTTTCCAACTGGACTATGTCTACATCCTTACTTCCATTTGTAAGCTCCTTCAGTTCTTTCACTACTTTAGCTCTGGCTACCTTGTGCTTGAACATCCGCTGGTCTTTACTCTTAATAAGCTCACAGTTTTTAGTCAAGTGTCCTGGCTTGTGACACACAAAGGACCTACTTTCACTTTTGTCTGTCTACTTATGCTTGTGTTTATTCTTAACAAGCACCCAGCTTTGGCTAAATGTAAAGGTTGTGACACACTAGCACCCACGTTCATTTCTTCCCGTCTGCTTCTGCTTGGCTGTCTTGTAATCCTGGGTCTTTGGGTACCCTAACTGAACTTCTATTGGCTTCCAGCATTGTGCTGGCAGACCATGGGCCTCAATTACTGCTCAGCAAGCTTCACCATTTAATCAATGTCTCTTGTACTCTTACCTTACAAAATAGTTGCCATCTCAGTCAAACAAGTGCTGACAACCTGTTCACTAATAAGCAAATGTTCCGAATCATAAGACTTTCCTGAATTTAGCCACTTCAATCAACCTGTTGCAATATCTTTTGTAACCAAGCTATACGCTGATATGCAGTCCACCTTGTTCTGGCCTAGTCTCACATAATTTCCTCCTAAATCCTCCTCTGTCATCTACTTTAACAGCTCTCTTTGGGCTATCATAATTTACATAATTCAAAACTTTGCCTTAGAAAGGCTCCTTTCTTGAAGCAAATGCTAAAATAATTCTGTGGAACTGAAAACAATGTATTCTCTTCTCTGTATGAGATAGCTAGGACATAAAACTTCCATGCCTTTCTCTCTCTACACATATAAATTGAGTTGCTTCCAGCTCTTGATGAGTCTGGCATATACAGTGCACTACTGCATTACCACATGGAAATGTTTAGTAAACCTGGTTAACTTGGCTAGGCTGGAAATATCTTGAATAAACAGATTACATGCAACCTCAAAGAAAATTATATTTATGTGCTTTTAAACAAATAAAACATAAAAAAATTTGACCAAGATCTTAATAAGCAATTACCTCTTCAAAACTAAACATACAGTATATATAAATTTACATTTATTAAGCCAAGGTTCCCAAACATCAAGAGAAATTTGAAGATTTCATCTACTCTTGAATGACATTGGGAGAATTACAGACAGAAAAATCATTCATAAATTATACAGTACACTGACAGCACACATCAACAATGGAGACACCAGACTTGTTTATTTGGGAGAGGCAATAGATGTCTTCACAGCCCTAGGTAATACATTTGATTTTCTACCTTTGTAACTACTTCCATTTTTATTTTATCCCCAAAGGTATGCTCTGCTATGTCATCTGTTGCTAGAAAGCAGCTTCTAGAGGAGTTGTTGGGACATAAAATATTTTCCCCACTTCATGACTACAGACTTGTTTATGCTGTTCCACAGAGCTTGGCTCAAAACAACTTAATTTGGCTTAGTTTGAAGGATAAAACTAATTCAAGCTCATTTTCCCAATACTCCCTCTAAACCCAGACAAATGCAGCACATATGAACATCCGTCTCATTGCCTTATATGGTAGTAGGATCATTCCTCAGCTTATGCCCAAATATGGTTTGGCATGACTACCATTAAATTCCTGCCTGTATGGATGCCTCTATATGCCTCTACTGTTTGAAATCATTCTTAGTAAATTTCTATTCCATAAAGGGAACATATATACGTACTGTTATTAAAGAAGGATTCTAATTAAACAGGCTGCATCATCAGTGGAAATAAGCTTTTATTCTGGTCATACAGTTAGTTACAGTCACAGTCATGTTTAATTTAACATTAACTTTACAGATTGGAAATTTGGTGTCCGAGATATTTCTCGCAATATATACACTATCAATGACATATGGAGGGAGAAGAGAGAATTTAGGCTATGCAGATAGAGTTTCTATAGAAAGCAAAGGTGTTAATAACTATTGCGGTAAAATATCTTTAATCTTAAAATTATGTTACAAAATCTGGACATTATCATGGACTCAGGCTAATTACCAAGTCAGGCAAAGCCATTACCATAATTCATGATAGATCTCCTTACATGCCATATATGCTTTGCTATAATGGGGTTGTTGTGAAGCAGAGTCATTTCTTTTTATTTTTCCATACAAACCCCTCAAAATTTTCTCCTTAATCATGTTTTCACCACCATCTAAATTTAAGACTGCATGAAGAAGGAATTGGAATGACATCAAGGAACCAATGATCTGTGCATGCATGTAGACTCTACTTATGCTTTTTTTTTTTTTTTTATTTGGAGAACTTTTTTGTCTGAGAACATTTTATGAGAAAAAAATGGACAATGCAAGTCATGGGTTTGTGTAAAAAAGTGTCTTGGAAAGTCTGACATTTTAAGAAAAAAATCGGATAAACATGGCCATCAACAGTTACGGTGTAGCCCTATCTAACATCTTTCAAGAACTTGAGTCAATGAAAGACAATACAGTATCTCAAGTCTCCTCCCAAATGCTATCCTAGCTTATTTGAGTCTTACAAACTAACATAAATTTTTCAGCTTCTAGGTTACAACTACCTGTCTAACAGTGCGAATGAGGAAAACAGAATGATCATAGTTTTCGTAGTGATTAACCTGTCACCAACTTGTTACCAGAAATTTTAATGTTTTAAGGAAATGGAATTGTATGGTTACTGAAGGCAATGATTTTCATGTTTGAAAATTTTATTTAATTTTCATGTATTCTATAAGAGGAATCTGGTAGTACAGTAGTAAATTGGGTGATGCCATTATTGAAACAGTCTGTCCATCAATGCAGCTGAACAATCTCTCACTGTACCACAGACTCCAAAGGAAAAAACCTGTGAAATGTCTTAGATATGAGGAAAGAAAGATAAAAGAAGAGCAACTTGAAGACACATCTCCATCACAGGATGTTAGCCAATTAATACATGATGAAAATTTATTCAATGTATGCTTGAAAGTTTATTTTAGACATGTGTTTTTTATATACTTTTATACTTTTGTTTTTATTAAAGTTAGATATCCAAATATTTTGTCTTACATTCACAATAAAATATATAAATACGACAGAAATTTTTAAATCATATGAATAATGATAAGAACAGGATTTTATCCTGTACAGTATTTACAGCCCCTCGCAATTTACCACAATATTGTGATAAAGAAACCATGAGGCTTTAATGAACTAAACTTACAAACTTACCTATACTAATAAAATTTTTCTCACTTTAATTAACAATGAGGCTTCTTTACAACAAAAATCTGTCTGAAATAACTTTTAAATGGTATACATGAATCTATGGTATAAAATTTTCTTGCATTACACAGGCATTGAATGTTCATTCCTACCAACAATCAATATCTTAACCATTTAAAGCACTGCAACTAACCTCAAAGCCAATGGGAGAAATTAATTTAAATATCAGGCATGGCCATATCATGATGGAATGGTATTGGTAGTTGCTCAAATACACAAAAAATTCTTGCAACTTCTCACCTTTTCAACCAGTAGTTGTAAATTGATTAATATCTGTAAGCAGAAGTACTGATGATATGAACCATTAATACAAAACAAAAGTCATCATCATTTCATTTTCCTTAATGATGACTTATATGCTGAGCACATACAAAATTGATGCTGAATAACTCATTACCGCAAAATATTAAGTACAGTATAGCTCATGACGTATTATTGCTCAACTCTGACTTGTCAAATTTAGTGCAGAAATAAGATTAACTTTGGAGGGTTTTTTGGGGAAAAGTAGGTCTGAGTTTTGAGTGGACTTTGGAGAAAGACTTCCTGAGGGTTCTGCCATTTGGCCTTGGATTGGCTTGTGGAACCATAATTGGGGCAGAAAATTTACGGATTATGGTCTTCCCCTTGTGGACAGTGGTATAATTGTACTTATCATTCTGAGGTTCCAGAGACTTTTCAGGTGGTGTCCGCTTCCGCAAAGTTGCCATGTTCTCTGCTTCTCTAGTGACATGGTCAGGAGAGTTGATGACAGTTATAGGTGACATAAAGGTTTCATTCTTTCCATTAATCTCTGAGGAGGTTTTTGTTTCATTCTCGTTTCCAATTTCATTTTCTTTTTCAGTTTCATTGACATACTGTACCAGGTCTTCCTTTGCTTTTCCTGCTATCTCAATGTTACTGGCATCGTATGCATCAGAAAAAGTATTCCTGTTCCCTGTGTCACCTTCTAGAGTTCTGTTTTCTGCTTCTTCCCAAGAAGGTTTTTTATTACTAATTTTTTATTACCATATAAAAAATTATTCACTGACAGAGGATATAGGTGAGAGTGCTTTTCAACTACAGAATCATATGCATAGAGCAACTCTGGGGCTCCTGAAAGAGCATCTGATTCAGTGTAGAAGTCTAATATAAACATGGCACCCAATTTTCCAGGGTACATGTGATCATACATAGTCAAGACTACCCCAACAATTGCAAGAATAACACTAATGCAGCCCATAAGCCACCAAGCCCATCCAAACCTGAGTTTTGTCATCATTCCTTCAACAAGAACATATTCTGGAAAGTAATAAAACAGCACAGCCAAGATAGTGTAGAGATGATATTGCAGTGAGGGTACCAGTTATTATGAGAGCCAACAGCTGAGTTCTGGACATATCATTAAGATCACAACCCAAACAGCCCAAAGTACATAGCAGCTATTAAGATATGAAGTCATGGACCCTGCATGTATGACGGCATTACCTAATACTCCACGCCATGCAAGGCCTTCACCACTTATTTTTTGCTGTCAGACTTACCAAAGGCAGAGGCCACCCTTCTTTCAATGCTGTCTTGTGTATTCCAACTAATTCAGCACGACTAATCCAGGTCACATAGTGGGTGGGTATGATTATCATCAGTAATATGAGTTATTTTGGCATGCCATAAACCTACCCAGAAACCAACTAAACTTTTCATGGGATGACCTTTGGTGTAATGGGTACTTTTCACTCTGTCTCTCCAGTAACCCATGAAGATGAAACATAGGCACAGGTTGTGCCTAGGCCAATCAGCAAGCACAATATTACCTAAAAACAAAACAAAAATCTATTCATTTTCAATCCATATTGTTTTCTCAATACTGTACAAGGTAAAACTTAAATTTCCAAGAAAGTACTATACTGTACCAACAGATAGATATCAGTAACGTAAATACACAGACATTGAAAACCATACTTATAAAAAAAGCAAGATGAACAATATGAATGAAGAGAGAATAATTTGCAAATGGAGCTGAATATTTCAAAGAAACACTTTAATTTATAATTTTCCCTTCCTAGCAAACAAGGTGAAAGGCAATCAGCATGGGAATTTTTTATGTTATCACTGTTATCAAAGGAAAATATATGAAAAATATAAATGAGATGCAATATAACAAGGAAAAACATAAATGGGATCAGATGCCATCAAAATTACATTAATTAATAACGAGCAGAAAAGTGTAATGAAATTATTTACTGCAGTATTACTATTTTACACTGTATAAGTTACAATAGTGTCCCGCTCCCAGCTTTGTTAATTTGTTACAGCCTTATAATGCCTTCAATTTCATGGCCTGTCATATAGTACTGTACTCTCCCAGTTTTCTCCTTGGATTACTCAGCATAACCCTTTTGCTGTCCTATCCTCTTAAAATCCCAAATATTTTGCATGAGAATGAATGTTCTATACCATTTTCTTTACAAAGGTAATAACTTCCTGTGTGTATTTCCATTTGAAGTTTGTTCTGATACTATATAAACCTACTGTAATTAGTTTTCATGACATGGATAGCCTCTTCCATAAATTCTGAAAATAGAGCAGTGGACCATTTTTTTGTCAAAATTTTTCACAGCTTTTTTGTTATTGTTTCCTCCAGACTTTCCTCCTCATTTTCTTTTTCAATTTACCTTCTATTTTTGAGCTCTTTCTCAGCAGTTCCCACTGGGAGTTACAAGTTTGGTCTTCAATTCTCTCTTATAATATTAATCTTTTACCTTCCTTGTGTATGACGTTATGCTATTTTTATGTCCAGTACTGTGCTGTACTTTACAGGACACCCGACCATATGCCTTTTTCTATCATTAAGCCTCAACACGCATTACTTTTAGGTTATTCATAAATACTTATGACTTTGTACAATTTTATTTTCTAACAAGATTTTTGTTCAGGCTTCAAGTTTCAAAATTTGCAAATACTGTTTCATTTATTTTCTTTTACAATACTTCAGTAATACACTTCTTACCCCTTCACATCTCCATTATTTCCATATTTCTGAGATGTCTCGTCTCAAACAAGAGGGGAGGCTTTTAGGAAGATGTTGGTGTCAAGAGGGAAAACGTTGTTTTGCTTTGCACACTAGAGTTCCACATATGGGTCGACCTGATTATGAGAGAGACATACGTACATCTCTCTTCTGTCAGGTTCCTCATGATAGTAAGCCCACTGCTATGGAACAGTTCAATGCTGAGCTCATTACTTCTTCCTGAAGAGTAGCGTGAAAGTGGCAGTTGAGCCGAAAAAGGTCGGATATGTGAGATTCTCTCATCAATCTCATAGCATCTTTAACATCTGGGATTGCCAGGAAGCTATTTATCCTAAACAAGACAGAGGACCCCATCTTCTTCCACATAGAAAGGAGAGGAATCTTGTCAGCCCTTTTGTCAATCTCCCAGCTGTGTCTAGGAAGGGAGGAAAGGGAAGAAGGGGTCACTGAAAGGGAAGAAGGAAGGAGGGGTCACTGACGGTGGTGATCCCTTCTTCTACTGTCACAAGTAGAGGGTTAAACTCTTTCCCTCCACTGAGCAGTGTGCAGAGTCAGGGGCAGAACCCTGGATAGCATCAGGATTCCATTCAGAGACCTTTGTCCCCCTCAACTTGCAAGCACTGATTCTGTTCAAATCATATTCTCTGGATTTGTCTAAGGCTCTTAACCAGTCAGCAGAAGTGGAAGCAATGAAAGAGAAAGGTGCCATGGAAGTTGTGGCACACCATTCTCAAGTTTTTAGTCATCTCTACCTAGTGGAGAGAAAGTGACTTGGGTTGGAGTGATCAGTCCTTCCCTGTTGAACAGGTTTGTTCTGCAGACTTGTTTGAGGATGGAATATATATATATATATATATATATATATATATATATATATATATATATGTATGTATATATATATATATATATATATATATATATATAACATATATATATATATATATATATATATATATATATATATATATATATATATATGTATGTATATATATATATATATATATATATATGTATATATATATATATATATATATATATATATATATAATAATAACTCTATATATATATATATATATATATATATATATATATATATAACATATATATACTCTATATATATATATATATATATATATATATATATATATATATATATATATATATATATATATATATATATATATATATATATATATATATATATATATATATATGTATATATATGTATATATATATATATATATATATATATATATATATATATATATATATATATATATATATATATATATATATATATATATATATATATATAGACTATATATATATATATATATATATATATATATATATATATAAACTACTATATATATATATATATATATATATATATATATATATATATATATATATATATATATATATATATATATATATATATATATATATATATATATATATATATATATACATATACATATATATACATATATATATATATATATATATATATATATTATATATATATATATATACTCTTCTATATATATATACATATATATATATATATATATATATATATATACCTATAATATATATATATATATATATATATATATATATATATATATATATATATATACCTATATATGTAATGATATTGTGTGTGTGTGTGAGTATGTCATACTCAATAGAAGTAAAATGGTAATTTAGAGTCTAAAGTTAAAGGAAATGAAGATTTAGTGTAAATTAAAATATAACATACATTTTAACATAGTATGTGTAAAATATAAGTAAAGGATTTAAGTTAAATAAATCATTGTTACAAGTAGGAAAAATAATATTTCATTTTTTTTCATGTAAACAATACATAGAGTTTTGATCAGTGACTATATATATATATATTTAATATGAATGTGTAAGATATAGGCTAGGGTTATATCATATGTAAACAGACAAGCCCATTCATTACAAATGCAATTGAAAATGAGTAAGCTGGTCTTATCCTTGAGACAATGCATTAAATGCATATCAAATGCAATTGAAAGTATAAAAGCTGGTCTTATCCAATGCATACCAAATGCAAGTGGCTTTGTACCAAATGTAAGCAAAAGTAAAAGTAGGTGGAGAGCTGGCCTTGTAACAAATGCTAAATGAAAGTTTTGAGATATACTAAATGCTCAAATAATCAATTGTATTTTTATTTTACATCCTA
>NC_089767.1:13015149-13035149 GCF_040412425.1 Macrobrachium rosenbergii
CGTAATCAAAAGAGTTCTTTGCCTATCAAATACCTAATTGGCTATAATATGAGTCACTTTAACATGCACTTGGAAATGGGAAAAGAAAAACAAAGAAATTATATAAGCAGCCGTTGAGCGAAACACGTCCGCAAGCTTAATTTGCACACTCAAAAGTTAACACCAAATTAGCTCCTACCGTAAAGTACCAAATATATATAATATAAAAATACCAGATACTAGGCCTATATGATAGATAACAAAATATACATTGGTTAGGCTAATTACAAATCCTCAACAAATATGAAATGAAATGCTGAGTCATAAATAACAACAAACTTGAAAAATGCCTATTTCGATATCTTGTGCAGTTTAAACATTTACCAATGTTATCTGTCCCGGATTCTTTTATTATAAATGACAAGTGTACATAATGTCAATCAGTCTTCGCCTAAGATTTATTCAGAGGTGAACAAAACTTCACTTGCCTGTATGCAAACGATTAATAAGTTAAACATGAAGATTCTTGAATACAACGATGACAGTGTATGAAACTGGCAGCACGGTCAGCGACATGTAAATGTAGTTTTCAGAAATCGGATGTCACCGTTGTCACGATCAGCTGTGATGCCGATTGGTTCTTCAGCTGATATTGGGCTCGTTCGTTGCTACATTCCACTAAAACTTGTGAATGGTTCGTTTTCAGTAAATTACACTAATACTGTATAAATATTGCATGAATTGCGCAAGGTGGATAATTAAACAAAAATACATTTTTTATTGAAATTTTATTGTAATAACTACGTTTTAATACGTTTCAATAATAAAGATGTAAACGATCGCAATGAATTTAGTTTTAGGACTGTATTAAGTGTAATTCTTCTTCTACGTTTAACGTGCTTTTTCCCATTTTTCATAATATGGGGTAAGCACGATGCCTTCTTTTGAAGGGCTTTTGATTTGGCGTTGGGGTAGGCCGTAGCCTCGATCGGCTGCCCTGCCTTAACCGTCTAAAAACAAATAAAATACTTTCCACATACCCGTAAGACAGATTTTGTTATTTTTTTATTAATGATTTTGAACATACTTGACAATACAATTGATAATTATCTGTATGTTGTGATTCAAGGGCAGCGTTCGAACTCATCATTTATCCAGTCACCAGTGTTATTCGAACATTCGATACGCTGCACTCATTACATACGTTGTTGATCTATTTTTCAGAATATGTACAGAGATGTTACTATGATTTTAGTATTTATTGCAATAATATTTCTTTTGAATGGTAAATGAAACCCACAATGGAATGAGTTACGTTGCGGTCCTTTTATAATCCGTCTGCCATGATGTCACATGGGACCCGTCTGCTCAGCTTTCACGCCAATGTCTCCTCCAGTTTCTGAAAGCAAAAAGTCTTGTACTAAGCAGTGATGTTTTCATGGTTCATTATGTGAATGTCGTGGTGATATGTGCAATTTATGGTTGATGCAAGTCTCCAAAGAATAATGTAGTCCAATAAATCTAAGCCCAAAATTGGTCAAACCCACCACTAATTGCAAGAAAAATGAAACCTCCTGTATTTTGTTCCTCTGGATATTCTGATTAAAAATCCCAAGAAATCAAAGTAGTGGAACATGGTGAAATTTGAGATTGATTATATGGTATCGGGTGTTATCGGCATCATATGTGCTATGAATGAAATATATCATTTCCCCTTTCTCAAACAATATATTGTGAAATCTTATGTTTTTTTGAGCCAATCATTAAGATGAGAATCATTAAAGTCCACCCTAGGTTTTATGGGAAATTTCAAAAACCTCTTAGTATGTGATAGTATATCAAAATACAAGATCAAATCATTCTTGTGCATTTTTGAAATCTTGCAAAACTTGGCAAATAATTGCATTCAATGAAGTAACCAGACGGATGCCTCGGTCGAGCTCCGACGGACCACGCCATCCCGCATTACAGGACACTTCGGACTATAACGGTAAACTTTTTCCGATAATACCACTCTTTATATACTCACCCTTTTTACCAATTTCCATGATGAATTTATTGTGTTTGACATTAATATGACTTGCTACTGTGTTTATTATGAATTTTTTCTGTTTTTTTCCCTCTATTGATGTATAAAAGATACCTGGGATAGTTGAATACTTTATTTTACAAAAATAAAAAATATACAAGTAATACTGGCAGTGAAATGTGTTAGTAATTATAATTTACAGCTTAGACGTACATAGGTTAGCAAAAAATAGACAATAACAAACTTACTAAGACTTCACAACATACAAACTTACACAAAATATATACAATATTTACAAAGTTATGCCTTGTGGAAGAGTGCAAAACAGTTCCTGCATCAGTCAGACACAGTGCCACTTTACAGTCCTCACACACCCACCGGGACCTGTGGATGTGGCGCCTTTACAGGAACAAAACTTACAGGTCTGCCCTAGCCTTGACATCAGCAGCACTATCTACCACATCTGGCATAGGGTGTGGCACTGCAACAGGGACAGGACGGCCACCTAAAATAAGAAAAGAGTCACATTAGTAATACAGACAATAAATCATGATTGTGTTGTGTGTGGACAATGAGTGTGTTATTGTGTGTGTATGTGTGTGCATGTGTGCATGTGTGTGCATGTGTGTATGAGTGTGTGCATGTGTGTGTGTATGTGTGTGTAGGCACTGTGTATAGTGAATAGAATGATATGTAATCCATCAACAATGAAAAGTTCCAAAAACACCTGAAGTTATGTGTATCTGTATGAGTGTGTGCATGTGTATGAGTGTGTTGGCTCTATGTATAATAACTAGAATGATATGTATGATAAATAGAATGATATGTAATCCATCAACAATGAAAAGTTTCAAAAACACATAAAGTTATGTGTATCTGTATGAGTGTGTGCATCTGTGTATGTATGAGTGTGAGCATGTGTATGAGTGTGTGTATGTGTATGAGTGTGTGCATGTGTATGAGTGTGTTGGCACTGTGTAAAATAAATAGAGTGTTGGCACTGTGTAAAATAAATAGAATGATATGTATAAATGATATGTAATCCATCAACAATGAAAAAATACATGATGTTGTTATGATACTAACCTCGTGAAGTAATAGGCTGAAGAAATTCCGCGTCAGCCAGCTCATCCTCATCAGGTTGGTATGTTGGGTCCTCAGTCACTGTCTACCTCCACATCAACATCACTATCTTCGGCTTCTTCTGGGGCTATCCATGCTGTGCGCACTTCCTTCCTGTGTTCCAAGGCAGCATTCCTTCGCCCATAAAACATATCACTCCTAATCTGCAAAAAAAGTAAAAGCAATTAGCTTCTGAAAAAATTTTTTGAGGCGTCGCGTGTTGCGCCATACTTTTACCGTTACGGACCGAAGTAGCCGTATGGATATATACTTATTACGGCTATGATTTCAAATACTAAATATTATCACATCACCTTGAAAACACTTCAGCATGAAGACACATCATTCAACAACAACCTATGAAAAACTGTGTACTCACCATGATTACAACGGGTGTGGGGATCCTTCGAACAATTTTAGCGTGAATGCACCTATCACGTCATTCAAGAGACAGGTGGTGATTCAAAAGCACACACGCCCCACCCCATGGACAGTGCTGTCTTCTGATTGGTTGATTTGAAGAGTTGGGAGGTGTGATAATAGGCTACCAGATAGTCAATTTCATACATGCATAAGCTTGTTGGCCACGAGTTCCCAAAAGTAGCCAATTTTAAGAGCCTGTACGGGACACTTGGTCGGTAAAGGGTTAAAAGTACCTACAGTAGAATTACCCATTGTACCTCTTACTAGGGTACCCCGACCTCCGGACTGCGATTTTGATGGTTTTGGACAACGATCTTTTCCACTGGCAAGCAAAAAATTCTAGCAATCAGGTAATATTACTCATTTTATGTTGGTATGGGTCCAATCAATGACATATCCAAAGAAATGTTCAATTGCACTTGTTTCAGGGCATCTGACTCTGTGGCAAGTTGTTCAGAGGAGTTACAACATTCTGTGTTAACAGTGCTTGCTGAAATGTATGACCAGTTTGTGGCAGGTGATATTACCCCAGAAGTCACTGAATCATCAGAAGCATTTGCACAATCAAGGACTTGATAGGTGAAAAATCAGTCAAGAAAGAGAAAGAACCAGTCAGTTATGGCTCATGTACATGAAGATGATTTCTATCATTCGAAAGTTTATCACATCAGAAAGAAGCAGTAACTGGGCTCTCCATTTACAAGCACTGTATGACATGCTACCTTACCTTGCAGCAACAGGCCACAACCTCTATACCAAATCTGTCCATATTTATTTACAGAAAATGTGTTCCCTTCCAGCAACCAACCCTGTTGCCTTTGAACATTTTGTGAATGAACTTCATGCAGTCAGGAAGACAGACAGGTATTGGGCAGGTCTTTCTGCAGACTTGGGTATTGAGCAAGTACTGATAAGAAGTTTGAAGACGACAGGAGGACTTACAAGAGGAGGGGTAATGACAGAAACTCAAAGAATTGTTTGGGCCTTGGCCAGTCCTGTTTGCACTGAAGTGAATGAGGCGATGCAGAAGCTGACATCACTTGAGTACAGTACTAGTGAACAACACAAAGACTTATCAGTGGCACATCAGACAAGAGATGCAGATGATGTGAATAAGCTTGTCTCATTCATTCAGGACAAGTCTCCTTTGGAAATTATGAAAATCTCCGAAACATAGCCAATGGTGTGGTAGCAACAGAAAATGTGAATGCTGAGAAAGCAGAGAAAATTGGGTGCAAAATCTTGGAGGGGATGATGGGGAAACAGGTTGTGAACTATACATTTAAGAAAAAGGACCAGGCTATAATAATGGATTCAAAATTAAAGATGTCAATTACTGATGGTGAGGAAGTAAGCATTGATCCCTCTTCTCCTCTTCCAAAGACTCGTCATGGTTAGCACGCAGAAAGAAAGTCTCCAGGAAGCATTTTGGTATGAACTCTGTGTTCGATGGTTACCAGAGTGGTCCAACTCCAAAAGATGGCACGCAAACCCGACGCACAGCTTCCAAGTCAGCCCTGAGTGTTCAGTTCAATGAAAACATGCCTCTTCAAATGAAAAAGGACGAATTCTTGGCAAACAAAGAAAATAAGCAATGCTTTATTCACCTTCTTGGGAAACACCTAGAAATAGCAGGGTTTGAAGTCCTACATGCAAAAGGAGATGCTGCTATTTTGATTGTCAAGACTGCATTGACGTGGCAAGGAAGAGTGAGACCATATTAGTTGGCAGTGACACGGACCTATTAGTGTTGTTAATCCATTACACAACAAAGAAGCATAAGAAGATATATTTCATGCCACCACCCAAGTCTGGCTCTCTTGCCCGTTACTTTGACATTCAAAAGGTGCAAGAGGTCCTAGATGACAAGGTTTGCATTAATATCTCGTTTATCCATGCAATTCTTGGATGTGACACGACCTCAAGATTGTTCGGACATGGAAAACCTCTGGGCCTTTCACTGGTGAAGGACGAGTCTTTTGTTGAGGCAGCTGAGGCATTCAACAGAGCAGGAGCTTCCCAAAGAGGCATAATTGAAGCTCGAGAAAAGGCACTAATGTCCATATACAAGAAGGGAATAGCAAATGAAAACCCGAACAAACTTCGACATAGAAAATATATTGAACTCTTGGCAACCAGGAAACAAGTTATTCATCCAAAATCACTCCCGCCAACGCAGGCCGCAGCCAAGTATCATTCACTAAGGGTGTTTCATCAGGTACAGACTTGGCAGGGTGTTGCACTAAATCCTCAGGAATGGGGTTGGAAGGTACAAGGAGGGCACTAGTTCCAGTATCAACTGATCTGGACTATGCGTCGAAAGAATTGCAGAAATTAGTCAGATGCATTTGCAAATCTGGCTGCCAAACAAACCATTGTGGGTGTCGGCAACTTAGCGTACCTTGTAATCCAGCTTGTGGGGAATGCAGGGGTGTTTGTGAAAACATGTCTGATAAGACGGGAAAAGAAAATACTGACATTCCTTATTGATAATAACCTAGTGAATTGTGCTGTTTGCAACAATGCTCATCATAGAAAAGGCAACCGTGACTGAATTACCAACTGATGCTGCTACAGGGTCGGCAACCCGTGCAGTTTGACCCTCAGGAATCTGGTAAACATAGATAACTGACAATTAATGAGAATAAAAATCAATAAATTGTCAGATTTAATAATTAACTTTAACATCATGGATGACATAATGGTTTTTGAGGATGTATATCTATCGTACCTAATTTCGTCAGGTCCCTAATTATGCGAAATTGAGGATCATTAAAAAACCATGTTCCACTGAGAGATTTTTTGGGGATTTTTAATGTTATTTGGTGTACATAAAGTAGCAAAATAACACTGGTTTCATTTTTCTTGCAATTAGTGGTGGGTCTAACTGTATTTTTACTGGATTAAGGGGGGTGGTGAAAAGATTAGCTTTTACTGCCTCCCTAGGATCCTGAACTATGTAAGAAGTGATTAAACACATGCCGAAGTGATAATGTTGTCAAGTCCCGCTCAACGCGTTCTCTGTAGAGAACATCCCGTTTTCTGCGGTGCCTTCACACTGACCTAAGGTCGATCGGAATATATATTTATCATAATAATTGTAAATTGTATATATGTTGTCTTTCTAACAGAGGCGTAACTAGGGTTACTGGCGCCCAGGGCTTCACGGAAAATGGCGCCCTTTGTCATGGAATAAATCTTAAGGATTCTGGATCTGTACCACAGTGATTCAGTTGACAACATGGAGAACAAGCTATCATTATTTACTGCCAGAAGGTATCTTGAGTTTACTAGTACAAGTTAACATTATTTATTACCTGAAGGTATAATAGTGGAGTTTAGTGTTACCAACATTATTGAGAGAGATACAAACGTTTTACCAACACTATTCTGCACAAAAAAAGAAATAAGGATGTATTTGAAAAAAACACTCAAAAAGCAATACATGATCCTGAAGTTCTGAACTGAAAAACTGTGGAAATCAGCATTGATAAAAAACAGTTTTATATCAAATTTTTAAATGCACTCAAACTTCACAGGGATGCAAACTCGTTAGTTAAAGTCATGGAGTTTAATGATACCAACATTATTGGGGGAGATACAAATATTTTACCAACACTATTCTGCACAAAAATAAATAAATGAAATAAGGATTTATTATTTGTAAAAAAATAAAAAAGCAACACATAATCCTGAAGTTTCGAACTAAAAAAATGTGTAAATTAGCATTGATAAAAACAGTTTTAGAGAGAATTTTTAAATGCACTCAAGCTTTACAGTGTTGCAAACTTGTTAGTTAGAGTAATGATTTGACTGGTCATTCTCTAATAGCCCTTACCAATCAAAGAACTTTCATTAAAACTGAATAAAAAAATGAAAACTAATTTGTCAGCTTCTGAAACCGCTTAGATTTAACATTTAAAATGCAACATTGACTGTAAAGAGATTAGGAAAAATCAAAGTTGATGGCAATTATATTTGGACTCTGCAAGACTTTGCTGAAGCAAAATTATCAATAACATCATCAGAGTTAATGAGTTCTACCTCTTCACGCTCAGTACTAAGAAATGCTAGGGCGTTAAGTCTATCCTGTCCCATTGAGGCTCCGAGATAAGCCATAATCAATTTCAGTTTACTGAACGAACGTTCACAGCTTGCAATTGAAATTGCTACTGTGAGCATAAGTTGGATTGCTACTCTTAAGTTGGGGAAAACATTTTCATCACCATATTGTATAATGAATTGGATGAGCATCTCTGGAGTGGAAATCTGAACATCCGTTCTACTTGCCAAGAGCATCCTGCAGTCTAAGATTTCCTCATAAAGTTCATTACCATCCAAATCACTACTGTAGAATTCGCCGGCATGTAAACAGTTTTCCTTCATTCTCTCGCCATCCAGTAATCCTGAACTTTTACCTTTTTTAAGAATTTGTTCTACACCTAGCAGAAACCCAAACTTGTTGTCTATATCTTCAAGTCTTGTTCTACATTGTTTCATTAGACGCATGATCTCTTGTTTTGCGCTGAGGCCTACATCAGTAGCTGTTTCTCCTGGCATCCTTTTCTTTATTCTGGTCCTCAGCTCTACCATAACATCATAATTCTCACATAATTCTAATGCCGCACTGAGCGACTCATTACAGATTGCTTCTCTGTTTTCATTGAAATACATTTCAAGTGCCTTTAAGTCTTTGGCAGCATTGTGGAAGTTTATTTGATGGTTTTGAAGTCTCTTTTGAATGCGGTCTGTTTTTGATAATATAAGACTCCAAAAGAAAAGTACTGCAAGGAAATGAAAGGTAAGAATCCGGTGCAACAGCTGACTGGCTTCACTTCTTGTATCCACATTTTCTTTCAGGTCAGTAGACTTTTTTCCAGTAGAATAACCAAGTCATCAAAGTGGTGATAAATTGGTTTAACTGCCTCTTCTCTTGCACTCCATCGGGTTTCAGATTCAGATTTTAGTGTGATTGGCATAGCTGTCTTCAGCTTGTCCCATCGCATTGTTAAGCGCGAGAAGAAATTGTACAGTGCATCTAATGTGCCAAAAAGGTTACTGTAACTGATTCTTCACTGGCTGCATGAATACCAGCTAGATTAAGTGAGTGGTTGTCACAATTGACAAATACAGCTTTACTGTTCTTTTCAATGACCCTCTGCTGCACACCAGATTTGTGCCCTGCCATGACTGCAGCATTGTCGTAACACTGTGACCAACAGTACTTTAGTGGCATATTGTCCTTTTCTAGCTGATTACATATTACTCCAACTATGCTTGCTGCATCTTTTTGTTTGACTTCAATGAAACCAAGAAATGTCTCTTTTACAGTTATGCTTTTGTCTCAAAGTTTATATCAACATATCTCACGGTTTCAGACATTTGCTCTCTATGGGCATTGTCGGGAGTAGAATCAAATAAAAGCCCATAGTACTTTGCTCGACAGATATCATCAAGTAATTTGTTCCTTGCAGTTGATGCTAAAAGTTGTATAAATTCATTCTGTACAAAAGAAGACAAATATGACACAGATCCAGCTTTCTGTTCTACATAATCCAAGTGATTCTTCATTATTGGGTCGAATTCAGCAATTAGTTTTACCAGGCCAAGGAAATTACCAATGTTTCTGTTGTCAGCATCACGTGTTCTCATTATGACCCGAAAACCTAAGTTCTGATTAGCTAAGAATTTGATACAATGTAAGATCCTACAAAGAATTTGCCGCCATCGCTCTTTCTCTTTCTCTATTTGGGCCTGCAGTGTTTTATTGACACCAGTACTTGTGACTAAAACTCTCTCAGCTTCTTTCCAAATTGTGAAGGATTGACGGTGCCATTTGCTGTTTTCATGCTGTTTCAATTTCTCTGGAGCTTTCCACTTACTAAAACCATGTTCTACTTCTAAGGATGATTGACTGCATTCAGATTGAGAAAAGAGAACACAACAGAAACAGAAAGCAGCATTTTTTTAGGTGAGTATGCCACCCATGAACGAGGAACTTCCCCTCTTTGATCTCCGATCCCAAGCTTGCGCTTAAACCAGCGAATGTTCATACTCCGTTTATTTTTCATTGCAAATGGACCATCCTTGTTCTGGAAAATACTGGACCCTTTTGATACAATCTCAGTTCTCAAGGCATCTGGCACGATAGCTTTTCTGGTCTTCATGTCAAATTCCAAGTAATCAATCTCATGATGTTGAATTACATCTGGTATTGAAACATTGCTCAAATTTGCTGGGATCTTGCTATGTACCACTGCATGGTCGTCACTTGTTGCCTCTTTTAGTATGGAAAAATTTCCCTTTGGAAAATCTTTTCCATTTTATGTAATAAGTACATAACACGTATTGTACATTTTTAAGTCGTAATTTGCTTATGTGGACCTTTTTTTTCTGGTAAAATTTGTTTTATGGTTTTTGTTATTAAGATCAATAAAATGTGGCGTGTAAATTAGAACATTTCAGATTTTAAACCTTTATTTGTTTTCCTTATACGTTACAAAAGCAAATTGACCTAAAAATTGTTTCCATATTCCCAAGTTTCGACTTCCTCCCAGAACAAGTGAATACTCCTTGAACACTCGTTTCAGAAGTTGAAGTGTTCATCAACGTTCTTGGGAAAAGCAGTATTCTTCGAGTCTTCTTCCAGTCTTCTTCCAATACTCAACCGTGAAAGTCTTCAAGCTCTCAACAGAGAGCCAGTCTTCTTCACTGAGCTCTCGACAGAGGAGCAGTATTCTCAAAATTTTCAACGTGAACAAAGTGTATTTCAGCGGAACTTTGGCAATTCTTGCCAAGCTTACTTTTATTGTTGGATAGATGAAGACTCCTCAAGAAATGAACCTTTAAAAGGTTTGCCGGATGGAATCATGCCTCTCTTACCATCTTGGAGTAGCAGGATCGTGAATTTGTCATCTTTCACCAAGACAGCATTTCGTCTATGCCAGATGGGAAAAGTTACCAGGTGGGTCGGTTTTGTTGGTGTAACGTCTGACGCCCATGTAGCTTCCCATTATTTTCCTTCACGAAAATAGGTCTTCTCGCTACCCGTTAAAATAATAAATCCTTTGCATTTTATTATTCTTAATGACAAAACTATGTTGTTCAATGGTTCTCTCTTTTTTGTTTTTCTTTTTGAGTAAGAGTAAGAGCCTACTTCTATTTTTCTAACCTCATAGTTAAGTCGTTAACAACTGTTTACCTTTTGATTATAGACGCATTGGAGGTGTTAAATTGGGAAGATTAGCAAATGGGATTACATCCTACTTCCTGATAGGCCAATAGGTCTCTGGAAGTTGCTCGTTTGCAAGTCGTCAGAATCTATCGACAGCAGCCATCATAAATTGCCATTTGTGTAATTCGTAAAGTGCTATTCTCTTTACTCTTAAATTTTAATGGTGGGGCAAGTTTTATTGTAAATAAATTATTAGATAAACTCTGATTTTTATTTAATCTCTAATGGTTATTTAAAATTTTAAGTCTTCCCTATAAATTTCAACATGGCATCCTCAGCGGGATGCGAGGAATTTGTTATGCTGGCTGCTGCTCTGGGTGGTATTTTGTGCGTGGTTCCGGAAGGCACATTTATGTATGTTTAGAATTATTTTCTATTTTCTTCTTGAGTTATAATGAAATTGGCGTTTTTTGACCATTCGTATGTTAAGGATCTTTCAACCCTAAACGTTTCGTATTTGGAATTTGATTCAGGTTACAATTAGAGGTTTCCTACTTTGGTTTTTCTGGGGCCTGATTTTCCACATTTTTAGATAACCCTGATCTGTTGTTAAATTTAATCGCCTATAGGCCAAACTACATAGTTATTATTTTAGGGGGGAATGATTTCTCTTCTAGTGTGCCTCTTTCAGATATTTGTGATAATTGCAAACTTTTTTACAAATTACTTGGGAGAAATTGCCACGGCAAGAATTTTTGCAACCCAGATTGAACTGCGGTTTTATAGATCCTTAAGTAGGTTTGATAGTCTGGATATTGAGACATTTAAGAAAGTTTCTGGTTATTTTAATAAGTTTTTGAAGAAGTGCAAATTGATTGATAGGCTAATTTGTATATTAGGACCTAATCGTTTAAGTGATAAAAGTTTGTATAAGGCAGATGGGGTACATTTAAATGTTACTGGTTTGCATAGACTTTTTGAGATTATTAAATCTGCCTTGGAAAATTTCCTAAGCTAAAATTTTGAAATTTCATGATGTCAAATGTGCAGTTGGTTAGGCTACGAGCCGCAAGGCGTGGTCAGGTGACTAAGATTTATAATGACAAGGATAATTTCTTTTGCCTAACGTCGGTTGAAAAGTCTGTAATGAAGAATAAACTGCAGTCCCTTTTTACCGAATTACAAAGTTTGAATAAATCAATTCAACTTCAAGACGTTGAAACTAAGAATGATGCAGACTTGTTAAATGAGATAGAGACTGCTGATGAATATTTTGACAATATTCATGAATGTATTGCTTTGTTGGAGGAAAATGATGAGCCAAGTAGTGTTGATGCAGCTAGGAGTTTGTTGAAAAGCCCTGTTGCCCCTTTGCTCAAGTTTTACAGCCGAGAAGGGAAGATCTCAGTAAATTTTTTACGTATATTTGAGGACACAACAAAGAGGTTCAAATATTCTGAATATGACAAATTTCTTCTTTTGAAACAACAGGTTACAGGTAGGGCATTGAAGCTAATTGAATCCTTAGAAACAGATAAGCAGTCTTACGCTCATGCAAAAGCATTGTTAATTTCGGCTTTGGCTTCACCAATTACTATGAAGTTTAACACTTTGAAACAGCTTAGTGAAATGAAAATGCCTTATGGTAGTGACCCATATGAGTACATAAGCAAGATGAAAACACTGACTGAGTCTTTCAAAACTTTGAAAATTGATATTGATATGGTACTTCAGTATTTTTCTGGGTGGGTATGAATGAATCTTTTCAAACACAGCTCATTAACATAACAAATGAAACCAAGCCCTCTCTGAAAGAAATGAACAGCAAGTTTTTTTTATGCTACAGAGCGTTATTTGACCGTAGTTAAGATGAGTTCCAAAAGTAAACGACAGAGTGAAGTTGGTGATGTTCCATTGGGTTTTAAGGAAACTTCAACTATGGCTGTTAATTTGAATATAAAGCCACAGAAATTTAAAGATTGTTGTCTTTGTTTTGAGGATGATGGTGCTGATACAAATCACCCTATTTATAGATGTCCTGTATACACTGATTCAAAAGCAAAAGTTAACAAGTTAAGGTCTTTGAATGCATGCCTCAAATGTGCTTCTGTTGATCATGTTACAAATCGTTGTAAGTTTAGGTTCAAGCACAGATGTTCTTGTAAGAAGTGGCATTTTACTTATTTATGTTTAGAATCTGTGCCTGATATTAAGGAAAAGCCTCTTAGTAGCATGAATAAGCCTAGTTCTAAAACATCTATTCAGCCATCATCTAAAGATTTGCTTAAAAAGAATGTGAAGAGCAATGAGACCACTAGCAGTTCTAATCTTGTATTGGATGCGTTACCCAATATTTCTGACGGTAATGCTATATTGCCCACCTTCTCTTGTTTTATTAATGGTAATTACCAAATTAGAGCACTTAAAGATCTTGGGTGCCAAAGTAATTTCATTAAAGAAAGTGTTGCTGTTTTACAGAATTTAAGGGTCATTAACGATAACGTTAAGCTTAGAGTTAAAGGCTTTAATTCTGATGCAGATTATAACACAAAGATAGTAGAATTTGACATTACAATTGGTACAAACACTTATTTGATATCTGCTATTTGTGTGCCAGAGATTAGAATAAATATTTCCTTGCCTGACTTACCATTCATATCATCAACTTTTACTGAAAAAGGTTACAAATTGGCTGACAGTTTTTTATTGGATGGCATTCAGTCTATATCTAATTTAGATTTTGTATTAGGTACAAGGTCTGCCTATTGTATTAGGCATTCAGAAGTACCTTTTGGCCCTAAGGCTAAGTCTACTTATGCTGACACTGAAATTGGAATTATGTTATTAGGTGATGTTAGTATTATGCTTGAAGATTTGGCACTTTTACCTGATCTTGTGAGTAATGTTGAGAATTGTGGTAATGTTAGTGTACCCTTGGATTGCAAGGTTGACACTAGCTTTTTGAGAGCCATGATTGGTGTGGAAAGTACATTCAACTTTCTAACTATGGCTTCTGATTCCTTGGAAGACCTTTCAAGGGTTAATGCTTACCATGGGGTTATTGTTGAGGATATGTTGAATGAAAGTGAGTTGGACAAAGCAACGGTGGAGGCCTTGGAATCTGAGAGTCGATTTTTCACGAATTATGATTGTCATCAGTATGAAGACGTATCTGTTGAACTTTACCATTCATTGGTTGAAGATGCACTTGGTAACACCAGAAGGGATAAAACTGGACGATTAATTATGCCACTGCTTTGGAACCCAAAAATTTGTCGTTTATTAAGTATAAATAAAGAACTTGCTATTGCAGTATTGAAATCTAATTTCAAAAGGTTGTCCAAGAATGAGCAATATCTTAAATTGATGGATGCTTCTTTCAAGGAGCAGGAGAAACTTGGAATAACTGAACGTATAGACAATCTAGATGAATTTCTAACTAGGCATCCTGACCATTCATTCTTGCCACATATGGGAGTTTTTAATGGTAGAGAGACTACAAAATGTCGAGTTGTCTATCTTTCTAATCTTTACCAGGAAGATAAGAATACTAAGAAAATCTCTCACAATATGGCTATCCATAGTGGTCCTAATCTGAATCAAAAGTTATCTTCAGCTTTAATTCATCTTAGATTTGATAAGTTTTTGCTTGTTTATGATTTAAGTAAAGCGTTCAATCAAATTGCTCTTAATGAGGTTGATTCAAATAGGCTGCTATGCCTTTGGTTTCGTAATGTGGAAAGAAATTATTATTCTTTTGTTGGTTTCAAGAATGTTCGACTTCCATTTGGTTTGCGATGTGCTCCAACTTTGTTACTATTAGCACTTTACAAGATATTAGTAGTAGATGCTCAGGAAGATGAGGCATACCTTCAAAACTTAAAAGCTTTGCTTTATCAAAATTTGTATATGGATAATGGTGCTGTATCTATGGATACCCATGATGAATTGGTTAAAGCATATTTATTGTTGGATTCCATTTTTAATCCCTACCAGTTTCATCTTCAGCAATTGGCATCTAATGATGAAGTATTGCAGAGGGAAATAGATGCCAACCAGGGTTCTAAAACTCAAGGAAAGGTTAAACTTTTGGGTTCTGTATGGGATCGGTTAGATGATACCTTGTCCATTAAACCTTTGTCTTGATGAATCTGCGAATACAAAGAGGACAATCCTGAGATCAATAGCCTCTCAGTATGATTTATATAACTTTAATGGACCAATTCTTAATAGAAGTCGTATGTTCATGCATGGTCTTCAATGTCGTAAAGACATGGGTTGGGATGATTTGTTGCCTGAGAAACTTCAGCGAGAATGGAAGAATATAGTGAAACAGGCAAATGCTTCTTTGCCAATTAGTATACCAAGAATGGTTGGAAGCCGTAATAGTCGGTTTAAACTAATTGCTTGTTGCGATGCCAGTAAATCCCTTTTTGGAGTTGTTGTTTATATTCAAGATTTAGTGACGAATTACTTGTCTTTTGTGTGTGCAAAGAGCAGGATTGTTAATGTTCAACTTGAATCGAAGTCTATACCCTCCTTAGAAGTTCATGCAATTGATTTGGCTACTCAAGTGGTCACAGAAATTTATTTGGATCTTACTGACCATCTTGTTTGAAGCCCATTAATATTGAAGAGTTGGAAGTTTTCTCAGATAGTTTAGTTGCATTGTCATGGGTTAGTGCGTATAATGTAAAGTTTGACAAAATGCAAAACGCACTCATTTGTACTTAACAGAGTTGCCCATATTGCCAAGCTCTGTGAAATTCACCCTGTAAAGTTCTCTTTTGTAAGTGGTTCATCTAATCCAGCTGATTTTATAACCCGCT
The DNA here is from genome assembly GCF_040412425.1 of Macrobrachium rosenbergii. Classification (NCBI taxonomy): domain Eukaryota; kingdom Metazoa; phylum Arthropoda; class Malacostraca; order Decapoda; family Palaemonidae; genus Macrobrachium; species Macrobrachium rosenbergii. Next base: position 13,030,706 of record NC_089767.1, read on the forward strand.
GTGTTTCTTCAAGACAATTGGTAAAAACAAATTACATAACTGGTCCTGGTTTGAATACTGACAATAGTGAGAGGAGTTCGGATTTCTTGTCCTTTATGGTGCCTAGTCCACATTCTGCATCAGGTGTTGATGTTGAGGAGTGTGTTGCTGCAAGCCTTGGTAGTGCCAGTAGTGAAATATCTGGACATTTAATCCATGAGGATAAGTGTTCCAGTTTCAACGGCATGAAAAATATATGTGCCAAGGTTTTACAATACATTCATATTTTAAAATTAAAGGTCAAAAAGAAACATCCAAGTCTCTTTCCTAGTTTAATGCAAGATAAGAATTTTCTTGAAGAGGCTGGATTGCACATAATTAGAACAGAACAAGAATTGGCTTTTCCTGAATTGTTCCAGTACTTTCGGTCTAATAAAAAATCCTCAAAGATATCCCAAATTTGATTAAACAGCTTAACATTTATAAAGATAAGAATGGTCTTCTAAGAGTAGTAAGCAAATTTGAAAGGTTTAATAAAAATGGAAGGACTTGTAATTTCCTATTCTTTTGCCGAAGGACAGTAGAATTACGGAACTAATAATATCTGATATTCATGCCAAACATAACCATGTAGGTATTTATTCCGTCATGAATGAGATGCGGAAAAGGTTTTACATACCTAGTTATTTTTCAACAGTCAAAAGAATTTTGAAAAAATGTGTGAATTGTAGAAAGGTAAATGCTAGAACTATCAAAATCAACCAAAGTTCATATCGTGATATCCGTGTTAATCCAGTGAAAATTCCTTTTAGCTGTAGTTTTTGGATTATATGGGTCCCTTTAATGTTTATCATGATAATAAGAAATCTAAGGTTTGGGTTCTAGTCATTACTTGCATGTGGTCTCGGGCTGTGAATTTAAAAGTTTGTTCTGACATGAGTACCAATGAGTTCCTGAGAGCTTTTCAGTTGCACTCCTTTGAGTATGGAGTTCCTCAATACTGTATATCAGATCAAGGAACACAAATTGTTGCTGCAGGAAATAAAATTCAATCATTTTTAAGTGATTTTGATACTCAGAGGTATTTTCAAGAGTCTGGTGTTAAGTCTTTGAAGTTTGAACAATTTTATAAAGGTCAAAGTGAACTTGGTTCATTAGTTGAAGTTTGTGTAAAAATGAGTAAGAGGTTAATATATGGAGCCATTAGAAATAATGTGTTAACTCTGAAGGATTTTGAGTTTCTCATTGCTCAAACCGTACACATTATTAATCGAAGACCAATTGCCTTTAAAGAAGAGCTTAGAACATCCATTGGTGAAGCCCTTCCACAACCTATTACTCCAGAATTACTTTTAAAGGGGTATGATCTGAATTCTCTGAATATAATTCCAGAGTTACAGGAGGTAGATCCTGATCCTGACTGGTTTAAAGATGATCCATCACGTGTTATATTGGATAATTATGGGAAATTAAGAAGGGTTCGTGAGAGACTGAAACAATTATATGAAAGTGAATTTCTGAGTACTCTCATTAAGTAGGCAACAAATAAAAAGAACAGATTCCAACCTGTAAAACATACAATTTTAAAGAAGGGGGATATTGTCATGATTAAAGAGCCTATGTCTAAGCCACAATATTATCCAATGGGCATAGTTAAAGATGTTCAAATTAATGAAAGTGGTGAAGTTACTGGAGCAACCGTGATGAAAGGTTGTTCTAGGGAAGTAACTAAAAGGCATGCTTCGAATCTCATTCCAATTTTAAGTCCTATACTTTCAGAGGAGTCTGAATCTCCTCGCAACAATTTTCAGAGTAAGGATGATATTCCTATAGTTAGGTCTCAAAGAGCCGCTGCTCTGGAGAGTCGTAAAAGGACTACAGACTTAATTTCTCAGGATCTTATTTGATATTTTTTGAAACTGCATAGGTTTTTTTTTTTTTAGATTTTGAGATTATCTTTGCTGTAGTTCCTAGTTTGTTGGTGGTGGTGTGCTTTGTTTATATTTCATTTATTTATGATCTTCAAATTTAAATAAAATTTGAATCCCCTCCTATTAGTATGGAAAATTTCCCTTTGGGAAATCTTTTCCATTTTATGTAATAAGTACATAACACGTATTGTACATTTTTAAGTCGTAATTTGCTTATGTGGACCTTTTTTTGTGGTAAAATTTGTTTTATGGTTTTTGTTATTAAGATCAATAAAATGTGGCGTGTAAATTAGAACATTTCAGATTTTAAACCTTTATTTGTTTTCCTTATACGTTACAAAAGCAAATTGACCTAAAAATTGTTTCCATATTCCCAAGTTTCGACTTCCTCCCAGAACAAGTGAATACTCCTTGAACACTCGTTTCAGAAGTTGAAGTGTTCATCAACGTTCTTGGGAAAAGCAGTATTCTTCGAGTCTTCTTCCAGTCTTCTTCCAATACTCAACCGTGAAAGTCTTCAAGCTCTCAACAGAGAGCCAGTCTTCTTCACTGAGCTCTCGACAGAGGAGCAGTATTCTCAAAATTTTCAACGTGAACAAAGTGTATTTCAGCGGAACTTTGGCAATTCTTGCCAAGCTTACTTTTATTGTTGGATAGATGAAGACTCCTCAAGAAATGAACCTTTAAAAGGTTTGCCGGATGGAATCATGCCTCTCTTACCATCTTGGAGTAGCAGGATCGTGAATTTGTCATCTTTCACCAAGACAGCATTTCGTCTATGCCAGATGGGAAAAGTTACCAGGTGGGTCGGTTTTGTTGGTGTAACGTCTCGCGCCCATGTAGCTTCCCATTATTTTCCTTCACGAAAATAGGTCTTCTCGCTACCCGTTAAAATAATAAATCCTTTGCATTGTCTAGAAATAATTTCATTTTATTATTCTTAATGACAAAACTATGTTGTTCAATGGTTCTCTCTTTTTGTTTTTCTTTTTGAGTAAGAGTAAGAGCCTACTTCTATTTTTCTAACCTCATAGTTAAGTCGTTAACAACTGTTTACCTTTTGATTATAGGCGCATTGGAGGTGTTAAATTAGGAAGATTAGCAAATGGGATTACATCCTACTTCCTGATAGGCCAATAGGTCTCTGGAAGTTGCTCGTTTGCAAGTCGTCAGAATCTATCGACAGCAGCCATCATAAATTGCCATTTGTGTAATTCGTAAAGTGCTATTCTCTTTACTCTTAAATTTTAATGGTGGGGCAAGTTTTATTGTAAATAAATTATTAGATAAACTCTGATTTTATTTAATCTCTAATGGTTATTTAAAAATTTTAAGTCTTCCCTATAAATTTCAACACATTTAGGGGCAAATCTTTTCTGGCAGGTTCCTGCTCTGACGTGAGCTCCTGAGCTTCTTCGAGGTCAGACTCACTTAAATGGCTGGATGCAGTTTGCAAGGGTCCATCTCCTATGGGAACATCAAAGGAACTGTTGCTTGCTGTTCTTGCTTGACTTTCTGACTCATTTACTACTGATGGCCCAGCACCCCCCTGGAGAAATGCTTTCATAATTTCACTTGATTTTCTTGCTTCTTCTTCTTGTAATTTTCTTCTCTTCCTCCCTTGCGCTCCACTAAGCTTTTGGTGCTTCACCATGTCTGTGTCTTGGCTATGGCAAAGACAAGTACAATGAATAAATTAAAAAAAAATAAGTAAATAAATAAATAAATGATAAATTTATAGCTTCGGTCAGAGAAGCTCAATAGTTTTGTTGTTTGCACTCGGTATTTCAGACGATTGTATGACTTTTTTTTCTTCTATGGTATTTCCGTCGAAATTAACGGTTACCAAGATATTTATTAATATTATTATTGTTATGTGAACAGCACACCAAAAACTTTTGTTTACTAGTAATTTTTTTTTTTTTTTTTTGGAACCGTTAGAACTTAGTGTTCGTAATAACGTAAATTTTACTGACATAAAATTGTTATAAAAGTAAAGTGACTTACCATGATATATTGAGTGAAATGTATAAATAAATAAATATATAAACAATCAAATAAACATAATATGGATTAATAATACTTCCTTCTGCCTAAATTGCTAAACATAACAACAACAACAAGTTAAAAAAAAAAATTAACATACTGTACTTACTCCGTTGCTCTGCTTAGGAAAGTTAGGTGTAACTGTAATTTTTCATGAAGTCCTTGAACCACGAATGCACAAACTAAGACTCATTAATTGCGCTCGTAAGTAAATGCATCCTAGAATCTGATTTTTTTTTTTTTTTGCTAGAAAAACACACTGCAATTATTTAGCATACTCGAAAACTGTAGGTTACATGTGGTATAGTATATGAACGGTAAAAGTTAGAGGAGAAACTAGAGTTGCCAAAAGAACGACCTGACTGCAATCACTCTACCAAGAAAATGAGTTTATTCGGTTGGTCAACCGACACCCTTTCTTCAAAATTCAAATTCCACATTACGTTGTTTTAAGGACCATCATTTCTCTCTCATTTCAGTTATTTCAA
>NC_089767.1:13037649-13122649 GCF_040412425.1 Macrobrachium rosenbergii
GCTGGGGCAGCTTCTCGCTGTTTTCTTCAAAACTCTGCCTAGCCAGGGCCTGATCTGAAATGACAATAGACTCACCAGTACGCAGAATAGAGGAAATTGGGTTTTAATAACAGTATAACTAAGGTCTGGCCTAGCAAAACTATGTCCCTCTATGACTCTCTAAACTAAAAATCTCACCCATTGGCAGGTTGGGGAATGTAATTTGAAAACGTTGCTTCCTGCTCGCCTTTTCTAGCTTTAACTAGAGAATTAATTCTATTCTACTAAGAGGCAAGAAAGAGAGGTAGAACAGTGAATATCTATAAAGATAATATATATATATATATATATATATATATATATATATATATATATATATATATATATATATATATATAATATACACACACACATACATACATATATATATACACATACATACATACATACATATATATATATACATATATATACACATACATACATACATATATATATATATATATATATATATATATATATATATATATATATATATATATATATATATATATATATATTCACAACAGAGCAAAATACCAAATGAAGAGAACAGTTCATGAAACCTTGCTAGTGGATTGGGATCTTCAAATTGATAAAATAATACTCAGCCTCTCTAGAATGAGCTTTTTCATTAGCTGTACAATTAATTTTAGAATGCTAATATTAGAATGTAAAAGAAACTAGATACTGTATACAAAAGGCATAAAATAATAAAAAAAAATTGTTTGGTAGTTTTAGATATCCTTTTGACTGAATAACTGAAAGAGAGAGTTAATGTAATATGTTTCAGGGAAATATTATAAATAAAATATTTGTTCCCTAAATAACTTTAATTCTGGCTTTTGTGTACAAAACTGTACTTGTGTTTTACGGATAAGTTCACAATGAAATCAACATAATAGTCGTAACTATGATGTCGTGAACTCAAAGAAACGCAAACATTGTGTACCGAGTGACATCGTTGAGCAAAATCATAGTCTCAGGCAAGATGTAAAAAGATATCTTCTTAGTTGTTACATCTTGGTCTCGGAGATATGCTGGTAGCTCATCATCTTATTTCAACTAGGTAAGATAATCATGGCTAAAATCAGTGAGATCAAAGGCAATATAAACTGTAGACTTGAAATTACACAGAATCACGTCATAACATTCCGTAACATTTATCCTAATCTCCTTAATAAGGAATGTCAAATGAATATGTCAATAAGTACGTAAATAAGCAAAAAGCTAAATCAGTAAGTAGTTGAGTATAAGTGAATGGGTTAAATAAATGAAATGAACTGTCATTTATAGACAGGCGCTCTGGGGGCCAATACTTTTCGAGCAAACATCAAATGCCATTATGTGTTCGGATAAATGTAGCCATTACAAGGACGCTTAAATCATTTGCTGTCATTGCGGCCATTCCAGTACAAGGACAGGTACCATTTGACGTTACATTCTCCCTGTCTCGGATGGTGACCTTAACTGTATGTCTGCAAAGCACTTCACTCTACTTTCATCTCATAGTAATTACTCACCTTTGAATTTCTTGAACCCTCATCCCGTAGTTGTTTTTCTAGTAGTACATAGTAAGGACGAGTTCCTGGACCTTGGGTTCTTGGTTTCTCGTTGCTCGTTGTACAAACCACGATCCAGGCACATTGGATTTTGAGAGGTAGGTACAAGTGATATCGCAGGTGTTCATAGAATGACTGGAACTCTTCAGTCCAGATAGTTTTTTGTTAAATGCACTTCATTTTACCGAGATTATTACCCACCCTTATGCTAAAGGACGGAGTAATCTGCTTTTATAGGTCATTATATATTCATTTATGTATATCGTATTCGAGAAAGTCTTTTCTAGTTCAAGCTGCTTTCTGCATTAGAATTTTCACCTCTGCCCGCTAGTGACTCTCTTGAAGACAAAACTCGGTCATTTCAACACAGCTGCCTTGTATCCCTCTATGACACCCTCTAAACTTTATAGGGAATAAATTGGCATCGTTCTAACCTCACCACACGTCAGTCTGCTGGCAAAAAAAATTTTTCCTTTGACAATGAGCGCTTTTTCGTCGGACTTTCCTTTTCCTTCTCCCATCATTGTATGTCCGTCATATTCCCTATTTCAGGGTAACCCCCCTCCCCGCCGTCATGCGAATAAGCGATCTGCACTGTACTTCTCATTTGGAGTGCATCCATCAAACGACTTCCTATATTTCCCATTGAAGTCAGCTCCCAAGCCTAACATCTTATGTCTCCCTCTAAGTGTGTGACTGTTTTCTTAAAATAATACCCACCCAGCCTCCGTTTACTTTCGAATCCTTTAGTTTCTCTCCATGTTTTATCCATTAGACTCGTTAGAGCATCAAAAACGTCGTTCCCTTTTGACTCTTTTAAGAAAATCATTTTAGAAGCTCATACTGAGTTCCTGTCGATGAATTTTCTTTTATCATGCTCCATGCTTTTTTATCCCTTTACGTTTTTATTTTTATTTTGCATTTTTGCAATTGTAACAGTGATTGTGTTTCGCTCTATTAAGTAAACGTTGAAGTATCAGCCTGAGTAATTAATATACATTAAATATTTTTGTGCCTAATGCGATAACGTTCAAGAATTATAATAGTGAAACAGCTCATGACAGACTTTGGAATTAAAGAGAAATGCATTGTGTCCGCCTCTATGGTCTTAACCATGAAACATACTGTAAAGCATAGCTTCTTTATAACGTCGATTGCAGGGAACTGTTCGCGTTTGTTCGTGCATTTGTACACTCACCCACTACACACGCCTTCATGCATACATATCGATAGATACACAGAGGCGCAAGTCTGAATCCGGGTGGGAGCAGGTATACTGGTCATGTATGCTGTAATTGCATTTGGGTGTGTTTTCCTCAAGGTAAAGGAAAAACCGCATTCATGGGTTATTTGTTGCTTATATTTGAAAGTATCAAAGTGTAATGTGTAGGCCTACAGATGACAAATTATCACACAAGCACAGTTACATATATTATGTGTGTGTGTGTGTGTGTTAGAGAGAGAAACAGAGAGAGAGTTCGAGGGAGAGAGTAAGGGGAGGGGCTGCCTTTGTACTGTTAGAATGACTCTAGGGATGGATGGTGAGTACAAATGCTTTAGTTTGAGAACTGTTGTTTTGGACTGAGTGTCGCAGGAGACAAAGTTGTAATAGTGAATTCCACGGTACAGGAATGGAAAAGAATGAGAGGAAAGTCTTCGTGAGTGAATCTGAATCTTCTTGACTGGAGAGTATAAAAGGGTGGCTGTGGTAAGTAGTAAAAGCTAAGTGGCAGAGAAAGAGATGGCAATGTTGGTGTTTATGGAGTTCCTGTAGTAACTGAGAGCTGAGTCTTGTGGAAACGTTTTTGGGAAGAGATTTGGGTTTTGCAAATAGTGTAAAGGGTTTCCAAGAATATTCACAACAAACATGCAAAAGAGAAAATGTGAGAAAAAATTCTGCTAGATTTTGCGTTAATGTGAAACGCATGTATGAGTAAGCTAATAACTGTCGGCTGACCCAAAAGAGAAGATATGTGTCAATGAAAGAGGACTGGGTGAAAATGTGGCAGTGAATAATCGAAGACAAATGAGTCTGACAGTAAGAATGAACAGCTTATATGGAGAAAATAAATGAATTGCGGGCTAGAGTTAAAGCCACTAAGTTACAAGGAGCAGATGATGATTTTTTTAAATTCTAAGATAAGGTCGGGAATAGTGAGGAAACAAAAATTACTGAAGGAAGATTATTCAAAGTGCAATTACATGACAGAAGAGACCAAGTACAAGCAGACGAGAGGACGGATAGGTAAAGAACCATAGAGAGAAAATAAGAAAATGAAGAACTTCAGTTAGGATAAAGTTGTTCTACAGGGAAGTAAATGCAGTGCGAAGGGATAATTTTAAAATGGGGTTCACGATAAGATAGCAAATCATGAAATGAATGTAGTCTTTAGTCAATGGAGAGAAAATTTTGAAAATTCGAGTGTGGAGGATAGAAGAGAGGCGTAGCTGAATGGCCCAGGGGCACAAAGGTTAGTGTTAGGTTAAAAATTCTTGTGGAAGTAACCGTTACAGACAAACTGAAGGCAGTCACGAGAATGAAGAATAGAATTATGAGCAAAATCCTGTGGTACAGGGCAGACAGTGTAATTATGGCTGACCAAGGTTTGTGAGGTATGTCTGGTGAAGGAAAGGTTCCAAAGGAACGAGTAAGAGGAATAATTGTTCCATTGTGTATAGGTAAAACACAAGGAAGAAGTTGTGTGGATTAATGTTTGTTATGAAAAACTTATGATCAAAGTTTCAAAGTAAAATGAAAAAGCAAGATGTGGCATATATGGATAAAGAGAAGCTTATGGGAAAATTAACAGAGAGGCTATGTGGAGGGTATGGAGAACACATGAAAGAGGGCAATATATATATATATATATATATATATATATATATATATATATATATATATATATATATATATATATATATATATATATATATATATATATATATACTGTATACAAAATTTACAGTTGATTGTTTCATGGTGTGTGTGCATATGCTTGAATATATATATATATATATATATATATATATATATATATATATATATATATGTGTGTGTGTGTGTGTATGTATGTATGTATGTACGTATGTGTGTATGTATATGTATGTATATATATACATATATATATACCTAAATATATAGATATATACATTCATATATATCCTTAGAAGACGGAGCTGCAGCTCTAGGTACATCTCACCAAGGGAACCATAGGGAAAGGCGTCGTACTCGGATACATTTATTTTGCCAGTTTCACGATTCATAATCGCATCCTCAAGGCTATAATAAAACCAAGCACTGCATAATCCATTAAAATTACGCAATATTTAATCAAATTTAATGAACATCAGCATGTAGAAAACTTGAAAATAATTTGTGAACATCTTAAAACAGGAAATTATACTAAACACTAAAAAATATGTACAAAATATCTATAAGATTCTAAAAATAGTAAAAATATTTAAAACACTAAAAACTTAAGGCCATTCTGTACCTTATCCTCAAAGGACTGGCAGTGACTGAAAGAGTTTCGTAAAAACAAACAACGCACCTTAGGCAATAAACAACTGTACAGAGGAGGATTGCATATTTAAAGACGGAACTATCTTTTTATCATAATGGACTCCAAGATTGTTAGGTCGTTTTCATTATGTACTTGACCTATAATTGCAAAATCCTTATCTTCAATGTATGTTTTGCATGACTTAGAATGGTTCCTAATATTTGACTGTTCGGGATTTGTTAATCTACTGCCCGTTCTAAAACTTAAACAAGGATCCGATCGTTAATGGATTTTTTGGAACTATTTTAAGGTTTAAGGCCGGGAATTCCTTTTGAATTATTGTCAGGAACTTTTTCCTGAAAAGGTCATCATGTAAAAAAGGGAAGCTGGCAAACATTTTCATTTTTGGTGCTGTCGAAACTGATGGTACCTCCATGAACCTAGCATTTAGCATTTTCCTAAGCATTTTAAACAATAGTTTGTCTGAAAGCAGTTACTTTTAAGATATTGGGAAAGAAAGTTAATTTCCTCATTAAAAGTATGGGAGAAGGCCCTCTGGAGGAGAGTTGAGATAGTATTGAGTTTAAAATTATAAAAACAAGAACTATAAAGATTGATACCTAACCCAGTAAAAGTCTCTTTTCTAAAAACCCCAGTGTAGAAGCCTTGTTCATTCCTGGACACTAAAACATCTAGAAAGGGAAGCTTGTTATTTTCTTCTTCATCAAGTGTAAATCTGATATTAGGGTGTAGGGTATTGACAAATTCTGAGAACTGTTCTGCATTAAACTTGTTTCGGAATAAGGCGAAAGTGTCATTTACATATCTACGATAAAACTGAGTCTAGAATCTAAGCGGGCAATCATAAAAAATACGCTCCTCCAATGAGCACATGAAAATATTAGCAAGTGTCGGGGCTAGTGGGAATCCCATTGCCACACCTTCCACTTGTCTGTGGAATCCTCCTCTGTACAGTTGTTTATTGCCTAAGGTGCGTTGTTTGTTTATACGAAACTCTTTCAGTCACTGCCCGTCCTTTGCGAGGATAAGGTACAGAATGGCCTTAAGTTTTTAGTGTTTTAAATATTTTTACTGTTTTTAGAATCTTATAGATATTTTGTACATATTTTAGTGTTTAGTATAATTTCCTGTTTTAAGATGTTCACAAATTATTTTCAAGTTTTCTACATGCTGATGTTCATTAAATTTGATTAAATATTGCGTAATTTTAATGGATTATGCAGTGCTTGGTTTTAAGTTCGTTTGCATCTTTATTATAGCCTTGAGGATGCGATTATGAATCGTGAAACGTTGGCAAAATAAATATACCTGAGTACGACGCCTTTCCCTATGGTTCCCCTGGTGAGACATTCATATATATATATGTGTATACATATTATATAAATACAAGTATATATATAATATATATATACACACATAAATAAAACGTCAAGGATTCAACCTCGTCCCAAATATTGCTGTGAGACCAGCAAAGTTAACAACCTCCGGGTTCACCCCTTCTGTGGAGGTGAAGGCAAACTGTATATATATATATATATATATATATATATATATATATATATATATATATATATATATATATATATATATATATATATATATATGTATATATATACATATATATATATATATATATATATATATATATATATATATATATATATATATATATATATATATATATATATATATATATATATATATATATATATATATATTATATATATATATATATATATATATATATATATATATATATATATATTCAAGCAAATGCACACACCATGAAACAATCAACCGCAAATTCGTGTATGCAGTCATACGGGTCCTTTCGTAATTGATCCTGATTTATGGGGAAAATAAGGAAATAATGACAGGGTAACTGGTACCTACTGCCTTTAAGACATAACGACTGGGAACATTTGTTGGTGCGGGCGCGTATGTATGTGTATGTGTATGTGTATGTGCGTGTTGAACAGGAGAGAGTACGAAAATTGACTTTACAATTGAAAGCACGTACTCCAGCCCATTCCTTTTGAGAGCACTTGGTATTCAACGGAATTCATGACGACTGAAAGTAATTTTCCCCCTTGTGCAATGACGTTAAGTTTACTGTTTTTGAATACTAAGCGAGTAGTGAGGGGCCTCTCTCTCCCCGTCGCGCTTTCTTCTTTTCCTGGAGTGGCACGGCCATATATACAGTTTTAAGAACGGCCAAGTATGGGGAAACGAACACCCACTGATTCATTAAAAAATAGCTGTTCATTTTTCTGTTATTTCTGAGTAAACCAGCAAACGTATGTATAAGCAAATAGCTTTAAAAATATGTAAGAGTATATATTCCTATGATTTAGAATTTCAGGCTTGTTTTGTATTTAGAATATAAATCATTTGTTTTGTGGCAATGTTGTTATCACATCTTTTTCTGTGATTTCACTATTTCATGGTGCTTGAAAATATCCTGGTAGCAGAATGAAGCAGAAGTTTCACAAGCGTAGTTACTTAGAAAAAGGGAGGAAGAGGAAAATCAGATTCTTGGTGGACTGACAATAACAGCGTTTAAATGGGTACTTGGTCATGTGATTAAAAGTGATTAGCAGATCTACAATAGGAGAAGCCTTAGGTAATAGCGTACAAAAGATTCAGCTTCACTAGCAAGATGTTATGCATAGCTGAAATTGCTTCACTAAATGAGTGGCGACGTGAGAATAAAGAGAAAAGAGCCACAGGCAGAACTGTATAAGCTTTTCATTAGATGTACAACTAATTTTAGAATGATAATATTAGAATGTAAAAGAAACTAGATACTGTATACAAAAGGCATAAAATAATAAAAAAAAAATTGTTTGGTAGTTTTAGATATCCTTTTGACTCAATAACAGAAAGAGAGAGTTAATGTAATATGTTTCATGGAAATATTATAAATAAAATATTTTTTCCCTAAATAACTTTAATTCTGGCTTTTGTGTACAAAACTGTACTTGTGTTTTACGGATAAGTTCACAATGAAATCAACATAATAGTCATAAATATGATGTTGTGAACTCAAAGAAACGCCAACATTGTGTACCGAGTGACGTCGTTGAGCAAAATCACAGTCTCAGGCAAGATGTAAAAGATATCTTCTTTATTCTTACATCTTGGTCTCGAGATATGCTGGTAGCTCATCATCTTATTTCAGCTAGGTAAGATAATCATGGCTAAAATCAGTGAGATCAAAGGCAATCTAAACTGACCAACTTTGCAAAACCATTGCCAAACATTCAGCTTCAAGTGGTGGTTTAAACTTTTGCATGTAACATATTATGATATAAGATATAGCTGGTCCACTGGTATAATGGTTAGTGTCGTGACATGCCACTCAGATGTCGCGGGCTCGTGTTTCCCCAGGGCAATGAAAAATCACTGGCTCTGTATCATGATCAGTTACTGCTGCAGTGGGAGGTTGAAACCAACATTCTTTGGAAGCTTGAATTTCCAGTCAGTGGCCCCTGTGTGCTTGTTCCATGTAGGTTTCATCTGCTGAAATAATAATAATAATGGGCTAGGGTTACCAAATTGGAGGTATATGAAAAGGGTCCATTTTTAGATATATTAACAGACAGCCGCTATTTACAGCAGTTTAAATTTAACATTCAATAGTTATGGAGGAATCTTTCTTTTTCTATGTCTATTGTTCTTTCCTCAGTTGAATTATTCCCCTCCTACTCCTCCTATTGAAACTATGCACGGAACCTGAGAACTATTCTTCTTATTTCTTATTCTCTCATCACTATCCCTGTGCTTAGGGGTCAGTTGCCTGGATGTCTCTTCTCAAGCAATTCCTATCAAAAGCACTAAACCCTTTCCGGTAGGTGGGCAGCACCGTCATTGTACCTCACTCAGTGAACTGCAGCATTGCTTCAGGTCCTTTGCAGCGTACCTTCGGCCCTGGCTGAAACGCTTTTCATTTTTACTGTGCCTACGTTCAAAATCTCTTTCTTCCGTCTTACTTTCCACTCTCTCCTGACAATTGTTTCACAGTGCAACTGCAAGGTTTTCCTTCTGTTACACCTTTAAAATCTTTTGCCCTGTTTCCCTTTCAGCGCTGAATGACCCTACGGGTCCCAGCGCTTAGCCTTGACCTGAATTATGTAATGAAAAATCAACTGTAGGAGGAGAGGAAAAAAAAAGTGGCTGTAGACTTGAAATTACACAGAATCACGTCTTAACATTCCGTAACATTTACCCATTTCTTCTTAATAAGGAATGTCAAATGAATATGTCAATAAGTACGTAAATGAGCAAAAGCTAAATCAGTAAGTAGTTGCGTATAAGTGAATGAATTAAATAAATGAAATGAACTGTCATTTATAGACAGGCGCTCTGGGGGCCAGTACTTTTCAAGCAAACATCAAATACCATATGTGTTCGCATAAATGTAGCCATTACAAGGACGCTTAAATCATTTGCTGTCATTGCGGCCATTCCAGGTACCATATGACGTTACATTCTCCCTGTCTCGGATGTTGACCTTCACTGTATGTCTGCAAAGCACTTCACTCTACTTTCATCTCATAGTAATTACTCACCTTTGAATTTCTTGAACCCTCATCCCGTAGTTGTTTTTCTAGTAGTACATAGTAAGGACGAGTTCCTGGACCTTGGGTTCTTGATTTCTCGTTGCTCGTTGTACAAACCACGATCCAGGCACACTGGATTTTTAGAGGTAGGTACACATCTTGTGATATCGTAGATGTTCATAGAATGACTGGAACTCTTCAGTCCAGATAGTTTTTATTAAATGTACTTCATGTTTCCGAGATTATTACCCACCCTTATGCTAAAGGACGGAGTAACCTGCTTTATAGGTCATTATATTTTCATTTATGTATATCGTATTCGAGAAAGTCTTTTTCTAGTTCAAGCTGCTTTCTGCATTAGGAATCCTCACCTCTGCCCGCTACAGTGACTCTCTTGAAGACAAAACTCGGTCATTTCAACAGCTGCCTTGTATCCCTCTATGATGCCCTTTAAACTTTATAGGGAATAAATTGGCGTCGTTCTAACCTCACCACACAGTCAGTCTGCTGGCGAAAATTGTTCTCTTCTTTGACAATGAGCGCTTTCTCGTCAAGTTTTCCTTTTCCTTCTCCCATCATTGGATGTCTGTCATATTCCCTATTTCAGGGTAACCCCCCTCCCCCCGTCATGTGAATAAGCGATCTGCGCTGTACTTTTCATTTGGAGTGCATCCATCAGACGACTTCTTACATTTCCCGCTTGAAAATATCCTGGTAGCAGAATGAAGCAGAAGTTTCACAAGCGTAGCTACTTAGAAACAGGGGGGAAAAGGAAAATCAGATTCTTGTAGGATGACAATAACAGCGTTTAAATGGGTAGCCTACTTGGTCATGTGATTAAAAGTGATTAGCGGATCTACAATAAGAGAAACCTTAGGTAATAACGTACAAAAAGATTCAGTTTCATTAGCAAGATGTTATGCATATGATGAAATTCACTTCACTAAATGAGTGGCGACATGAGAGTAAAGAGAAAAAGAGCCACAAGCAAAATTTTGTATATATATCGTTCAACAGACCAGTACAAAGCATAACCTTTTCCTGTATGTCTGTCCAGTAGCGCCATAGCGTAAGCTGAATTTGTGTGCTTGCATTGTACCTTATACAGTCATATCACTAGGAAAAATTTATGTACTTCAAAAAACATATCTTATCCATAAACATCAGTGCTAGTATATTTGTCGGAGGATTGCTTTAACTATACGTTCACAGACTATTCGGGAAGGTTACAGATATTGTACACCTTGAAGTATAGGTCGATTAACCATTTCACCGATTTATAGATGTGTGGAAAGGGAAACTGTATTTTTCAGTGAACATTTTATTCTGTTGTATTAAAAGTCGGTTGTAAACTTTTCTACTAATCTGTTATTCAGGAACACGTGGATGCTCAAGGTCTTGAGCCTGCTGAAGACAAGTCAGTCAATAAAGACTGCGGAAACATATAGCCCTATAACACCAGAGGTTGAACAACAAACCAAAAAGAGAAGGAAAGCAAGGCATCAAAATTTGATGCACAGGCGATAAGGGGAGTAGCGACTCTCGGAAACCTAGCTCCTGGTGGTGAAGGAAGGAAGCAGAGGACGCAACAAGTTCGTCGAAAATGAAAATGGCAGGGTTTGATTTCGGTGCTCTTTCTCTTGGCCGGCTTCTTTTCCTATAATGTCGAATCGGATTCTCCGAAGAATTCTACATCGGTGGCGATCCTATCAGGTAGGTCAATTGATTGAAACATGTAAGTGTTTTAGTATACACACACATCACACACACATACACACACACACACACACATATATATATATATATATATATATATATATATGTGTGTGTGTGTGTGTGTGTGTGTGTGTATAATTTTAAAATCAGCTAATGTTCAAAAATTACTTATTTAGGGGTGAAAGTATTATAATGATATATAATGAACACAAGAACATTTTTGATCCAGGAGAAAAATAAAAAGAGTTAACATTTCAAACTTACGTATTGAATGTTCTCTTTATATGCACAATAACTAGTCCGCAAGGACACTTTGTGCCAATCTTCCCACCTTATGCATACACACCTACACACATATGCGTAAGATGAGAAGATTGGCACATAGTGTGCTTTGCGGACTAGTTACAGCATATATAGAGAACATTCAATACCTAAGTTTAAAATGTTAACTTTTTTTTTTTCTCCTAGATCAAAATGTTCTTGTGTTCTTTATATGTCATGATAATACTTTCACCCGTAAAAAGTAATTTTTGAACATTAGATGATTTTAAAATTAGTCAAATCTCGACCAAAGTGGAAATAGTTGAAAGTTGTCTGAAAAGTTTCTTATTAAACCTTAAACCCTATTTCTCCTGATACAGGTCAACAGAGCGCCAGTACCTCCAGTCAAGATCAAATTCAATATCACTCATTCACTTCCTTATTACAGTGGTAAGATAATTTTTCTCTGCAGTCACTCTAATGACTAATTATTGATAGTGTCTTATCTATTTATTTATTAATTTATTTTTTCTAATAGTTGATCTCTTTCTTCTGTTTTCCCCATTACCTTCTGTTACTTCTTTCTAAGGGACACCATATTCTTTTGAAGATTGAATTTCAAGTCAGTGGCCACCATATATTTGTTCCGTATGAATAGGATTCATCGTCTGAATAATAATAATAATAATAATAATAATAATAATAATAATAATAATAATAATAATAATAATAATAATAATAATGTGGAAGTTACTAAACGTATCATCAATGAAAGACTACACAACTACCAAGAGGATACAAACACCATCCCACACCAACAGAAAGGCTGCAGAAGGAAGTGTAAGGGCACAAAAGACCAGCTTCTGATAGACAAAATGGTACTGAAGAATAGTAAGAGAAGGAGAACCAGCCTAACCATGGCATGGATTGACTACAAGAAAGCCTTGAAAATATATGGGGCAGAGGAAAGCACAATCAGCTTCCTAAAAATACAATGCGCCACTGGAATACTGTACTTACAAACTCTGGGATAAGACTAGCAGAGGTTAACATCAAGAGAGGGATCTTTCAAGGCGACTCACTGCCCCTACTCTTCAGAGTAGCCATGACTCCATGACAAAAGTACTGCAGAAGATGGATGCTGGGTACCAACTCAAGAAAGGAGGCAACAGAATTAACCATCTGATGTTCGTGGACAACATCAAGCTGTATGGTGCGAGCATCAGGAAATAGATACCCTAATCCAGACTGTAAGGATTGTCATCAGGATGGAGTTCGGAATAGAAAATTGTCATCAGGATGGAGTTTGGAATAGAAAAATGCCTTGATCAACATACAGAATGGCAAAGTAACCAGGGCTGAAGGGATAAAGCTACCAGACAGGAATAGCATCTAGCACACAGATGAGACAGGATGCAAGTACCTGGGAATAATAGAAGGAGGAGGATATAAAACACCAAGAGATGAAGGACACGATCAGGAAAGAATATACAGCGGAGACTTAATGCGATACTCAAGTCAAAACTCAACGCCGGAAACATGAAGAAAGCCATAAACACATGGGCAGTACCAGTAATCAAATACAGCGCAGTAGTGGAGTGGACGAAGGCTGAACTCCGCAGCATAGACCAGAAAACTAGGAAGCACATGACACACTACACCCAAGAGCAAATGCAGACAGACTATACAGTACATAACACGAAAAGAAGGGGGAAGAGGGCTACTAACCATAGAGGACTGCGTCAAAATCGAGAGCAGAGCACTGAGGCAATATCTGAAAACCAGTGAAGACGAGTGGGCTAAGGAGTGCATGGGAAGAAGGACTGATGAAGTAGACGAAAGACCCAGAAATATGCAGAGGAATGGCACAACAAACCAGTCACGGACAGTACATGAGACAGACTAAAGAACTGGCTAGCGATGAAACATGGCAATGGCTGCAGAGGAGAACTCAAGAAGGAAACAGAAGGAATGCTAACAGCGACACAAGATCAGGCCCTAAGAACCAGATATGTTCAAAGAATAATAGATGGAAATAACAACTCACCCATATGCAGGAAGTGCAATATGAAAGACGAGACCATAAACCACATAGCAAGCGAATGCCCGGCGCTTGCACAGAGCCAGTACAAAAAGAGGCATGATTCAGTATCAAAAGCCCTCCACTCAGTGATGTGGCAATACCATGGGACACCAGAGTAGAAGAGAAAGAAAGAGAAAAAACTGATAAGTATCAAGACCTGAAAATCGAAATAAGAAGGATATGGGATAATCCAGTGGGAATTGTAACCATAATCCTTAGGAACACTAGGCACGATCCCAAGATCCCTGAAAAGGAATCTGGAAAAACTAGACATGAAGTAGCTCCAAGACTTATGCAGAAGAGTGTGCTACTAGAAACAGCGCACATAGTGAGAAAAGTGATGGACTCCAACCCGGAACCCCACACTATAAAAACCACCCAGTCGAATAGGATGACTGTGATAGACAAAATAATAATAATAATAATAATAGTTCTATTGAATATTATTGCTGCTTCAGCTGCATTTATTTTGTAGAAGACTTTTTCTATTTTCCTTATTGCGGACTTCTCTTCAGTGGAGGTGCGTGCTAACAGCTCGCCTATATTTGTCATTTCATGGGGAAAAGTCAAAATCTGGATTCTGCTTCTTTATATATTCTATACAGTTAGTTATATACAATTGTTGCCGCGACGCGTTTCGACAGACTCTTCTGTCATTCTCCAGCGGGAGCTAGTAGAGGACTGGCAGTGCATAGGTCCTTCTGAATTTATACACGGGCTTCAGCGGGGGTCATGGATGGCGAATTCTGATTGGTTGCAGTCAGCGAAACTTCAAGCCAAATTTCTGCGGCGAAGCTCGATCTGACAGATCTTCGCAACCTGGGAATGTCATTCATTCCAGCGTTCCCATTGGCCTGCCGTTGCGTGATGTCATGCCGGCTGACATCATCGGTAGTTTGGCTGCTATTGGGCTGCGGATGAATGACGTCATTATCTACTCTTTCTGTCGTAGTCGGGGATTGTCTCCGAAGGGCGCCTCGCTCATCAGGGGGCATCTCCATTTTCAGGGTTGTCGTTTTCAGGTATTCGTTGGATTTGGTGGGTGTTCTGCATTATTCTTCTTAAATTCGTGGGTAGGAGCGATGCCTCCTGCGTCGTATTCATTGTTGGTTTTTTCTCGGCAATGAGGCGCCTCTAGCAGGCGCAGACGTCGAGGGTCGGCTCTCCCGATTATACTTATATTTTGTATAATACTGTCGCGGGAGATGGAAATATTGTGAGTAGCACGGGCGTGGTTCATGATGGCACCCTCCTGGGCGTGGCAGGAGATCCTTTTGAATAATAATAATAATAATAATAATAATAATAATAATAATAATAATAATTATTATTATTATATTATTATTATTATTTTAAGAGTAATAATAATAACAATTTGAAGGTTTCTGTCAAAATAAATACCAGAGCAAAACCGAGAACACTACTGAAGACTACCATCGACTAGAAGACAAATATGTCGGTGACAAATTACAATTTTGCTTTTGATAACAGCCACTTATATTAATAATGTTATGCATATATACAATACTTTTGTTTTTCCATTGAAGATTTTCACGTTTTCTAGTTACCTAAACTTATTTAAAACCGAAAAATATTGCGAAGTTTGTTAGCTGTCACTTCCGTGGAAAAAAATAACCCTCTTGCAAGGGTCTGTGTTCTTTAGACCTTGGTCTGTTCTAGAATCTCTAAAGTAAAAAATAATTTGCGTCGTGGAATATGGGATTTGGAAAGGTAGGATCTTTGAATGTCCGGAATCCGGAATCCTTCTACATGGGCGCAGCCAGGGGGGAAATACTCGTTCCATTATGTTTTACTGGAATTACCGTGAATTAGTTCATTTTCAATGAAGAGTGCACGTGACAGTTTATATCTAATCGCAAGGTATTCTCCTTTGAGAGAACTCCTGTCGAATTTCAAGTGCAGTAGTGTCTGAAATATTTCTCGTTGTGCTGAAGATGACTTTGCTAGGAGAATAATCTTTAGCATTTAAAATTATTCAGTAGAGATTTGGCTAGAAGTTGAGATCAATATCTCGCTTGCTCGGAAATGCATACTACATCAAGCACCTTGTCGTCACCCCCAACCCTGTGTTTGTTTCTCTTCGTATCTATCTCGTTTGGCGCACACACTTGTTTATTTGCATATAGAAGAAATGCAGATGAAACAGATGGTTTTAAAATTTTTGACCTCCTTTACCTGAAAATCAACCTTACACACATACATACAAGAAAAAATTTTTTTTTTTAAGAAATTCACTCCAGGATTGTATCAGCCTTATATCAACCTTGGATACAATTATCTGAATCATTTCAGGAATGGATCGGATCCTAATAGCTTTTGAGAGTTCATGACTTACTCAGTGTGTGCCAGTGTCCATTATTTATCTGGAGAAGATCAAATTTTAACGTAGACTTTTGCTACATTAATCCAATGCTGCTACTACTGTACTAAGTGATATACAAATACACCAACTCTTTCAGATGCCGAACTGTGATAACTCCTCGGAAACACATAAAATCCATAAAAACGAAAGATCTGTAAATCACAACCGATTGAATTAGATAGTAACACCTTCGTAACAGTGTCTGAAATACTACACGCATCCATCGTGTACACGTGTGAATGTGATGTTAGAAATTATTTGCTCACAGATTTGGCCTTCGTTGACCGTGGTCTCTTCGTAGAGCCAGATTTCCTCTACGATACAGTGACCAAATGTAATCATTTTAAATTATAATGATTAGGATCTTTAGTTAATATTTTTTCCTTTTATTTCTTGTTTATATTCGATTTTGCATAGTCTTTCTGACTATATATATATATATATATATATATATATATATATATATATATATATATATATATACTATATATATATATATATATATACACACACACTGTATAAGTATAACACTGGATAATTCCAGGGGGCAAAGTACAAGAAATTCAGGAACCTCAATAATACATTATTGCGTTTATTAACCATTTTTATTGCAAAAGCTATTTATTGCTTCTTTTGCCATATTTTCATTATTTTCACATTCATTTTACATTTCTAGAGCAAAATATATTCATGCAGAGTCCGTTCCTCGCGAAAAGTCTTTTGTTCAAAGGACCTCGAAATTCTCCAAGAACAACTCTCTCAGTGCTTGTTAGTTTGGTGCGAGCAGGGTGAGGTCACTCACTTATGGTTAGCGGTCCACAGCTTACTCACAAGTCTGTTGCCTGTCGAGAATGATTTCGACTGCAAGAGTAGGCTTGTTATCGTCTCTGATTCTCCTCAAACAATGATGTCATCATAGACGAACGCTACATGTTTTACAAGAACACACGTTATTGTGTTATGCCTAACGTAATAAAATATAATAAAAGTGTATGTGCATATTATTTTTAAGGAGTTTTGGATTATCCATCTTCAAATTCTTCAAGAAAGGATCTCATTGTTTTACTTTCGTTTCTGTAATTCACGATAGTAAGGGTAATAGAATTTTGAAATAGTGTTTCGTTTCTTATGCTTTAGAATTTTGAAAAAATCTCTCATTTCTTAGGCTTTATTATGAAGTCATGTAAATGAAAATGTCATTTTGTTTCTTATTTTTTTTACATTGTCAAACTTCTTTTTCATCTTTAACAGTGCCAATATCAGCACCATATCAAGATCAATGCCGAGAGACGAGGTTTCCCTTAATGGAATATGCTACAAGTTGCTGACTCAGGGACCTTGTAATATTGACGGAATTCGTCGTGGTGGACCGCAGTAGTAATAAAAGTGTTTGCAGGAAAGATTCTGCGCACCTGACAAGTTTTAATCCTTCACTCTCGTGGTAACTGACCCCATTCCTACAGCTACCAACAACAAAATCTCATTGAATGCGAAGACAGTGCCATGACCCTCCGGGATAAATATGTCTGCCTGTAAGTTACTCAGAGCTTCCCATTATCATTTTAGAGTATATATGAACTTTTCCCCCATTTCTTCTTTATTCTGTTTTATTCCTCGTTTATGGTAAATAAGTCTTCTTTATTTTTCGTTGCAGTGTGTGGATTAACCTCCTTTAAAATTTACTCTTTACATATGGTCATGATGAAATGACTTGACATAAAAGGGGTTCAGCAAGGTTCGATCTTTTGAACTATTTCAGTTCATTGTTTTTGTTTCCTTCAATATTGGCTTCACAGTAATGGTGTCGGATTTTATTAAACTAACAGTATGAAGTGATTCCCACTAGTTTATTTGCAAGTATTCAAATTTTCCCCAGACTTAGAACCAGTCCCCTAATCATTTATCAGATATCAATTTCCATGAATTTTCAAGGATGTAACCAAAACTTTCTTGGCAGTGAACCAAAGCTGTCTGGTTAAAAAATTGATATTAATACCTTTTTAAACTTAACAGGTGGACGTGAGTTGTTTCTGAATATGTATGGAGAGCCAGAATGTCCAGTGTCCTGTTGGTACTTATGAGGAGGTCCAGAACCAACGGACGTTTGTGAACCGCTGCTTGGAGAAACCCCCAGTTGTCAGAAGGATATGTAAGTTGTTTAAGTGATAAACTACTTAATGTCATTATCAGCAATCTTCTTTCATCCATGAGATCCAATACCCCAGTCTCCCCATCTTGAACGCTCCTCTTATGTCCCTCATTAAATTGGCCATTTCCAAATTCCCAAAAAGAAGGACAATTTTTTTTTTTGGCCAACACCAATTTTCAACGTAAATTAAACATGATTATTAAGGAGTTGAAATATAAAATGTTGTATAATGTATATGTATATATATAACTTGACTTGAGTGTTTAAATGTCAAATAGTGTATGAATAAAGAACAGAAATTAATTAATATTCAATTTTATTCATGATGGAACAATTTAGTACATAACTGTATGTAAACTGGCCGTTATACAAGTACACTGCGGCTCCATGCCTAGTGTTCTTAACTGCATAACAGCCACTATATACAATTATTGGCCTAATAAAAAATCAGTAGTTATTTTGACCATCAGTTCCCACTGTTTTTAGTGTATGTGTTTGTATTTATTTATATTTTTAGCATTAAAATTTTTTTTTAGACAGTTTAAAAAAGCAGGACAAATTAGCGTCCTTCTTAAGGTGAAGCAGGACAGGACAGAATGCTCGAAAACAGGACTGTCCTTCCTAAAGCAGGACGTCTGGCCCACCCTAGTCATCATATGACTTCATTTCAATTCCTTTTTCAATCATTTTGTACTTCCACTTTTCATTCCAAATGTCATTTTCTCTGCAATAAAGCCAGCACAGTTTACTTTCTCAAAGCCATCCCACGTGGGCAGTTCCCTCGTCTCTCCCACTTTTACTCAGCTGCACTGGTATCGCAGTGAACAGGATCGAAATTGTTAAGATACACGATCTGTTCATCAGCAGTGACTGAGAAAGCATACCATGAAACAATTGTGTGGAACCTCGCTGCACACTAAATTTGGATAACAATGGCTAAATCAAAATAATGGTAACTAATGAACTTCCATGGTGGTTGGCTCCAATCCTATGCTGAAATTGATTTCACCATGATCTGAAATCTTATAATGTCTTAGCCTTTCTTCCATATGGCCCATTCTCAATTTCATTTTAAAGTAGTTGACCAAACGGGATTTTAAATTCATATCATTTCATTTGAGAACATTAGACAGGGATCTTAGAAGTCGGATTAATGTTTTTCTGGAATGATTTCCTCATTAAATTATACTTTCCACAGTAAAGGTTGTCAGTATACTGTAAATACTAGGCAGTATAAATGATCTAAACAGTGGCATATTCTCAACTTATAACTTGCTTCTCAATACAGTAGAGAGGATTGCTGGAAATACACTTTCTAGGAAAAAAAAACACTCCAATTACTAGCCTATTGTTTGATAATAAAATGAATTATCTTAATATTTTGCAGAATGACGTCTATTTAATTTTTCTCAGGATTCCCATTAATCCTGTGATCAACAATCATTAATAGAGATTTGTACCTTGGAGAGCATTTTGGCATTATGAATGTTTGAAGTGGCCACAAAAATCTGTTTCTTAGATTTCAATTTTTTAATCTACGGTGTGGTCAGATATTTGAAATCTTTATTTTGTGATCACATAGGCAGGCGTTGTTTTTATTAAAATCTTGCAATCTGTACATACCGTAGATATATGCTTGACATCTCTGGATCTCCAACAGGTGTTCGGGTTAGAGAACCTCAGCAAACACCCGTGTGTTTACAGAACCTTGTGGGGGCAAAAATCTTAAAGCGATATCTTTATCAATTCCCGTACGTGCCTGTATCCCTACGGTGAGTGCTTCAGACTGAGTTGTGAGTAAGTGGGCTTCTTCCATTTTATTACATTTTTATGATGCAAAAACTGTACTTAGTTTTATTCGTCTCTAAAACACTTGTAATTTCATGTTTTTCTACAGTCATTGTGGGTTATGTATAGAAGAATCTAGGAGGGTAGTCTTCTAATGTACTGTACATATGTTAAAAGTTCATCCTGTAATTTTCACAAAGAGGAAACATTTCTAGAACTAGGATTCTTAGCAGACATAGTGATACCAAGAAGGGCCTGAATATGTGCAAAAAATAATACGTTCAGGCCTACCAACCCGTTCCTTTAACATTTTACAGGCTATGGGGTAATTAGCACTAGTCTGGGATAACCCTGTATTACAGATTTTGCCCCCTTCTAGCAGTGACTGTAAATAACAGAATTTACTAATAATGGGGATATCAGAATCATCTACTAATGACACAAATCTGTCCCAAAATGACTGCCATTCAGTCAAAACTCCACTAAACTTAGGTAATTCTAATTTAGGCAGTCGCACATTACATTGGCCTAAAGAATCCGCAGATCCACTCTCACTTGGTGGCTTCTCAAGTTTCTCAGGGCTAATAACCTTTGGGCAGCCTGTATTCTAGAACCCTTACCTGACATGAAACTTATCAGCATACTCAATGTCTTCTTCTAAGTCCTGTGGGTCACCAATTTCTAGCTCAGGGCGGACTGCACTTCATCAAATCTAGCTATACGTCGATCAAAGTCATCCACAGCATCTTGCAGTTCTACCTTGCTCACTTCTCGATAGCGAAGCAAATCCATCTGTGCATTCGACGAACGGGTCATCCATCCACGGGCGGCCGACCGGCTCTTCCTCAGCTTTCCTTCCTTCATCTTACCTTATTTATCAGGGTTGGGATTCTACATACAACCAAAGAAATCCCGGGTTCTGGGCACCAAAATGTACGCTCCTCTCAATGGCCCTGCTTCGAGCGTCACGGCAAGATTTCGTAAAAAAGGAAGATGTACTTGAGGACAAGTTACTAAAGCCGCCATTCCCCTCAACATTTACTGACGTTAAGTCATACACAAAATACAAACTAATCTTGTTAAATAAGTCTCTCAATACAAACAATGTTGAACAATTTTAATACCAAATAATACTGCACAAATTACAAGTTAACACTGAATAATAAAAATGTAGATTCAATAAAAGGAGTATCTCACCTGGAATCACCTGGAACCTGACATAAGGTCACCAGTCTGCGAATTCTGACTATTTTTGGACAATGCTGTTGTGAGCTTCAGATAGAGTACTACAGCTGTACTGCCTTTTTGGCAGAATGTTTTACACCAGTTGTTATATTCCCACAGAAACTGTTTAAGTCGCAAACTTGAGAGCCAGCCAGTTTGCCCTGTCCATACTAAAATGTGGAACTCCCCACTACTTTTATCTTTCCTGGGGTTACTTAACATGTCTTTTTTTTAAGAGGTAGGTTTATCTTATCTTGAAGGTCACCTGGATTGCCTGACATCTAGTGAAAGACGAGTCACAGTGCTTAAAAACCACGTCTGCCGGGGAACCTGGACCCAAGAGCACATTTAACCTCGTAGGGGTATAGAGTCGTCAGTGCACCTCATGGTGCACTGTAGACGTTACAAGGTTCTTTGCAGCGTCCCTTCGGCCCCTAGCTGCAACCCTTTTTGTTTCTTTTACTGCACCTCCTTCCATATTCTCTTTCTTCCATCTTACTGTCCAGTCTCTCCTAACAATTGATTCACAGTGCAACTGCAAGGTTTTCCTTCTGTTACACCCTTCCAAACCTCCCCTACTGTCAATTTCCATTTCAGCGCTGAATGACCTCATAGGTCCCAGTGCTTGGCCTTTGGCCTAAATTCTATATTCAATTCAATTCAGTTCAATTCAATTCAAGAGCACATTTAATCTCCCGCATCATTTCTGATACCTCTAGAAACAAAAGCAGCTCTGTAATGATACTCAACAAAAATTAAAGTCCCAAAACCAAATTTACATCAGCATGAAAATTAGATTAAATCATTACAATTAATACAAAAATTACCATACCGCTTAGCTATATGTGGAATAATTCATATTCCCTTATTTTCCACCATTATTTCTACAAGTACAATTGTTAAACATTTTTCTTTGATAATAGAATATAATACTTTACTGGTTTATTATATGCTCTTTAGATTTTGTTTTGTTTCAAATCCTAAATTTCCTTTAACATTTTACTTTGTGGGACCTTGATATTCAAACCATAATTATACTTAAAAAGGAAGAACAGTGAATCTGACGATGCAAGGAAAATGTTGAGAACGGTTTTGTTAGTTCCTGCAGAAATTGCAATTACTTTATTTTCTTATGGATAATATATAGGCAAATCACACGGAATACTTTCCAGAATTCCTTTACCTGTTCTGTTCTATGCTAACAGTTATTCTAACTCGATGGATAAAAATTGATTACTATTCTGTTGGTTTTCAGGGAATGAGGCGAATGGCGTCTGTCCACCCACGAGTTATGTTGCCTTAGCCCTAGATACGTTTCGAGGAATTTGTTCAACACTAGAAGACGCTGGCTATCAGATCTTCAGCCAAGCAACACTTGCACATTCACTTCTTTATACGGGCCCCCAATTGAAAGAGGATGCACATCTACAATTCCATTGCCACAAAGTGAGATGAGCTTTCAAAGGTAGGTTCTTCAATGGTGCAGTTTCGATTTTGAAACATACACCATCTGTTATTTTTGATATATTTGTCAAGTTTTGAAATCAGTTTTGTTTTGATTCGGTGGATAAATACCTTCATTTCGTGAACAAGCAGACAATAACTCCATTAAACGTAAAACACATAATTTTTCTTGAAGTGTAAGTTAGAAAATGACAGTGGAAATATATACCAGGAAAAGTAATTCAGTGAAAAAGCGTAATTTGAAAAGAAATTATCAAGTTGGAATTGGATTTAATCCTTGCCCGCCAAGAAAAAAAATGGTGTGAGCATCATCTGCTGAACTGTGATCGTGGCATACAGTAGCCTACATCCGTGAATAGATGACGTAACAAAATGATACCAGACTGGTCAAAAGTAATTCAACACTAGAGAATGTTGAATAAACTTAACATACCACAGTTTCTCCTCTGCTTACTATTGAACCGTACACATAGCCGAAAATTCAAATGAAAAACTGACCAAATGGTTTTATGTAGGTTGACCTTTTCCTGTGCTCTGTGCAAATTTAGGTAGAACATATAGGCTAGATGCTCTCTCTCTCTCTCTCTCTCTCTCTCTCTCTCTCTCTCTCTCTCTCTCTCTCTCTCTCTCTCTCTTTCAAATGGTTCTATTAAGAAGTTAAGAACGAAAATACCTCAATAGAATTTAGCTTGATAAATTGAAATCTTTATGTTTGATTTCGCATTTATTTCTGTATGTATGTATGTATGTATGCATACATACTATAAATTGTAACTCCACGAGACATGCGTCTGGCGTTAATGATGCTGTGAATGAGAGTTAAAAAACAATAGCAAAGAAGACTGAGAAGATTAGAAACAGAACTGGCCATGGATATTGATTCTCATTAGTTGCAAATAAAATTTGATTTTGCTTTTAACTGGAACAGCTGAAATCAAATGAAGGAAGAACTGAACGTTTTTGATTGTGGATAAAGTGATGATCTTAGGAGGTTCAGAGATGCTTCGAGCTCCGAGGCACTATGGTTAATGTGTTCATTTCAGTCAAAGATTCTGGAGCGATAGGCTTACTTCAGAACCTTTGTAAAGCCTCCCTCAAGACTGCTTCAGTAAGATACTTAAAATACTTGTATTGAATGAATGCTACGCCTGCGAAAGCAAGATTAATGATGCTTAAAGAATAAACGAATATGAATGGCCTTTTGAGGCGTCGCCCTGCAGTGCCTCAAAAACTTAACCAGTAACCAGCATGTGTCTTCTCAGCAGGTAATGGCTTGGAAAAACTCCAAGTCAGATCAGAACTAACTTCCGAATATGTGCTTAGACGATAATTATACCGAGATACAACAATCCTAAAAATGCAGGGCATCCATGTACATTGAGCTTACCTTCCCTCCTACTTTGTAAATGGAATAACTAAAGCTAATTGTTATGCAAAGGAATAAAGATGACCAACTCTCCTCCCATAGGACTCTCAAGCCTCACTGTGACCAAGAAAACTTCATCCCAATAGAGCAATCAATTTCACAGCAAAAATACGTTATCATTCTAGCTCTCGTTCATCAAGGGATCATCTGTCGATAGTGGTATAACAAAAAATCTTTTGTTGCCTTCGGTTAAGGACAAGAGTTATTTCAAATTGTTCTTTTAGGTACCTCAGTTGGCATGAAGTTGCCATGGCCTAATACAGTGATAAAGGTTTAGTTCATGGCTGCACGAAAGAACGCATATATCTCAAAACTATCACATGCAACAATGATTACTGATGTTAATCTTATCATAACATAACTAAAAAGTTACAATTTTATATGGAGTGGTCATATATATATATATATATATATATATATATATATATATATATATATATATATATATATATATATATAATATAGATATATAGATATATATGTATATATATATATATATATATATATATATATATATATATATATATATATATATATATATATATATATATATATCATACATCTAATATCCTGTGTAATGCATATATTATTATTGATTTTCTCGTTTACGTTAATTCACAGTGAACCAGCCACCAGCATTCAGATGTACTCGCATCAGCGAAAACGTCGCCAGTCAACAGGTCAAGGTTCAGGAGAAGCGTTTAATTCTCGACTGACGGGTTGTAGAGCAGGAATGTACTACGAAAAATGCAATAATGTGTAAGTTATAACATCATTTGCATGAAAGTGCAAATCTATTCTTGTCTTTGATATTCATGTCAGACCGTCATTCTCGGCAAGAAAATATTTTATAGATAACGACACTGCCACTGTAAAAGGAATATGTAACCAGAAGCGAAAAGAAAGGTGGATAACAACACGAAACTGAATAAAACTGGTGAAATGGGTTATATAAAGAATAAAAGGAGTCACATGACATAGCGTAATATCTACACAGTGTGACTTGTTTAATCTCATATATCCAACTGTCGGAAATAGGATAGGTACGACAGCTGAGAAAGTATATTGTTGTCAGAAATCTTTGGTTTTATTATTTAGAATTAGTTTTTTCGTACTAATTTAATCCTCTTTTCATTAGCGGCAGAATAACTAGCTGCAGACTTCATAACATTTCCCTGCTGGCAGATTAAGACCTTTTCCAAGTATAAAATACATGAAAATAGGATGCTGAGGCCTGAGGTAAAGACGTTACTCATACAAATATCCTATTTCCTTTTCAGAATTCTCCCATCACAATTTCCTCAAAACCGGCGAATACCCAGTAAACCTTGGCCCCAAAGGTAGGATGAAGATAGCCAACGTCACTCAGAGGGGTGTTTCTCCCCCACCACGCCAAAAGTCTGATGTATCAGATCACATTCTTTTCTTTAATCTATAATTTTCTATCCCATGAAAGATTAGAACTTCGATGCACTGGTTTTAATAAGCAGAGGTTTATACAAAGTGAATAGATTTTCCATTTAGTTTTATTACAAATTAAAGGACTGAACAGTTAGAAAATATTATCAATGGGTTGATTATCACAAAACAAGTTAGCATTCTGGACATAATCTCTGACTGCATGATTTTTTTATCAGAAATATCACCATCACCATTAGTTAGACGATGTATCAATCATTACATAGCTTGAAAGGGTTTAGCTGTCCATGACTGGCTAAGCTTACACCAGACTCTGCCAGATAGGAAGTGTGTTTTTATTTTTTTAACCAGGCAGGCAGTTTTAATATAATGATAATGTTCTAACTAATAACCTTTGACGAAAAGGCTTTGATTGGTATATTACTTAGTGCATATTCGACTGGTCGCAAAAGTCAAAGACTAAATATTTGTGGTGTGGGGCAACGTGTACGCGAAATCGGTGATGCCACCTAAAAATGCATAGAGGAAAAACCACATGTCTCGTTGCCTTAAAATAAGACGATATTTAACGAACTTGTTGTACAGCTTAATGACCTTGAAAAAGTAAACAAATGGAGAACTCGTAGTCTGCTCCATGGTTGTCCCAGGTGACAGACGCGTCGCATCATTATTCCCATTTGACAAGATTTAAATCACGAATACTAACTCAGGTATTTTCTTTGAATGTTTTATAAAATTCATTCAACTACGCAGCCCTACTATCGGCAGAACTTTGTATTAGCTCCTCGTCGGGTATTATCTTATCTTGGAAATTGGCTTTTTCTATAGCATTTTGGTTGCTTATCAAGAATTTACCGTTATTTTTGTCGCTCGACTGTAATTAACTCGGAACTAATATTTTTGCTATCGCGCATTCGCAGCATTATAGAGGAACTTTTGGTAAAAAGTGGTTTCCCTGGCTAAGCAACACGGGCGACTAGGTTACGTTAGGTAGGGTACGATAGGTTAGTATGGATCCTTTTATAATTTCCTTAGCCAGTCGTTTTGTTGAACATACGGCTCCCGAATATCTCGCGTATTCACGGAACCGTTCCATACAGTTCGTGCGGACCGAAATTAATACTGTACTTAGAAATACCTCGCTATCTCCCGAAGAGAAAAGTGGGTAGTGTGATTTTTACATAGGCTATCAGTATTTTCAGTCTTGTAATTTGTTGAGAGTACTGTATTTTTGTAACATGATGCCTATGACGTTTTTCAGGTAACCAAATACGGATCAGCGATACTGAAAAGTTGTCCTAATGAAGGAAAGGGTTTAATTTATAGTGTAGAGTTGGGTATTTTGAATATGAATGTAAGATATATTTGTTTGTAAAATTTCACAATACCAAAATGGAGTTAGCCTTCACATGGAAATTTATAGTTTTTCAAATTCATTATCAACTGGTGAGAAATGTTTGTTAGCCTATGACAATCCCATTCCTTATGTAACCTTAATTGGAGTGCCTAGTGGGAAACTGGGTTTTTAGGTAACCCTCCCCATCATAGTGTATTTTGCCCTTACCTGGTCCGGGGGCTTTGTCTTCAGGATCCCCACCCCCACCTAACCTGGTTAATCCCCCACCTAACCTGGCTAATCCCCTCCCACATAACCTGACCTAGATCATCAGGAGTCACAGAATAAATTAGAATGTATCCTAAACCATCCAGAACTAATCAAGGGTGCAGATTCCATAACTAGGCCTAGATGAAGGGCAAACCTAACCCGACTTATAGCACAGGAAAATAAATGGCGTTGAAGACCTTAAAAACAGTCACACTCTAAAGACGAGAATAAATGTACTGAGAGTAAAAATACGTTTTACAATCCCTAAGCTTTACAGGGACCTAATTATGAGAGGGAATGAGTGTAAATATAAATTTCTGTATGAACAGATTATTTATTTCAATTTCTTGCTTGACCCTCTTATTACCCGACCATTCTGTTAATCCTGTGTGCGGGTCATAAAGGTCAGGTGTTTGGCTTTCCATCAGTCCAGGTAATAAGTGAGGACTATTAGCTTCCTTTAAGAACCTGTAGAGCTTAGTTTCCTTAAAAAAAAATGTGGGTGGCGTTTATCTAACCTGAAACATTATATTAAAATATTTATTTCCAACTGCTGTTGGTATCTAGTTAATAAGGACCTCCACCCCCCTCATTCTGCCATTAAAATCCGAATTTGTGGCTGTTGTGTACTTTTTGTTTTTAGCATTTAGTTTCATTCTGTAAAACTTGAGGATTTTAAGTGTAATGTTAACAATATAACAAGATTTTCATTCAAGAAAAGTGTATTATTTCATCCTCATATATGGCAGTTGTATATACAAGGGTACATTCCATCATAAAACTATAAAGCATTACATCTTACCAGTGTATTCCTCAGTTCCATATTGGAATGCATAGATGTAGCTGTGGGCAGTGGGTTACAAGATTTTCAAGGAGAAATTCTTTGAAAACATAAAACATCTATTTTTAAAGTTTCATGGGACTGTTAAATTCTAAAATTTAACAAAAAAAAAGAGTTTCTTTTAGTCAGACTGGACTAGAATAGAAAATATACAAAATTCCTTGTTTCTGCAGAAATATAAACCGTTGCCTTTTACTCAGGGTATTCCACAGCTTGAGTTGCAGAGGCTGATGAACTTGGTAAAATTTGCTATCTATAAATTATTCACGGAAACTCGCCCATTCACAGATTTTCTATGGAACATATCTATAAATTATTTGCGGGAAACTTGCAGTTTATGGATTTCTTCATTTTTCATAGAGCAATATTATGTATGTTCATATTATTTACTGTAACAACATTAGATAATAATGTACAGTAATAATAATACTACAATACATACTAGTACAGGAGTCCCCAGTTATCGGCAGGTGTTCCATTCCCGGCGACTTGACAACAACCGAAATCGCTGATAACTGAAAATTGGCAATAATAGCATCAAATCCCAGTTTATCGGCGCCAATAACAGGGATCAGCGCCAATAACCAGAGATCGGTGCTGAAAATCCAGTTATTGTCGTAAGCTAGACAAGCACTGTAAAACCGGATAGCTAATAACCGAGGCCACCGGTAGCCAGGGACTGCCTGTAATAAGATGAAATAATAATACGTAATATACACTGGGTACCTGTAATAATAATACTGTACATAATAATAAGATTAAATCATGTGGGTACTCATCAAGAGGACTTCAGCCAAGACCTCTTCCACCAAGTGACTCCTTTATCCTTCGTGCGCCTGTGAGAGCCAGACTCTCCCCTCTCCTGGAAGAGAGATGGAGTGCCAGAGGCATGGAGCCTTGGACAGTCAAGGTTCTCAAAGAGGGTTACTCAATCCTCTTCTTATAGTACCCTCCTCTCGTGAATTCACTGATCGCATTGATGGCATACCGGAGGGCTCCAAGAAGTTCGTAGCTCCCATAGAGGAAGTGTCACCCCTCTGAAGGAAAAGGACCATAGAGGTAGTGGAGGACCAGACTTCAAGAGGATTCTACAACCGCTTGTTTTGTGGTCCCCAAGTGCTTTGAACTTCTATATACAGTACAGAAGATGAAATTCAACATGGAGACAAATCAGTCAGTGTTATCTTCCATCCAGCAGGGCGACTGGATGATAACATTCAACATGCAGGACGCATATTTCACATTGCAACGCAGTCGTAACCTGAATTTACACAAGGTTAGGTTCCAGAACCCTACGCACAAGGCGAATTTTCACATAAGTTTGGCACTGTCTCTAAAAATGCTAATAAATGCTTATTTGTAGAGTTTAAACACTAAATATGACCCTAATCATGCTCTCGAAGTATTAAGCTAACTTTTAAAATAAAATTAAAGTTACTGTAACTTCATTTAAAAGTTAGCTTAATATACATCACCCTTAAAAAAGAAATAATTGGTTGACAAAAATAGAGAGTTTGAAGAGAAATTCTCTCTCCCCTTCCGACTGATCTATTTTTAAAAGTCTTCTCAACCTCGTTTTTTAAGAACTTTATTCAGCGTCTCTTTCCCTTTGTTCTGAAATGCTTTTTCATGAACAGTGTTTTTATTTTGACTAATACAACTCTTAGTTATTATGTCTTTATGTTTTAGAACATATTTGCCACACCAGCACATTTACAGTTAGTAGACGGTACAGGTAAAATTAGATCAATTTAAACTATCTACTGTATAGGTAAAGACATACAGAGAAACAATAAGTTGTTAAAATGTGTGAACGCTAACTACAAACAAGAGAGAGAGAGAAAGGATTATCCTTACTTAAGAGAGCGAAATTATATGAAGGAAATAGAAAGAGAGAGAGAGAGAACGTAGAAATTCTCTGATACACTGTGGGCAACAATTGACATATTTGACAGCTTTACCCCTTGCCCCTCTCTTCAAAGTTTTCACAAAAGATTGGGAAGTGATGTTTGTATGTTTAAAATATAACATAATTTACAATAGAAATGCATAAATTTTGTAATTACAGTTATATTATTATTATTATTTAATCTTAATATTTGAAAATTAGTACTCTTTATTAGGTAAATCATTTATATACAAAACAAATAAACACACATGTAGCCATAAAAATTCTCTCATCTCACTAAAAGAGAGAGAGAAAATTATTATTTTTATTATTTAATGTCATTTAATTCACACATAAAAGCTTGAAAACTTATTAATTACATAAAAATGTAAACAAGTACTTGCAGGGTTTCTCAAGGATTTGCAAATGTCGCATATCTGTGAAAAAATTGTGTATGACAATTAGTTAGGTTCCAATGAAAAGTTCGCTTGTCTGTGAATTCGCGCAACTCGATTATGTAAGATCAAGCAAGGTATTACTGTACATCCTGAGTCCAGGAAATACCTGAGATTTGTCTTCAGGGGCAGAGTCTTCCAGTTTTGGGCTCTATGTTTTGGTCTCTCCACTGCCCCATAGGTATTCATGTGAGTCCTATCTCCCCTCACGAGATGGCTTCACCTCCTAGGTATCACCATAAGCTATACCTAGATGACTGGTTCCTCTGCTCCCAGTCACAGAAGCAATGCACAAAGGATCCACAGACTTCCCTTCTTCTTGCTGAGGAACTCGGACTTTTAATAATTCAAGAGAAGTCTCACATAGCCCCAACTCAGGAGATTCTCTATTTAGGGTTGAGGATCAACTCTGAGTTTTTGGGCTTTTCCATCCCCAAAGGGGATAGAGTCCTGCCTTCAGTTGGTACAGGACCTTCTTTCGCTTCCAGTTTGCTCAGCGAATCGATGGATGAGTCTGCTGGGAACCCTCTCATCCATAGAACAGTTTGCGAAGCTAGGAAGACTTCATATGAGGCCCCTTCAGTTCTTTCTACGAGCAAGCTGGAACAGAAGAAAGCAACAAAACACAGTGATGTTCCCAGTTATGAACGAGATAAAGGAGGATCTCCGGTGGTGGAAGTCCAGGGAAAAGACTTGAGGGAAAGTCTCTGCAACTGCTGAGCCCCGACCTCTCCTTTTATGCAGATGCCTCAGACCAGGGTTGGGGAGCTCTACTGGACACTCTGGAAGCTTCCAGCACTTGGCCTCCAGAGCAAAGGAAGCTACATATAAACGCCAAGGAGTTGTCTGCCATTCATCTCGGCCTGAAGCATTTTTGTGACAGCAGTAGTGAACAGAACCGTGGTGCTCTATATATTAGGAATCAGGGTGGAACCCACTCATTCTTCCTTTGTCAGGCAGCGAAGGAGCTGCTCATCTGGGTAGATCAGAATCAGGTCAGACTTACCACCAGATTCATCTAGGGAAAGATGAACGTCTTGGCAGACGGGTTAAGTCAACGAGGTCAAGTCCTCTTGATAGAGTGGACTCTGAACTCAAGTGTCTGTGACAGCCTCTGGGAGTTGCGGGGCAGGCTAACAGTGGACCTGTTCACCACATCGAAGAATTACTGTCTTCCTCTATTTTTTCTGCCAGTCCCAGACCCTCAGGCATGGGCGACAGTTGCCATGCTGATAGACAGGTCGAACCTGGACCTCTACGCCTTTCCCATTCAACATGGTGAGGGAGGTCTCAAGTTCAAGAATCACAGCAGTGTATCGATGACCCTGATAGCGCCCTTTTGGCCTCCCAAAGAATGGTTCCCGGACCTTCTAAAGCTTCTTGTGGACTTCCGAAGGTTACTGCCTCAAAGTCAACATCTTCTCAAACAGCCTCATCTTTGGAAGTTCCATCAAGGACTATCCACTATTTCTGAGAGGCTTCAGACTATCTGGAGACTCGTTAGAGTGAAGGGTTTTTCAAAGCAATCTGCAAAAGCTACTTGTAGATGTAGGTGTAAGTCTACCAGGCCAAGAAATAACATCTTGTCTGCTAAAACCACTAACCCAAATAGCGGACTTTCTTCTCTTTCAGGACCTCCAAGGACCCTCTCCATCAACTATAGGTCTATGCTGGGATCAGTCTTAAGCGTAGAGGAGTGGACTTGGCCTCTAGTAAAGACCTGACGGATCTGATTAAGTCTTTCAAGACTACTAAACAGGTGAAGGATGACTTTGTGTCATGGAACCTAGATGTAGTGCTTAAATGGTTAACGTGTCCTGCCTTTGAGGCCCTCTGTACCATTTCACTCAAGAATTTGACAAAGAAGACTTTTTCTAGGAGCCTTGGCCACTGCCAAGAGAGTGAGTGAGTTGCAGGCTATAGACAAGCGCAATGGTTTCTCTAAGGAGATGCTGTCTGCACCTTCATGCTTGGGTTCTTGGCTAAGAACGATTCCCTGTCTAATCCCTGGCCACGCTTGTTGTCTATTAAAAACCTCATGGACATTGTAGGACCGGAGGAGGAGGAGGAAAGGGTCCTTTACCCAGTGAGGGCGCTGAGGCATTAGAACTTTATCATTGAGGTGCACTCTCAAATTGAAGATGATGTCCTTCCTGAGAACGCACGATATTAGGGCTGTCGCTACTTCATATGCTTTTAGGCATAGCGTGTCTCTCGGCAATCCTCCAGTCGACATACTGGAAATGCAATTCCATTTTTGCCTCACACTGCAGTATCTTAAAGAAATTGAAATAATGTACGAAAATTGCAGCACCTTAGGTCTGTTGTCAGTGGCTGGCTTGGTGTTGGGGAGGAAGCATAGGAAGCAACCCTTCCTATCCTAACTTCTTTGCATTGAATTGTTTTGGGTGTCAAGTACTTTTGAGGAGCCGAGGGGCACTTGTACCTGGAGTGCCCACCAGTCTGTGGTAGTGGTATGATGGTTTTTATTTTTACTGTTATGGGTAACTATTTTACTTGGTCTATTGTATTTTGGTACTGCGCCCAGGGCAAGGGGCAGTTTCTTCTCTGTTGCTTTATGGGTGTTTGGAGGCTCCTTCACTCTAAAGCCCCCTCTCAAAAGTAGGGACTTATCACGGCTATTCCGCTAAGTTGCTACGTGCCAAGATGAGCACAGACCAAGGCAGTAATCATCTACTATGGCTCTCTTACCAGGTAAGGTTACAACAAGCATTTTATCAATGCTAACAGATTTTTATGTTGCAAATTCATCCTCATATCTGATTGTTTTTGGAACAGGATATGTCCATTTATCCCACCACCTATCAATGTAGGATTCAGCTATGTAACTACTTGGTAAGTTACACATGTGAAAATGGTATTTTTCGTAATAAAATTAAGCTTCATATATACTTATCAAGTATTAACAAGATCAGAGCTCTCCTCTCCCCTCTGATGGACATTTAGCACAAAAGAAGTGACTATCATGGTTATGTTTTACCTATTGTTCCCCGATAGAGGGATGGGTAGTTACCTACGCTATAAACAAACAAATTGCTACCGCGAACTTCAAATTTTTAACTGCCGCACGAGTAGGAAGTATAGCTATGTAATCACTTGGTAAGTATGTATGAAACTTAATTTTATTATGAAAATACCATATTGGGCCATGTTACAGAATCAGGGGGCAGAACCCTGAATAGTA
Source organism: Macrobrachium rosenbergii (assembly GCF_040412425.1). Taxonomy (NCBI): domain Eukaryota; kingdom Metazoa; phylum Arthropoda; class Malacostraca; order Decapoda; family Palaemonidae; genus Macrobrachium; species Macrobrachium rosenbergii. The sequence continues at coordinate 13,071,224 of NC_089767.1, forward strand.
TCAGTCCTTCATGGCAGGTACAGAATTCCATTTAAGAGCCATAGTCCCCTTTCCTTGTAAACACCGATCCTTTGGATTTGCCCAAGTCTCTGATCCTGTCAGCAGAGTTAGAGATAATGGAGAAAGGTACCCCAGGATTCTACCATTGCTTCTTACTAGTGGAGAAAGCAACTGGGGGTATGTATGTAAGGAAGTCTGAGTAAATGTATTTATTGTATGAGAGGATGTGCCTATGTGCAGTTTTTAATTTAATTTTAATTCATTCATCTTTGTATCGGATGATCTATTGGGTCCTAGCGCTTGACTTCAGGCCTTGACCTAGTATTTTAATCAAATCCTTCGGGCCAGCCCTATGAGAGCTGAAAGTCAGCTCAGTGGTCTGGTTAAACTACTTTAATGATAATAATAATAATAGACACAGGTGACTGATTTCTCCCTGTTTAATGAGCTTGTTCTTCAGATTCATTTAAAGATGGAAACAGCACATGCAGTACTGCAAGGAGAGCAACTTCTTGCTTACCATAGATCTGAAGGATGCTTACTTTCAAGTACCCATCCATCAGGACTCTCAGAAGTTTCACCATTTTTCCTGCAGAGGAACTGTAGACCAATTCAAGGTTCTGTGCTTTGGACTTATGACAACCCTACAAGTGTTCACAAGGTTTTCGTCTTGTGCTCATTTGAGGAGTATGCTCTTGCTCTTACCTGGATGACTGACTAGTCCCATATCTTCCGAGATGTGTTTGCTCTTATGTCAGTTGGCATTGTAGATCCATGAGTTGGTGGTTTGCCAAACTATTAAGTTTTTTGGCTATAAACATTCCTGGAAGGAGGAATGTCTTAGCAGGCCATATCAATTCTCAGGATCAGGCGGTAGGAATGAAGTGGACTCTGCAACTGTATGTAGTAGAAAGGCTGTTTGAGCTCTGGGGCTCAGTGATGCTCAGCTTAGTATTTGCAACCAGGCTGAACAGAAATTTTCTGTCTATTTTGCCAATTCCAGATCTCTGGGAGGTAGTGGAAGACTCCTCTGGGACCATCTGGACATTTGCACCTTTCCACCTTTCAGTCTTCTTTGCAGGGCGATAAACAGTTTTCATCAAAACCACTCTGAGGATGATCCTAGTGGCTTCTTGGCTGCAAGCCCAGCGGTATTTAGATCTGCTGACTTTTCTGATCAAGACACTGAGAGCTGAGAGAGGCTCCCCTTGGCCCACTCTCCTGTGTTAGCCACATGTTTGCAGATGTCACCGGGCTAGAAGTTATCCAGAGCACCTTGCAATAGAGGCTTTTATTGTAGGACTTGAAGAGAGATGTCTGATACCTTCATTGTTCCTCCAAGAACTTGTATCAAGAAAAGTGGGCCATCTTTTTGTGATTGGTGATTGTTTCATGGAAGAACTTTTCAGTATTTCAGATAATGAGGGCAGATGTTTGGCATAGAAAAATTATTTTGTACTTCATTCATATTGTTTTGTTGCTCACAAGTCCTTGAGACCTTCTTCTAGGGACCTCAGGTGGCTGCTAAACAAGTGTAGGAGACCAAGCTCTGATTAGATAGAAAAGTATCTCCCCCAAGTATTTTAGCCTAGTGTATATCTGAAGGTATGAATGTGAGCTCCCCTTCTTTCCTCCTTTCTCTTTAGAGCAGGCTCTGGGCTAGAGTACCTGCTGGATTTGGACAAGGTACAGGTAACAATATTTCTCATGACTTCAAATTACTGAAGCAGTCACAGTATTCATTTATGAACTTGAGCTATTTTGAAATGTGCATCAACCACTATAAAGAAATTTTTGTCCAATATGTAATTTCTGCTGCGGTTTTACTGTAATGGACATTTCAAGGATTATGGTCTTTTTGTTCTCTTGTTTTGGTAAAATCTTGTCAAGGTTGTTAATTTCATATGGTGCTATTAATCAATCCATGTATATCTGGCCACCTCATGAGTTGGCAAGCCAGTATCTTATTATTTGGGATGAATCTTACCCACTGTTAAAGTTAGCCTATATCTCTACACCAATAGGTGAGTCGGCATTCAAGCAAAAGATCGAATGGCTGCCCAGATGACTGTCTAGTGCACATGTTCTCCACCAGGTGTGTTTTGAATGTTTTAGCTCTTGTCAGAATTCTCTTTGATGCCATTGTACATAGGCGCTTGTTGGTATTTGATGGCTGTTGCTGCTATCACAGTACTGTAATACATTTATTTTTCCTAAGATGCCTCCACAGGAATCAAGCCAAGAATGTCAGGTTCTGTAGGAATGAGTACTGTGTTAGCAGAATGTTGATTTTTAGGAGATACTGTACACACTGTTTACACTGGCTGCAATGGTATAAAGTGTGATCTTGAGAATAGATGTGAGGGAGTAGGGATTTTGAAGGACTTTCTGCTTAAGTTCATTAGTACAGGAAGAAAAGGGAAGCAGATAGATTGTGAAGCAATTAGTTAGGTCAGGTTATCAACCTGTCATTTCTCCCCCTTCTCCATGTCCTTCGTCTGTAGTTATCCATACTCAGTCTAGGCTTTTCCTTTGCTAATGCTTTAGTTAGTACTGAGGCTTCTTCTTTAGCTCCACCTTCTGCTCCCCTTTCGGTTCGGGAAAAATGTATTGAGAATTTAAAACAGGACCTAAACCTTATTTTGGTCAGTACAAGGTTTGTCTGAATTGGTCAGGGAACCAGTCCAAGTCTCCCCATAGTGTGCGATCATTTTTGTGTTCTCATGTAAGAGGTAAGGTGTCAGTGCCCTCGCCCGTCTGTAGCCCAAGCCTAGGGCTGCCCTGTGACAGTTGGAAGAGTTCACTGCCAGGGAACTGGTTCGGTTCTTGGGCTGATGTGGTTCTGTGCCCTCCATCACCTGCCTCTCCATTTTTCATCCTCATAGTCTCGTATAATGCGTTAGCCGAAAGATTGTTTTGGTAAACATTAATCTTCAATACGTATGTGACTTCTGCCATCGGGTGGCACCTAGTATGAGGTGGTTAGCACCAATAGGACTAATTATATAGGTATAGATAGACAGTTTTATTAAAAATGTGTTTGTAGCGAGTTTCACTTATTCTGTTATGTCTACTCAGTTGATTGTTCAACCAATCTCTTCATCTTTTGCTCATTCCAAATCCTTGTCTGCTAGCCCATTCCTCTCTCTCCACTGAAATGCAATTGTTCATTCTTTTTACGTGCTTTTTCTTCGACTACTATGTTGGCAAATCTCTTACTTCTGCCTCGATTAATGTTTCTCTTTCTAAATCTACCATGGTTACAGTATCTTCTGTTGTTTCAAGCTAGATATTATTCTGGCTACATAGCTTTCTAAGGATGTGTCTTATGGGAATGCTCTCAAGTCTGTTGACTCCCTTTTGGACAAGGCAGGAGAATCGTTGTAACCCCTCTTTCCCCTGCCTCCCAACATTTCCCATTTTCTTTTGGTGCCTCATTTTCTTACACTGAATTGAACTGCTTCAGACTGCATTTCCCTGTCTCCCTTTCATCAAGTCGTGGATGCGATGTGGGTGCTTGGCTGCTGTCACCTCTTGTCACCTGGTGTCACTTCATGTCACCTCCTGTCGCCCTCTGGTGGAAGAAGAGTTTGAATCGGAGGATCTTCGGTTTGATCAGTGTATGCTGGAGCATTGTGCTTTGCTGCATCCTCACTTAGTTGAGGAAAGAGGCCACATAGAGAATAGGTCTCTCTTGTCTTCAAGTATTTCAGTGCCCTTAAAGTAAAAGAGAAGAGAACCCAAGTTTTCTCCTTCAATTAGAGCACGTTTCATATGTTTTCTCATACTCTGGCACACCAAGCTCCCTTTAGGTCTTCTGGGGCTTGTCTTCTGGTTTTTTATGAAGTTGCTGAGCACAGCCTCTTGCGATACAGACGCTTAATCAGCACTTAAACCGTCTTCAGTAGAAGATTCTGTTTTCTTTTCTCTTTACTGTGAAGAGACAAACTCGAGACTGACAAGTGCTTTGGACATGTTAAAATGGAGTCTCTGTTTAGCTTGTTGAATTTTTTTGCCTTTTATTGAACTTTTTCTCAGTATAATGCCTCTTGTCTGCTTAGAGAGGTTTAGGTGCCAGCTTAGTGTGTGTCTTTGGTGCCAACTTATGGATTTTGTGAGGCCAGGTTTAATAGTTTTGGTGCCAGTGGAAGTTTAGCAAGGAGAGAATTAGTTTTTAACTGATTTCTGATGTTGCAGGCTAATGTTTTCATGCTTATACCAACTCAGTTTGGAAGAAATAAGACTTATGCTCTTATCTGTAGTAATCACTTATGCTGCACAGGTTAAGGCAATAAGGGAGGATATATTGATGCAAGTCTTATGTTATACCTTTCAGGGGATAAGTTCAGCCCTTATGCTCTGGTAGATGGCCAATTGCAGGCCTCCTGGCACACTTGGAGAGATTTAGGAGCAGAACTTTATGTGGTGGAGGCAGTGAAGGAGAGTTATGATTCCTTTTAGATTACCCTCCACTGGTTTAGTCTCCTACAGCTGCTCCTTTGTCTTCTCCAGCAGAAGTCTTTCTTTAGTAGGAGGTTGTACAGTCACCAAAAAACTCCGAACGCCCTTTAAATGACCAAAATCAGAGCAATGTTATAAAAACAAAAATAATAGGCAAAGTTTTGTTTTATTACATTTATTGAATATTTTGACATTTCTCCAGTATTTTAAGTACTTTCGTGCACAAAGTCCGTTCCTTGGCCATCCAGAGAGTGAACACGAATCCAGTGACTATGAAACAACAAAGTGGTTGAACAAGAGGAGTGGGTATTTTTCTTGAGCACAGAGTAAAGTCTCCATATTCTAATATCGTTAAGAAAGTGATCGTAAGGGTTTTGCTTAGGAAGTCAGTATTCATGAATTAGTACTCCCTACAGATGATCGTATCTTATAAACCATAAACACTGAGGCTGAAATGTTGTATCGATCTTGTGGACAGTCGTCTGTTGATAAGATATAGTAATCTATAGGAAATACTAATTCATGAATACTGACTTCCTAAGCACTTTTCTTCTCAGATTTACTTCGCATATTTTCTTAACTGCACATTTTACACTCAAACTCAGTATCATCAACAATAAAAACTTTACGTTCACTTTCTTCATGGTACTGAAATATAGGAACTTTACTCTATGCTCAAGAAAAATAGCTGCTTCCCACTCCTCCTTCATGTTCCCATATGTCCTCACGGTGCGACATCTGTTGGGTCTTCCATTGGTTACTTGTTCAATTGCTTTGTTGTTTCATAGTCACTGGATTCGCGTTCACTCTCTGGGTGGCCAAGGGAACGGACTTTGCGCACGATGATACTTAAAAATAATGGAGAAATGTCAAAATATTGAATAAAAGGTAATAAAACAAAAACTGCCTATTTTCCATTTTTATAACATTGCTCTGATTTTTGTTCATTTAAAGGGGGTGTTCAGAGTTTGTTTGTGGTGACTGTAAATTAGAGAGAATGGCAGTAATTCACTGGGATTTTTATTTTTACTTTTTCCTAGCTCCATAAGCAACTGGAGGTTGGTGGTCACAAGACTCATTGAGACTGGATAACTTGGTGTGTGTCCCCATGCTTTTGGTTTTTCCAGCATGGTTTTAGTGACTTTCAAAAAACGATCAGATGTTTTGGTAGACGAGCAGGGGTCATTTTCTCATACCAGTACATCCTCAGTTACACAAATTCTTTCGAGGTGTATTTACAGAGGAGGTATTGCTGTTCAAGGTGCTTTGTTTGGGCTCTTGTGCAGCGCCCGGCTTTTATAAGTATTCACAGGAATTTGTTGCCCATAGGTGGATGTGGTGTCGATTTTTAGGAGCAAGAAATCTTTCTACTAAGTCAACTGGTTCAAATTGTCCAACTCTGTCAACAGTATTCCTAAGGCCAAAAAGGCACTTGCCTCTTGAAGAATTTTAGCCCTGAAGGAAGCCACCTAAGTAGTAAGGGCTTTCTTTGTTTGGAAACATGGCCTCACTAAGGATTTTATCAGAATAATCAGGTTCAATTACAATACAGTCTCGACATAAGAGATTACGACTTACAGCTAATGTTCATTAAACTTGTAAGTAATCCAGGATCATTATTGTTGCCAGGTTCTGTAGGAGGGATGCTGAAACCAAGAGTTGACCTTTTTATTCTTAAACTTACATCCAGGTTTTGTTTTTTTTCTCTGTTATGTAACACGAAACAGAATTTTTGATAGTGTCATTACACTTACATACAACATAGAATGTTGTATGTAAGTGTAATGACAGTGTAAACTTACTAGATGTCAGGACAGTGGAAAGACCATCAAAGATGCATAGCAGGTTTATCCCTGGTCAGAAACAAAGTCATAGTGGAAAGATTGCTTCTTTGAGTGAAATGAACATGGTATTGGTTTATTAATTCAATCTGCGTCAGGGCAGTGTTTTTGGCAATTTGGGGACTCAGAAGAACAAAACTACATACAGAGTGGCCATTACATCCACAAGTTCGACAGTTACTGTGGGATTAGAGGAGCGCTCAAATGTAGCCTTATTAGCTTGCAGATGAACATGAACAACCAGTCAATGACAACCTTTGAGGGCCTCAGGATTGAGCAGTGGATGTGTTTCTTTAAGTTTTATTCAAGTGACTTGCCAAGAAATTACATAGCTAACAGCTTCCTACCACGGCAGACCAAAAATTCAAATTTCACGGTGGCGCTACCGTCACTAGTGTAGGTGACAAGGTCCTACCCTCTATCGGGACTGACAGGTACAACTCAGCGGGAAACATCAATTCGTTTTCTTCCGGCTCCCAATCAACATCGGTGGTTTTTGGGCAGTACCTTGCATCATTTGTTGGATTGGTTTCCTGTATTTGGTGATGTACTCAGATTTTGTGTGGTCTTTTTTGCAATTAGTGAATTATTAGGTTGTGTGTAATTTTTCACTATTTTGGCATGTCAGATTCTAGTTCTTCTAGCATTCGGTTCTGTACTGAGGGATGTAAAACTAGATTAAGTAAGATTATGTATGATTCTCACACTACAGTATAATTATTGTATTAAATGTAGGGGACAAGATTGTAATGGCGAGATTACATGTCAGGAGTATCAGGATTTGGATTCTCAGCATTAGAAGGTTTATCGTTCCCATTCTGATAAACTTGATAAAGATAGGAAGAGGAAGGCTGCTCTTAGAGTGGAGCATAGAGTTAGCTTAGAAGCTGCTCCTTTGCCTTCATTGGCTGAGGGTAGCACTGATTCTTCCCCACTTATCCCTTCTGTTTCTCCAATTTTGAGTCCTCCTAATGATTTACCACATACTCCTTTACTGCCTCCCCATGCTTCTGATCCCAACACCATCGCCAGTCTCGAGTCTAGGGTTGATAAGAAGTTAGAGTTTTGGCCAATACGGTCATGAATCGTGGTTTATCTTTTTAGGCTTTTGTTGATAAAGCTTCTGTTCCAGGTGTCTGTGCTACCAGTGTTCCCAGTGCTAGTAAAGTGCAAAGTGAGAGTGTTGTGTTTTCTGAGGAGGCAGCTGTCTGTCCTACCAGTGCTCCTAGACGAAGGTCCCTGTCCCGCTCCACTGCACCGGGAGAAGACATGCCCGGAGGTCAAGGGGAGGCTGATAGGGTTTTCTCACGGGCAGTTGTCCCCTCCATCGAGCCTGTTGCACGTTCCCATGTGTCAGCTGAGCGCCACTGGAAAGGTGTCTCGTTTAGTGCGCATCGTATGTCTGATTCAGAAGATTTGTCATCGGATGGAAGGTGTCGTCGGCATCGGTCTTCTGTTCTCATCCTTTGAAGAGCATTCTGCAGCTGTGGACAGCTTTCCTTCTCCTGTTAAGAGACTTAAGGAAGTCAGTGTTAGTCCCCAACCTTCTTGCAGTTTTGCTGATCTGCCTCCTTCGTCGTCTCAGGTCCGACAGGCAGCCTGGGATAGTCCGAGTCTCTTGGTGCCAAAAGATCGTCTGATCTTGTCTCCTAAAAAGCGCTCTTGTAATAAATGCTCACCGCTTCAGCCCAAAGCACTCTTACGCTCCTGAGTACCTGCCTTCTCCTGTGTGCCTGGCGCCAGCTGCTCAGTCTCAGCGCCTGCTTGTTTGACACCAGCTTCCTCTCGCTCAGCGCCGACTTTGGACAGTTCGACTCCTTCTTCTAAGCCCCTGACGCCATCACTGCCTCTCCCTCTTTCGTCTCCTTAAGAGGATTCTTCTTTGGCTCTGATTAAGCGTCAATTGGAGGATTTGATGACTTTCTTAAAGAAGAGGACAGTTCCTAAGTCCGAGGATTTAGTTCTCTCTCCTATTTCGTCAGAGGAGGAAGAAGCGGACCATGATTCGGCGCCTGCCTCGGCTTATTCAAGTCTCCTCAGGTTTCTGTTATTGAACTCCCAGGACTTCTTCCAACCTGCTCCTCCAGACTCCCTGCCTCTATGTTTTTGATAAAGATCTTGCCTCTGACTCTTGCCTTCCCTAGGCTCGTCCTCTCCTCTTCCTGAGAAGAGAGTGTTGAAAGAGGTCGATGAGTGGTTGAATTCGAAGAGAGCTGCTGACAGGGCTACTTTTGCCTTTCCTCCTTTGAAGCTTCTTAAGAGGAGGGTACAGGTTTTATGCCACTGGGGAAGCAGCTTCCTTGGGAGTTTTTGCCTCCTCCCAGGGGGACTTCTCCGGTTTGGTTGATGCATCACGTCGTACTGCTTTCGCCTTGGCAAAAGTCTTCTCATCTCCCGAACTGGATCATCTTGTTCGTAATATTTTCAAGGTTTTGCAGATTTTTAGTTTCCTGGATTGGACAGTGGGGCTTTGGCATGGAAATTGAAGACTGCCCAGCCCTTGCAGACTTTGCCTTGGACTGGCTTTAATGTTCTGTCTTGCGCAGACAAAGCAGTGAAGCACGGTTCGGCTGAACTTGCATCGCTATATGCGTTGGGCTCGTTGAAGAAGCGAGAGCATTGGTTACTACTAAAGGAGTGACCTCTATCCAGAAGTTGGATCTCTAGTTGGCTCTCTTATTGGCTCCAGCTTGATAAGTCTTACCTTTTTCCCCAGGACACCGTTAAAGAAGTTCTTTGGATCTGCAGAAGAAATAGACTACTGATCTCCTGCCCTATCGTCAAGCATCCCAATGTAGCTCCTGCAGTAGTTTCCAAGCCTTTTTCACCTCTGCAGTCTCAGCCCTTTTGTGGAAGAGGATCTAGAACCCAGTCTAGACTTTGCTCAGAACCTTCATCCTCCAGTGAAGACATTTTAAAGTCTTTGGCCAAACCAGCCACCAGTAAATGAGACCCGTGTCCTCCGTTGCCCCGGTAGGTGCCAGGTTGCACCTTTTTGGGAGGAATGGAGTTACAGGGGCTGCAGAACCTTGAGTAGCGCAGGTTCTGAAACGGGCTAGTCCATTCCTTTCAATCAGACTCCGCTTTCAAAGTCGCCAATCACCTTGACGACTTACTCAGCAGGGTCCAAGAAGTTTTGACCTCGCTCAAGAGGTGGATTCTCTCCTTCCCAAAGGAGCAGTGGAGGGAAGTTGTAGACATTTTGTGAGAGGGGTTTTACAACAGGCTTTTTGTTGTCCCAAGGCTTCAGGGCTGAGACCAGTTTTGGATGTCAGCACTCTTAACTTGTTTGTGGCGAAGACCAAGTTCCACATAGAGACGAACTGGTCTGTCATGTTCTCTCTCCATCAGGACAACTGGATGGTCACCCTGGACATGCAGGATGCCCATCCACTTGGACTTCTTGAGGTTCATCTTTTGGGGCCGAGTTCTCCAGTTTTGAGTGGCTTCATCTTATCGGGATCAATGTGTCATTACACCTGGACGATTGGCTTCTCTACTCTCTGTCAGAGGAGCAATGCACAAAAGGACTTACAAAGGATCCTTTGCCTAATGAAGGAGTTAGGCATCTTGATAAATGTGCAGAGGCTAAAAAATGACTCCATCTCAGAGCATTCTGTATTTGGGGATGACTCTGAACTCTCAAGTTTTTGGCTTTTCTCTCCCCAAAGAAGGTTGAGTCATGTCTCCAGACTGTGCAGGAGTTTTATCAGTCTCTCGACATGTTCTGCACTCTGGTGGATGAGCCCTCTTGGAACTCTGGCCTCAGTGGAATCTTTTGTGATGTTGGGCAGACTTCACATGAGACCCCTGCAATTCTTCCTGAAGGCAAATTGGTGCCGGAGACTCAGTCAGACTCCGTAGTCTTCCCAGTAACTTCAGAGATCAAGGAGGATCTCCGATGGTGGTTATCCGAGGAGAGACTTCAGGAAGGACTCCCTCTATCTCCTCTGAACCCCAACCTAGAATTCTACTCCGACACCTCAGACGTAGGGTGGAGAGCCTTGTTAGGGAGTTGGAAGGTGTGGACGTGGACTGCAGCTCAGAAGTTGCTACATATAAACGTCAAGGAGTTGAAAGCTATTCATCTGGGCCTTCAGCTTTTTCTCCACCATTATCAGGGAAAATAGTTGCGATTTACTCAGACAACACCACAGCTTTGTCCTACATTTGCAAGCAGGGGGCACCCATGCTTCCACTCTCATGAGGCAGCCAAAGACCTTCTTCTATGGGCGGACCTTCTTCTATGGGCGGAGCAGAATCATGTCAAGATACTCTGTTGCTTTGTGCAGGGAAGATGAATGTTCTGGCGGACCAGTTCAGCCGCAGTCACCAGGGTCTCCCTACAGAGTGGACCTTGTATTCCAGTGTGCAGCAATCAGGAGGCTTTGGGGCAAGCCTTCCATAGATCTCTTTGCTACTTCAAAGAACAACCAACTTCCTCTCTTTTGCTTGCCAGTCCCGGACACTTTAGCTTGGATGACGGATGCAATGTTGTTAGACTGGACAGGCCTAGGCGTCAACACCTTTCCCCCTTTGGGATGATTCGGGAGGTGTTATGTAAGTTCAGCTCTCATCGGAATATCTCAATGACACTAGTTGCCCTTCTGGCCGAGGAAGGAGCGGTTTCCAGACCTGCTGAGACTTCTCTTGGGTTTTCCTGAGGCTTCTTCCACAAGAACAGTCGCTGCTTAAACAGCCACATTTTCATGTACCATTAAGGGTTGTCACTCTGGCCTGACAGGCTTCAGACTGTCAGGAGCCTCGTCAGAGCGAAAAGGATTTTCACAGGGCTGCAGAAGCTATTGCTAGATATAGAGAGCTGCTTGTAGCAAGCTCTACCAGTCCAAGTGGACAGTGTTCAGAAGATGGTGTGCACAAATAATGTCTCTTCTTCTGAAACCTCAGTTTGCTCAGATTGTGGACTTTTGCTCTTTCTCAGGACTGTTAGGAGATTGTCACCCTTTACAATTAACGGATATAGGGCTATGCTTAGCTCAGTGTTCAAGCACAGAGGCCTTAACCTGTCTACAAACCAAGATATTACTGACCTTGTCAAGTCTTTTGAGACCTCCAAGACAGATAATCACTCTTCAGTCCCTTGGAATTTGGACGTGGTTTTAAAGTGGCTTGTGAGCTCCTCTTTTGGACCACTTCATGCTGCCTCCTTTAAGTCCCTCACTCAGAAGACTCTCTTTCTTGTAGCGCTGGCTACAGCGAGGTGAGTAAGGAAAACTCCAAGCAATGGATAAGAAAGTTGGCTTTGTGCAAGGAAGCGCAGTTCGACACTTTTATCGCTTGATTTCCTTGCTAAGAACAAGGACTTTTCGTCCTGACCCCGCTCGTTTATTAAGAGCTTGGAGAACATTCTTGGGCCGGAAGAAGAGGAGAGACTTCTTTGCCCAGTGAGGACCTTGTGGCTTTACATCCGCAGGACTGAGAAGATCAGGGGTTCCTCTAGCAACCTCTGGTGTACGGTGAGAAACCCATCTCGCCCGCTCTCTAAGAACGCCCTCCTTTTTCTTAAGGAGCCTTATCTCAGAAGCGCATTCTCAGATTCAAGAGGACACCTTCCAGATCTTGAGGGTAAAAGCTCATGAGGTTCGAGTTGTCGCCACTTCTCTTGCGTTCCGTCATAGTATGTCATTGTCTTCCATTTTCCAGTGAACTTTTGGAGATCGAAATCTGTGTTTGCTTCACACTACCTGAAAGATGTGGAAGCAGTTTTTGATAATTGTAGTATGTTAGGGCCTTTATCCGTGGCTGGCATGGTGTTAGGAGAGGAAGCATAGGGGCGAACTGTCCCCTACTGTCTCCTCACCTTGGTTTTTTATATGTTGAGTTGTTTGGAAGCCTGGGGGTACAAGCGCACCTGGAGCACCCGCCAGATTTTTATGGTTGGGGTGTTGGTTGCCTAGTTTTTATTGTGGTGCAGGTCACCTCCATTTTGTCTTGTCAGCTGTCAGCGTATCTCCACAGCTGCAAAGTGCCCACTAAAGTAGGGTGACTCTGGTCACACGCCATGCCTCTACAGGTTAAGATGATCGCCGACCAGAAGCAGTACAGTATTTACCTGTAGCGGCACTCTTACCAGGTGAGGTACAACAAGCATTGTCTCAATACTAGCAGACTTCTAGTTCAAAGTCATTATCTCTTAATGTTTTGGATTAGTTTTATGTCCATTTGACCTGCCCCTCCTCTCAATGTGGAGTCAGCTATGTAATTGCTTGGTAAGTCACTTATATAAAGGATATTTTTATAGTAAAATAAAAAGTTTTTATATAAATATACCACCAAGCATTTACGTAATCGAGCCCTCCTCTTTCCCCACAGATGGATGTATTTTTGGCTCAAATGAATTGATGTTTCCTGCTGAGTTGTACAGTACCTGTCAGTCCAGATATTGGGGGGATCCTTGTCACCTACACTAGCGATGGTAGCGCCACTGCAAAATTTGAATCTTTGGTCTGCTGTGGTAGGAAACTGTTAGCTATGTAATTGCTTGGTAAGTATATAGAAAACTTTATTTTCTTATAAAATGTCATTTTGGTGTGATTAAGACTTGTGGCCTTTCCTCTATCTACTCTAAAGTATTGAAATTTCAAGTTTTATATAAGTAACTTACTATATAATTACATAAATATTAGTTTCTACTTTACGTGGCAGCTCAAAATCCAAAATTCGGCAGTAGTGCTCTTTTGTTTTGGGTGTAGGTAGACTGCCCCGCCCGCTGGGGAAGGATAGGTAGAACACAGCTAAGAGCTCAATTCATTTCTGCATGTCAATGACTAAACATTGGTTATTGAGCAGCTCTGGTTTTTGGTTTTTCACTGGATGGTTGCAGATTCTCTTCATTTTGTGAAGTACTCTGCTTTTTGGTATCGTGCTACTATTAATTAGCTTAGTTAATTCAGGATTCCCAATTGTGACTCCTGATTTTGAATATTTTTGCTTGGACTAATCATGTCAGATTCTAGCTTGTCTAGCATTAGATACTGCAGTAAAGGCTGTAAGACTAGGTTCACTTCAGCTAAGTATGACAATCATGCCATATGTAGTTCGTGTAGGGAGCAAGTTTGCTCACCAGAACTTAACTGTGATGAATGTAAGGATTGGGATAAGGGGAAGTGGAAGATTTTGCATGCACATTTAGAGAAATTGCAACGTGACAGACTGAGAAAGGCTACTGCTGGGGCTGAAGCTAAGGCTTGTGCTAGTCAGGTTTTGTCTCTGGGGGTTGATGTTGCTGAATTACCTGTCCCCTCAACACCTGTGACTGCCTTTTCCCCATCTCAAGTCCTCTGACTTTTCCTGGCACCTATTCTTCTGAACCCAATGCCATTGCCAGCCTAGAAGCATGAGTTGATCAGAAATTTGATTTGTTGGTGAACACTGTTTCCCAGATTGGGAACTCAGTACATGTCCTTATGGACAAATTTAACAGTGTCGAGTGCAGTGTTAGTGGAGGGGGTGGCTACTCGTCCCACCAATGCTCCTAGACCAAGGTCCATGCTAAACTCCCCTTGCTCACCTGGGAGGAAGCAAACTGGCAGTCCAAGGAGGTTGGTGGGGTTTGCCCACAGGTAGTCGCTTCCCCAAGTGAGCCAGTTGTCCACAAGTCCCAGGACTTGGAGGACTGCCATTGGAATGACATCCGCTTGGACATGCACATGCTATCTTCTAGTGACTCGGCTTCCAATGGGGCCAAAAAGCATAGTTGGCACTTCGCTAAGTGTTAAAATCATTGAAAAGTTCTGGCGCCTTGGTGGAAGGTGACTCTCCCCCCGCTCATAAGCGAGCGATGGAAAGGGTACAGCCCTCTTCCTTCTTGTAGTTTTTGGGAGTCCCATCAAGATCCCATTCAGTGTCCACCGAGAGCTGTAAGTTGTCCAAGAAAGTGTTTGTTAGTCCTGTATGGACGTAAAGTGTCCAAGTGCCCATTGTTTGAGCAATCAGTGTCTGAGCACCCTTCATTTGATTGTCCAGTGTCTGAGTGCCCTTCGTATGAGCGCCCGTTGTCCGCGCTTCCAGCTCGCGGGCACCCAGTGTCTGAGCATGCCGAGGTTGATTGTTTGTTGTATAAACGTTCAGTATATGGACATCAGGTGTCCAAGCATCCATCGTATGAGGGCCCAGTAGCCAAGCACCCATCTTATGAGCACCCAGTGTCTGAGCTTCAGGTGTCGAACCCTGTAGTGTCATTGAAAGGTGTAAATATTAGCAATTGTGCTCCAGTTGCTTAGGTTCCACAGCCCCTCCAATGTCTCCTATTTGCTCTGAGAAGGAACCTGTGGATGAGGATACACCAATCTTGAACTATTTGGTTCTTTTGCGGTTCTTCCTGGTGTGTTACCTGGATTTCTTCTCTCCAGCTGCTCCATCCTCTCTGGGCTCGGGGTTTGTGATGCACTTTTTGTAAATTTTATTGGACCTGATAAATAGGGAAAGTTATCACAGCTGGGATTGGGTTTATATCCAAAGCTAAATAGTGGGAACTGTGGTAGGACTATCAACTATCCGATATTGTTCAGACCTGAGAAATATCAGATTGATATCTCAAAGGCGAAACGATTCATTAGGGCTGGACCACAGATTCCAGGGGGGTCTAGTTCTGGGGATAGGACTCTCAGCATTCTATCCAGTTTGCCCATGTTGTGATTAGGGTGGGGACGATTTTATTCTTGTAATACTCTCAGTCCTATCAGCGAGTTTGGATTACACTTGGGCCACTCTAATCATGTTGTGCCATCCCCCTGTGGGGTAGGGCAGGGTCGGTTCTCAGTTGTGCCATTGCTGGAAGAATAAACTCCATGAAAGGCTGATGATATCTTTTTAAGGTTTTCAGGTTTACTTTTTTTTCTTCCCCTCAATCTGTATGACAAGGATTCGAGTACCCCTGGACCCTTTGATGATAGCGACTCTGCACAGTTGACAACCGCTGGAACCTCCTTTGACAACCTGTCTTTAGACAAATCAAAACAAAATCCTAATGTAATTACACTGGAACCTTATGCTCCAGTACAAAACAAACCCAAAAGAAGTAAATATCATCTTGACCCAACCTTGACTCACTTTGACTCCCTGTTTGGGAGTGGAAGTTGGTCAAGGTTTCTAACCTTAGAAACAGAACAGGAAATTTCAGCCCTAAAGTTAGAAAACTACTATAGAAACAGACATTCAACAACAGAAATGTCGTCTAGACAGATAAAAGAAAAGACGTGGCTTATAGAAGCCACAACAAAGAGTCAGCCTGAGGACTATATATAGATAATATAAATATAAAAATTAAAAAACATGACACTATGAATATTTCAGGGTACCATTCACAAGGTGATAGGTGGCACAACACGGGGGACGAGATAACATGTCTCTGGAAAAGATTTCCCAGATAAGAATTCCCTCACAAAAGGGTTTCTCACATGCAATAATTTATCACAATGGAGGGATGTTTTACTCTGTTACTAAGCAAGAATTTAACACAATGGAGGGATGGTTTAATCCATATCACCGAGCAAAGATTAATTCAGTTACTGGACAATTCACAGGGGAACTACACATGCTAGGCATTCATAAGAGGTTTTGTATTGGGAGATGAAATCTTGAAAAGGAAGTTAAAAAATCAAGTGAGAGGAAAAGAAATTGGCATTCAATTGCTACTTAGGACTTACTGGCAATCCAATATTGTGGCGTGTACATCTGCAGAATGAACTTGATCCAATATGCCCTCTGTGAACAATCTAGCATGGGGCTATGCCAGGAATAAAGACTATGGCCATAGATTTCGGGCGTATGAGACCACCATGTGTGGCTTGTATGAGCTCCCAGCTGAGAATGACTTGGTGACCGTCTCTGGAGTAGTTGTGATCGCTTGGATGCCCCAGGCCCGCAATTAAAACCAGCAGACAGGATCACAGGAATATAGTTCATGGGGTAAGGGTGTAAAGTCCCCGCTCAACGCGTTCTCTGTAATGAACATCCCATTTTCTGCAGTGCCTTCACATTCGACCTAGGGTCGGATGAACACAATATTATTATTATTATGAATTGTATATTTATCATCTGTTCAATTGACCATGCACTATGTATATGCAACAAAGTATTTTTATGTCTAACCAGACATTGTTAATCATTATGTTTTCTGTATGTACCTGTCCTGTTTTTTGTAGAGAAATAGTTTGACCTCATGTCACCTGTAAATTTTTGTACCCGCAGTCTCTGCGTTATATGCAGACGTCCGCACGCCACTTTATAAGCGGATTGCTTCATCAGTAAACTAGCCGTACTTGTCTTCCTGCTCATTATTTCGCACCTCTCTCACTGTGGTGACCCCCGGAGTGGTTCTTGGAAGCCATTAACGGACCCAAAAGGCGACTTAGTCTTGGCCCGATGAACCAACCCACGCCCCTAACGGACTAACTACAGCGCTCTAACAAAGTGTTCGGACGTTACCGACCCTTGTCAGCAAGTCACCGGCGTCATTAGCGGACCCACACGGCACGCTCCCAAGCATGTATTGACGCAAGTGTTCCCTCACACTCCAAGTGAGAGCGCGAAATGAGCATGGACACAGACATACCCAACCACATACAAATTACCATGATTTCTCGGAGGCAGACGTCTCCCTCCCTCGCACAACTCCCTCCCACGCTCTCCTTCACACCGGTCCCTGCACCCCGTGTGATGACCCCCCTGACGGACCAACCAAGGGCAGCCCTCAGCATAAGGCTGCCGCCATTCACCCATCAGAACGCAGCGTCCTGGCTCTACAGGGTCAAGGGGCAATTCAGGGTGGCAGGCCTAACCAATGAGGTGTTGAAGGCGGACACTGCCATCAACGCCCTCCCAGAGGAGATATACAAGAAGATCACCCCGTGGTTAATGACAATGTCGAGCCCCGCCACCTTACAGGAGTTAAAAGCCACTCTCGTCGAGACCTGCTACTGCCAGTCTCCGAGAGAGCCGCCTGCGCCCTTGACCTCGCCCTCAACCCCCGGCAGGACAGAAACCTCTTGGAAACGTAGCATGCCCTCCAGGGCCTCCTCCTTCTCCCCAAGACTGACAACAGCAGCAGGCGCAAAGAGATCAGCCTGTCGAGGGAGATCTTCCTGCGGCAGCTACTACCAGAGGTCCGTGGGCAGATCACAGAAGCATACACCCTGCTGGTCAAGGACCTGATCAGGGTGGCGCAGCAGCTGACGGACTCCACGAAGGTGGCGAAGTGGGCGTCCATGCCCGCACACCCCATCAACTGTCTCAAGCCCACATTCCTGGAGGAGGACGTCGGGGGCGGTTCCCAAAGCCCCCCACAGGAAATAGCAACCCTCCAGCCTGCCTCATGTGCAGGAAAACGTCGTGGGCATCCCCGGAAAACCCCGAAACCAGACAGGAGGGCACCCCGACACCACTCCAAAGGGCACTGAAGAAGATGACCACCCCCTACAGCTGGCATCGAGAAAGCGGGGCCCCCTCCGCCGCCCTAGCAGATACCTGCTTTGATCAAACATTACCTACGTCTTTTGGAGGGGGGGAGTATTGTAAATTCCCCGCTCAACGCGTTCTCTATAATGAACACCCCGTTTTCTGCGGTGCCTTCAAGTTCGA
Source organism: Macrobrachium rosenbergii (assembly GCF_040412425.1). NCBI lineage: Eukaryota > Metazoa > Arthropoda > Malacostraca > Decapoda > Palaemonidae > Macrobrachium > Macrobrachium rosenbergii. Next base: position 13,089,127 of record NC_089767.1, read on the forward strand.
CCTAGGGTCGGATGAACACAATATCATTATTATGAATTGTATATTTATTATTTGTTCAATTGACCATGCACTATGTATATGCAACAGAGTATTTTTATGTCTAACCAGACATTGTTAATCATTATGTTTTCTGTATGTACCTGTCCTGTTTTTTGTAGAGAAATAGTTTGACCTCAGGTCACCTGTAAATTTTTGTACCTGCGGTCTCTGCATTATACACAGACGTCCGCACGCCGCTTTATAAGCGGATCGCTTCATCAATAAACTAGCAGTACTTGTCTTCCTGCTCATTGTTTAACACCTCTCTCACAAGGGTATCTAAAGGGACACTTAGCATGTCTATTAAACCCCTGTGACTAAGAGCTACCTGATCTGACTCCTCTCCAGACATTGCTGTTACTACCACGAAACTCCTCGCATCACCGTTGGGGGTCACCCTCTCACAAGATATTGAATTCTGACCAGTGTAAAGGGGCCAGAGAGATGAGAGCAGCATATATCCATGACTATATATATATATATATATATATATATATATATATATATATATATATATATATATATATATATATATATATATATATATATATATACATATATATATATATATATATATATATATATATATTATATATATATATATATATATATATATATATATATAAACTGTACAAGTGTGTGTGTGTGTATATATATATATATATATATATATATATATATATATATATATATATATATAATATATATATATATATATATATATATATATATATATATATATATATATATATATATATATATATATATATATATATATATATACATACAGTGAACCCCTGTATTTGTGAGGATGTATTCCAGACCCCCACTAATGGCTCAAATCCACGAATGCTTACAACGCCCCTCTAAAAACGCTTATACCTGTCTACCATGAAGGGTGAAATACCAAAGTATGCCTAAAAATACCAGCCTACATCAAATATCCATTAAACTATTACCTTATTACTGTATTAATCTTTGAAATTATACTATTAATATAATTTCCAAGCCATCTTAAACATTTTATCATTACATTTATAATAAACGCGCTGTATGGCTTACAGCTGTAGGTGAAAATAATCCAGTCCCCCCACGTATTCAGCCCACACATTTTCTTTCATACAGTTATAAACCATCCCGTTTTCTCGGGGAGCCATTGGTATTTATTATACAGTATGTAATTCACAAGAAAGAGAGGGACAAACAATAAAAAAAAAACGTATGCACATTTTAAAAAATTTAATACCTACGTATATTTGTACCTGTCTACCATGAAAGGTCAAACACCAAAAGTACTGTATGCCTAAAAATGCCAGCCTACATCAAATATACATTAAACTATTACCTTATTACTGTATTAAGCTTTGAAATGATACTATTAATATAATTTCCAAGCCATCTTAAACATTTTATTGTTACATTTATACATACGCATTGTATGGCTTACAGCTGTAGGTGAAAATAATCCAGTCCCCTACATATTCAGCCACACACATTTTCTTTCATACAGTTACAAGCCCGTCCCATTTTCTTTTTGGGGGAACGTTGGTATTTACGTTATCACGTAATTCACAAAAAGAGACAAAAAATAAAAATCTTTATGCACATTTTAAAAAATTTAATACTACTTATATATAAAGACTACTACATACGTAAATCACACGGGTACTCACCAGCGATGAATGTTGATTAAAGATGATGATGATGAATTAGCTGTGGAGTGCGATGAATGACGATGAAGATATGACTGCACAGCAAAGCAGAGGAGTTACAACTCATCTGAGGGTGCCTCTTCACCTTCAGGAGGTGCTTCGGGAGGCACTTCTTCAGTTGATTTGGGAGGCACTACTTCAGGCGATTGGGGAGGCACTTCTTCAGGCGATTCGAGAGGTACTACTTCAGGTGATTTGGGAGGCTTTGCAGGGGCCTTCTTCGTCCGTTTGATGAACATGGTGATAGGCAGCTACTGTCGCTGCTTTTTCATGGTGGTGAGGGTTTGATTATAGGACTCCCATGCTGAATGAAGGATGGTTGAAAACTTTAAGGAGCGTTCCATAAAAGGATCCCATGTTGAAACATACTCCTGCGTATCCTTAATCATTCTCTTAATGTGGGACAGACGTTCCAAAGTCAGGCCGCTCTCCTCTTGCTCCTGCTCCTCCCCTGAACCTGGCGTATCTTCTTCCTCACTGGCAGACTTCGTCAGCTCTTCCAAATCCTGGTCCGTTAGGAGGTCAGAGTGAGCATCAGTAAGGGTGCTGATTTCATCCTCGGTGATGTCCTCGAAGCCTTCCCCACCTAGAATCCTCGCCAACTGGACAGCCTTATTAATGGCCAAATGTTGAATTTCTTCAGGAGAGAAGCCCCTGTAATCATGAACACACTCCGGCCACAACTTGTTCCAGCATGCATTCAGGGTCTCCTTCTTCATGTCATTCAGTGATTGGCTGATGATGGTCAGACATGAGGCAATTGTGAATTTACGCCATTATTCTTTTAGCGTAAATTCACTGTCACTGTCCATTACATTTCACTGTCACTGTCCATTGCATTTACAAGGTGCTGGAGGGAGTTCCTGGTATAGAGTGCCTTGAAGGCATGGATCACGCCCTGGTCCATAGGCTGGAGGAGAGGGTGGTGTTGGGAGGGAGGAACTCAAACTGGACTCGCTTGTAAGAAAGATCGAGAGGGTGGCCACCAGCATTATCCATAATCAGCAACACCTTGAACTCCATGGCCAAGTCGTTCAGGTATTGCCTAACCTGAGAGATGAAGCTCTGATGGAACCAGTACTCTGTGAGGACTTTGGTGATCCAGGCCTTAGGGTTATGCATTCAGAACACAGGAAGCAATGCCTTGTTCTTATTCTTGAGGGCCCTGGGGTTTGCAGCCTTGTAAATGAGGCCTGGTTTAAGCATGAAACCAGCTGTATTCACACATGATGAGGGTAACCCTGTCCTTCTGGGCCTTGAATCCAGAGGCTTTAGCTTCTGTCCTTCATAAGGTATGTCCGGGAAGGCATCTTCTTCCAGAACAGGCCAGTCTCATCCATATTGAACACCTGTTCTGGATGGTAGCCCCTTCTCCTCGATGATCTTCTTTGAAGGCCTCCAGATATTTCGTGGCTGCTTTCAATGTCTGCAGATGCTGATTCCCCATGCAGAGTAACAGACTTTAGGTGGAACCGCTTTTGAAATCGGTGGAACCACCCCTTGCTAGCGTGGAAACCTTGAGGCGCTGATGATGGTCCTGCTTGGGGCTCTTCCCCCTTTTCTTCTTCTGCTGGTTCATCAAAGCCTAAAAATTCTAATTCGCCTTCTTCAACGCCTTCCTCTGCCTGTACTACGTCGTCGCCTTCCTTAGTAGTTGATAACTGCTGGTAGAGTTGTCGCGCTTTCTCGCGAATGATGTTGGAGTCAAGGGGCACGTTTTTCTTCCGGCAGCCCTTTATCCAGATTGCCAGAGCAGATTCCATCTTCACGATTGTTTTATCCCGCACTGTCGAAACTGTTTTTGCACTACCGAAGTAGCTCATACTCACAGACTTGCGTATCTCTGCCTCTTTCTTCTTGATATATCTCACTGTGCTCTCATTAACAATGAAATGGCGGCCAACCGCGGCAAAACTTTTGCCCTCCTTTAACATGTCAAGAAGCTTCACCTCCTCGAGTTTCATAACAGTCTTCTTTCTTTTAGACTCTGCCAGAAGGCTTTGAAGGATCAGGGCGTTTTTAGGAGGCATTTTAGGGCCGAATACCGCTGATGCACAAAGATAAAAAATCCAAACGGACAGACACACGGTTTCACACAGTAAGATACTGCGAACTACAGTACGCACAACTGAGGAGGATGCCGTGGAGCAGTCTCCCAGAATTCTGTGTTCGTGAGTTGGTTGTGAATGTTCAGCCAATCAGCGCCAGGAAATGAATGGTGCTTCTGGATTGGCTGCTTTGCAGATGACAACCAATAGTGTGTTGAGTATCACTGGTCCTGGGTACACAGCGCCAAGCATCGCGACTTTATATTTGCAGAGAGGTGGCTTGGTGAAGCACTTTTAAGAAAAAACAAATATGTTATTGAAATTTTGCTGTGTTTACGTTATTATATTACAGTACTGTAATATTTGAAAATTAGTAAATCATTTTTCAACTTACAAAATATACTTACAGTAGTCATTAATATATACTTAGTACATACATGAAAATGCTACGTACCGCAGATGTAAACATACGTACCCTGCAGTATTCCTGTTGTCTTACATATTTTGGATTGGCTCTACGCACTACCCATATTTTTTGTATGTACTATTTAAAAATGATCCTACAACAAAACATTTTGTAAAATGTACGTACTGTATGCGCAGAAGATCAGTGTTAGTATATGTATGCGCAACCAGTAGTACCATGCGTATACCGTAGCGGCAAATGACCCAATATAACCCGTTTTATTGCTATCTCACGTTTGTGTGTTTTGCGTGTACAGTACTATGGCCTAAAAATATTTTTTTAAATCGTGCATTAAGATGTCCTCTGAAAGCTCTGCTTCTTTTAAGGCCTCTGGCCAATAGCCTACAATTACTGTAATGACTGATGAGAAGAAAGTACTGTAGACATGATTGTTTTGTTAAGAGAGGGCAAAAGTCACGGAGAAGTAGCAGCCCATTACAGCATGACATTAATTGCGGTTGCCTGCATTGAGCATGAACAAGGTAAAATACTCATGCAACCCTACTGTACCACCTTCGTTGCCATGTTCAAATACCTTAACATGACAGCGCCCCCCGTCATTCATCGTACTACACAGCTAATTCATCATCATCATCATCATCTACAGCATACTGAAATCAACATTCATCACCAGTAACTACCCATATGATTTAACTTTATTATTTATTATTATTAAGGTACCCAGTGTAGTATTTTTTACATAATATTTAATTTCTATTACTATTATATGTACAGTACTGTAGTACAGTATTATTATTGATTTACATGATTATTTAATGTTTTTATACAATAAATATGAAAATACAGAATATTGCTATATGAAAAAGACAAAAAATCTGCATCCGCAAATATGGAGTTTCCCGCGAATATTTTTATAGATATGTTCCATAGAAAAACCCATGAATGCGTGAGTTTCCTGCGAAAATTTTTTAGATAGGTTCCATAGAAAAACCCGCGAATGGGTGAGTCCGGAACCTTGAGAATGCAAATACAGGGGTTTACTATATATATATATATATATATATATATATATATATATATATATATATATATATATATATATATATATATATATATATATATATATATATATATATATATATATATATATATATATATGTATATATATGTGTATATATATGTGTGTGTATATATATATATATATATATATATATATATATATATATATATATATATATATATATATATATATATATATATATATATATATATATATATATATATATATATGAACTGATCTATATAGAAAATCTACTAGACGCCTTGCCTTAGCGTGTGTGTGACCAGAGAGTAACGAACTGATAGATACCGCTGATTCATCGAATACCCATACGATCATTGGCGGCTTGGCGGGTGATTCAAATGAGTGCCATACATCGAAGACCCTTATTGGCCCATTTCGATTATGAGAGACCAATCAGCTGAGGTCTATGACCCAAACCAGTTCAGTTTGAAAAGCAAAGAGTCAGTAGGGAGTCAGTGGTCGACGGTCAAGTCGCGTTTCAAAGACAGGGGTCGGGCGCGTGTTGTTTCAGAGTACCTTCCGATGATTATAACCTTAATATAATTAGTAGCGTAATATTAGCAACAGGGTCCTGTGTAACTATTAAGGAAAATACACATGTGTTAATTGTATCTTACGCGTTTCATTGTACTGGTAGAACCCTTATATAATCGAAGATCAGGTCATATAATTTGGTGTCAGGTGGGGTATTGCCGGTACATAATAATTTACAGCGTAATTGCAATCGTGGAAATAAACAATGCAGACTCGAAGAAAAGCGGCGGCGACGGCGGGAGTGCCAGTACTAGCAGTACCAGTGCTAACAATGAAAAGGACAGTGTGAATCAGCCGTCAGTGTCAACAATTATCCAACACGCGTTAGAAGAGTTGCACAAATTAACAAAAGAAACGCAAACAAAACAGCCCGTCGACCGCCCACAATATCGGTTAACGCCGCGTCAATTTCCGCAAGTGCGATCAGACGAAAAAATAAAAACTGCTGTGTTAGATGGATCAGTACCTGAGTTTGATAACTCACGCACTGGTGAAGGTTTCCTCGATCGAGACCTTTTTAAAGTGTGTTGAAAACGCCACCATTGGCTGGACAGATAGAGAAAAAATTGTACAAACGAAACAGAAGATCCTCGGTAACGCAGCGAGACAAATTACCTTCCTGGGGCGCGGGTCTAAGCTGTAAATGAGCTATGAGTTTTCCCCTCACGCCTTTGTGATCATAATTCCATGTTCTACTTGGACCATTCCTCCTCCAGCACCGCGGTATATTCTACGAGATGGTGCTGTTATGCCTATTTGCTAATTTTTAAGTTAGCGGATGACATTTTATATTTTTGGATTAATATTGTTGCGCTTGAATGTAAAGGGTGGCCATTTCACCATCCGTCCCTTATGTCGCAGTGGTTTGGCCCACCCTTCTACATGAGCCCTTTTATTAGTTATGTTCTGTACGGATGTATATTATTTACTTTTATATTTTTCATTTTGGTTAACTTTTAGTGTTGCACTTTTAGTCAGATAGTTCCTGTGTTTGGTCTCCTAAGGCTGTTAGTCCTCCTGGTCGCTGATCGGCTTGAAGGTTAGCCTGGGAAGTTGAAACTCCCTGCGGCTCTTTGCTCCCTACTTCCCCGACCAGGTCGTTTTGAGGCTTGGAGGGAGTCATGGGTGGGTAGGAGAGTCCCACGTTCTGTGCCCTCCTGACTGTATCGTCTGGTTCGGATGGGGGTTATTAGGCCTGTGATTTCCCACCCTCTCCCTGTTTTGGCCTACCAACTCGGACTCTCGGGTCTTCGCAAGGTTAGGCTGGAATAGCGAGGGTCTTCTCATTCGTAGCCTACTCCTGTCCGAGCCGTCGATGTCGGGGCGGGCAACCTGGCATCGTGTGTCTCCCCCCCCTCCCACCTCCCCTTCCAGACCTCGGTTTGTCTTCCTACCCGTGTAAAAATTGTCATTGAGAAGCGAGCCTGGGGTAGAGGTTGCTCCGAGCCTTTTTCGTATCGCTAGCCTAACAAATCCCTTACCCCTTCCTTTGCATTGGGTGGTTTCCCTTCTCCCGGCGCCAGGGGCTGATCTCTTCGACTGGCATCTATGGGAGTTCTTTTAGTGTCTGGGGATAACTTTCCCCACTCCCCTAGCCACCGCTATTGATTACCACCTCTTTGCAATTCCTTAGCATTTGGAGTGTAACCTAGTACTCTCCCCGCGTTCGGTAGTCGTTCTCCCATGATCGACACCCCGTGGGTGGGGTTGCTATCGGCGTCCAGGGGGTGTCCCCCACCCATCTGGCCACTGCCGTAGGTTCCCTCCATTTGACTATTCCCTACCCTTTCCCTAGCATCAGACGCGTGACCGAGTTTCTCCCTGCCCAGGGTTGTCGTTCTCTTAAAACCGACTCCCCGTGGAGACTTAGTTCGGTATCCAGTTAGAGTTATCCACCTAACTGGCCTCCGTCTCGGTGTCGCTTTTTCTGCTAGCTATTGTGTCCTTGTTTTTCCCTGTTTAACACACTGGAACATTGACCATATAGCCTGGAATCTGTCTTGACTTTGGCCCGAATCCCTACCTCCGCCCGAGAGTTTGTGGTCTCCCGTTTACCCTTTCTCATGCCAACCACTCCGGTGGGTATGGTGTGTGGTTGGACGTGTTCACCCGCCTCCTCGCCGCCACCATAAGTATAGTGTAACTTTCGATTACGACATCAGCGGAGTTTTATAATCAATGTATCATAACCATTTTCTTGTAATGCTGAATTGTTAACCATTCATTACTATTGTTAACATACCTCTACGGACTGTGTCGGAAGTATTTATGTAATCCGTTATTTTGTTTATGATGTAATCCGTTATTTTTGTTTATAACATGATCATAGGTTAGGTTTTATAGTATACGGAGTACTCCCGGCGAGTCCTTAACATTTTCATTCATGTATCTTATATATCATTCCCCTATTGCGAATTAAGTCGGCAGGTCCTGGCGGATCATTTGCATGCTCCGTTAGTCATTTTAAATTAGACTCATCTCCAGCGACCCTACTCCGGCGTACCTTATTGGCACACTCATGTACCGTCCGTCCACTTACGATAGTACGTTGTCAGCCATGGAATTTTTGGCGTTCTGCAGCAGTCCTGTGGACCTTACCCAGTATCTTCGTTCCCACTCTGGCTCTTGTGGTCAGAGTGAGGACCTGATGTGAGGTGTGCCTACCATCTGCTGGTGAGTGTTGGATGAGTCGGTAAACTGCATGTCCACTAATCACGTTATTCTCTCTTGTGTTTGTGGCCTTTATTGATATATATATTGACAGTTGAGGATTTGGATTGTGCTTTCCTCCTTTCAGGCGACCGCAGCTCCCCGCGACTCTTCGCTGTCGACCCTCCAGACCTGGGTCAGTGGTTTCCGGAGGAAGCGTCGATCGGAAACCTACGTTCTGTCAGAGGAGATCTGCAATCTCCTCTACCCTGGCGCCCATATCTCAGCGGCCGTCCCGGTGGAAGTAGCCGCCCCCTTGATCGCTGGGATCCGTGAGATGACGGAGCCCTCCAACGAGGAAGAAGCCATCTGCGGAGGTAGCGGGAGGAGGTTGCGGTGATAAACATCAGCCTCCGAGCCTATGGCGTCGACCGGACCAACAGGTTGCAGGTAGAAGTGCATTGAACTTCAGGCGTTTCTGATCCTCTTTTCAGCTCTCCTTCCTCTTCTGTCTCTTCCTTTAGAGGATTCGAGAAATCCTCTTACCTTGAGGACAAGGTCAAGGTCTACTGCCCCCAAGGTAAGTCTGCCTGAAAACCAGATGCCACCAACAGTCCTTCAAGCACTGGTCCTTTCCCAGCTCCTAAGTGAGTCACTGAGACCTAGCCGGTGCCATCTCTGGCTCAAAGTCCCCCCTCTGGAAGGGATCAAGATCGAGGGCAAAGTGAAGCGAGTCCCCTCGTCCTGACTTTGACCGGTGATCATGGAACCTGTATGAAGAAGTTCGATAAAAGTGGAGAGCCAGGATTAGCGAACTCTCCTCCCAGTTGACCCCCGGGCCTGAAGTCATCTGTTGATTCTGTTAAATCTAGCAGAAGGTACAGACCCAGCAGAGGCTTTATCCTCTGGGTTTATCTTTCTGGAAACAGCGGCTCAGTCTTGCGCTGTTCCGGACGCTTCCGGTCTTCCTCCCTTTGATAAGGGAAACCCTTGGCGCCTGGCTCTTCATGCTCCTCAGCATGAAGATACCCTCACCATTGAAGGACTGGGTACTCGCAGGTTGGAGGAACTGGAGTTCTTCCCACCTGACCTGGTGCCTCCTTACCCAGAATTCATGCCAGGCTTACCGAGAAGCCTGGATAAGGTCGGATAGGTCCCGAAGGAGACTGTCATCTTTCGAGGACCGGGCACGGTCACACTGTTGGTGTAGCTTACAGGTGGGGCCGAAGGGCTCTGAAACTCACCCTGTCAGGGGCGTTTGCGATGTTCTCGTTGAGGATCTTCATCAACCCCTGCATGACTAAGGTAGCTCTGATCACCAGTCAGGCAGGCATTGAGCGCAAGCCCCCTCCACAACTCCAGGAGACAGATCCCACCTCTCTCGTCTTCCCCGGAGACTCTGAATTTTGGAAGGGAGCTCCGGCCACCTTTACAGTGGGAAGACTCGACCCTGACTGCGCTTCTTCCCTCTTCAGTGAGCAGCTTCCCAAACTCCGGAATCTCTCCTGAAGAAGGCCAAATCAGTAAGACTAGGTTAGTCGGTCCCCATTCCCCTGACTTTAGCGGAGCAACTTCAGTTGTCTACAATGAAAAGCCCTCTTCAGGTCATACCAAATCCCTACTGGCGGGTTCAGCAGGATATGACCTGTAGTGTGCTACCGCATGAATTGTCGAAAACACATCTTTGCGGCAGCCACTAGAGCCTGAACTAATAGGCTCATCGAAGAGCTGGTTTGAGGGCTAATCTCTTCCCACAGGAAAGTAAATACAGTCCTGGCAAGAAGCAACCAGGGCATACCAAAGCCTCCGCTCCCGCTGGGGTCTCCCCTACAAGCGGAAGCCAATGGAGTCCGCCGGACCTCATCCCAGACCCGGGAAGAGGTTCAAGAAATTCAAGAGACCACATCCTCAGACTGTGCTGCAGGCTGTTCCGGTCTCCGTGTCAATGTTTGGCGTATACAGGCGCAGCCTCAGCAACAGTGTGTGTTATTTTAGCCAGCCCAACACCGCGGCTAAGCCACCCTGCATTATGTGACATCTCCGGCTTTCAATGCTTCATTTGAAAGCCAAGGGGCATTTCGGGCAATCAACCGAAATGCCAGGGGAAGTAGAGCCAGAGGCTCTTTTAGAGGCAGATCGGCGTCCCGTTCCATCTCCCGAGGGAGGGGAGGCCGAGGTAGCAGAGGAGGTAGATCATCTCCCGCCCAGTGAGGCTCCTCAGGTAGGCGGGAGGTTGTATCTCTTTCGGGACCAATGGACCTTCAGTCCGTGGGCCCACAGCATAGTCTCCAAGGGTCTGGGATGGAGCTGGAGCAGAGGCCCTCCTCCGCTAGTCAGATTTCATCAGTCACCGTCCAAAGCCCTCCAGGACTTTGTGAAGGACCTGCTCCAAAAGAGGGCTATAAAGAAAGCGAGACACCTGAAGTTTCAGGGCAGACTGTTCAGCGTTCCAAGAAAACTCAGTCAGCAAGAAGTAATCTGAACTTGTCGTCTCAGTTTATACATTCAATGCGACAAGTTTTACTTTGTGCCCACAATCTCACAGATGCGGACCCTACTTCCCGTGGAGCGGCCAACCACCTCTATAGATCTTTCAGATGCTATTATCACGTCGGTTGCGAAGATTCTCTCCGCTACCTGGGGTTCAGACTAGGAAAGCAAGCTTACTCATTCGAAGTCATGCCATTCGGGCTCAACATAGCCCCAGAATTTTCACCAAACTGGCAGATACAGTAGTCCAACAACTACGGTCACGGGGATGCATGCTGGCGCATACCTGGACTTACGATTGGATAATCTGGGCATCAACGCGCCAGTGAATGTCGGAAAGCAACAGCCACTTGTAATCGGTTTTCTGGAATCTCTAGACTTCCAAATAAGCAGGAGAAATCCTGCCTAGTTCGAGACCCGTTTAATGGTTGAGATCCAGTGGGACCCTGGACTCTCACAAACTTTCTCTTCCGCCAATAGGAAGAAATATTGCGGCGCAACCAGGCAATTCCTCAGAACAGCTTCCCGCCCGTACCCAAGAAAGGGTCTTAGGTTCCCTTCAGTTGCTTGATGCCTCGAATCTGCTTCACAAGCCAAACTGAACATAAACAGGGTGTGGCGGAGGCGTGCCAACAACAGATTCAGAGACAAGGTGTCCTAATTCCGCCAGTGTTGAGAAAGACTCGGCCGGACAACAATCAAGTGCTTGTCAAAATCAGTACCGCTCCAGTTTCCCCCTCCGGCATTGGTAATTCCCTGCGGATGCTTCTCTGAGCAGGTGGGAGGATATTTCCAACACAAAGAAAGTGCGAGCGTGGTCCACTGTGTTCCGTCAGTTCCATATCAACATTCTCGAAGCAATGGCAGTCTTTCCTAACCTAAAGAAACTGCGTCCAACAGACTAATCCATATCAGGTTGGTTTTGGACGGTGCAGTAGTGGTGCATTGCATAAACAGGGGAGCTCCAAAGTCGAGCCGGATCAGCCAAATAATGATAGCAATATTCTCCCTAGCAAACAAGCACCAGTGGCATTTGTCAGCTACTCATCTGGCAGAATCACGAATGTCATTGCAGATTCTGTCAGTGCTAACTCTCATTCAGTCGAATGGTCTCTGGACAAAAACATCATTCAGTGGATTTTGCGGTCAGGTCCCAGGTCTCCAGGTAGATCTGTTTGCCACAGAAAGCAACCACAAACTTCCATGTATGTGGCCCCCAACCTGGACCCTCTGGCTCACTCTGAATGCGATGTCAATAGGTGGAACATGTGGCAGAGGATCTACCTGTTTCCTCCAGTGAACTTATTGAGTAAGTTTTACACAAACTCGGGACATTCAGGTCATGTGGTCCTGGTAGAACCCAACTGGCGAGGCAGCTGGTTTCCTCTTCTATTTCTGGAGCTGAAACTCTGGTGCATACAAAATCCCCAGGCCAAAAAATTGACACAAATAGTACAAACTCGGACTGTGTCAGCTATAAGGAATTCAAAATGCCCCTGGCACATGGATTTCGTGAAATTTGCAGCTCAGAAAGATGCTAACATTGACCCTGTTAATACACTGTTCTTAGAATCAGACAAAAGGGAATCTACCCTCAGACAATTATTCCTGAAAGAATCTGAAGCTAAAGAAATGACCACGAACCTTGCAATTTCGTTCTTCAGGTCATTATTCGAAAAGGTCTTAGCCCCTAGTACTATTACTACAGCCAAATCGGCTTTTAAAAGATATTTTTACATGGCTTAATATTAACTAACAGACTCATATTTTCATCAATTCTAGAGCATGCGTTCGTTGAGATAACAACTTCGCCCACACACGGTTTCCTGGTTCTTAAATGACGTTCTTAAATTAGCATCAGATACTGATAATCAAATGTTCATTCTTAAGTCTGTTAGAAGACCTTATTAACTAATCAGCTTGCCTCCAGGTGCTAGAATTTCTGCTGTCCGCTCTCTCTAGAGAACCAAACCATGTCGATTTCACTCCCGCGTCAGGAGAAGTTCTGTTAGCGGATCTCGAAGTTTCTTGCTAGAATGAAGATCCACAAGATGAATTGGCCCCCTTGGAAGGTTATCCCCTTCCACAGGACCTGTCATTATGTCCAGTCACTGCTTTAAAGGCTTATTTAGACAGAACCTCTAATACAACATCAGGCCCTCTTTTTGTTAGGGAAGGTGGAGGAACTATTTCTTTGAAGGCCATCAGATAACAAATCTTGTACTTTATTAAACAATTCTTAGATTCAGTTCCAAAGGTTCATGATATCAGGGCGGTGGCCACCTCCACTAATTATTTCCATTATATGAATTTTGACGATCTCAAAAAATATACGGGTTGGAAATCACCTTCAGTGTTCAAACGCCACTACCTCAAATCTCTAGAGGCCCTAAAATTTTCCACTGTGGCAGCAGGAAGCATTGTCCCTTCCTTTCTGGTGATCACCACTTCGCATTCCTAACTGTTCTGTCACTCTCCCTCTCGCCTACCTGCCTCGTTTACTCCTTACTGTCTTCCTTGGGTCCAGGCATACTTTAAAGCCTGACTCTGACCATATTACACATATTGTCTGTTGTCCCCCTTTTGTTGAGTGTTTAAGTCATTTATAACCATATTCTAAATTACTGTATTATATGTTTGCTTTGGGGCATGGTTCCCCTTACTTATTATTCCATGTTTTATAATAGAGATTTTTTCTGCTTGGTTAATTAAAACTCAGTTTTTAATCATAGTTTTATTTCTCTCCATCACAGTAGTTTTCAAGAGCTTCACCAAGCTGGTATGTTTATTTCTCTGCTATGATTTCACCCGGGTGACACAGGTCAAAGCCCAGGTTTTGACAAAGGAAAAATCTATTTCTGGGGGAAGACCTGTGTCACCCGGTGACCCACCACTGTTCCCCCTTTCCCCCCCTGGGTAAAATACCAAGCTTGGGGGGTGCTAACCTGGAATGTCAATATGGCGGCTGAGTTGTTGGTATTCGGGGGAGCTGGTGTAGGCTTTGTAACGGCACACCACTTTTGGGGATTTTGAGATTGGATATCTCTGGGGCAGAAACACTGTGGTGATGACAACACTCACCCTTCCTTATATCACGACTCCATTTTTATGGAGCTACTTTCAAAGGTAGTAACCCCAGCATTGCATTTAACTTTTCTCTGGTATGTTTAGCAATAATTTACCTAGAAATGTGTGCTAGGGAAGTATTCACCCGTGACGCACAGGTCTTCCCCCAGAAATAGATTTTCCTTTGTCAAAATCCTTTTTTTTTAGTTTGTTTTTATTATTGTGTTTGAACTATCCAAAAATAGAAGCAGTTCTAAGTGTTTCAGAAAGTTCTAAGTATTAAGCTGGTTTTGCTATTCGCGAGGGCTGTGGTATGCATCCCCTGTGAACAGGTTTATATATATATATATAATATATATATATATATATATATATATATATATATATATATATATATATATATATATATATATATATATATACAGTGAACCCCATTACCGCGGTGTGTCTCACACCCGTGAATGAGTCAAATCATTGAATGCTTGAAACCGGTTCAAAAACACTTAGAACTATACATTTAATAACAAGTAAGAAAAACCTGTGAGAAAATGAGTATTTTAATAGTTTTATCACCAAAGTGCATTTTATGAAAATTATATGAAAATACAGTAATTAGTGAATATTTCTAAGTGATGAAAACTGCCACGAATCGTGAATTTTCCGCGAATGATGGCTAAGATGTGTTCCACAGAGAAACCCCTTGAATGCGTGAGTCATGAACCATGAGCAGTCTGAGGGGGTTTTGCTGTATATCTATGTAACTGTATCTATATGTATCTATATTTTTGCTGTATCTATATATATATATATCTATATATAATCCATATATCTATATAATAATATGTCTATATCTATCTATCTATCTATCTATATATATATATATATATATATGTATATATATACTATATATATATATGTATGTATATATATATATATATATATTGTGTGTGTATGGAAACAAGCAAATATATTTATTGTATACATGCATTTCAGTGTAAAAGCATGTTCTTTATTTATACAGTTTTTTCTTTTAAACTTTTTTCATTTAATCATCATCATGCTAATGACCTAAATGGTAGTTTGTCCCAACGTTTGGCCCATGGCCTAGACCTGGTATTTCATCCTAATCCTTCTGGAAGCCTATGAGAGAGCTGATAGTCGGCTCAGTGGTATGGTTAAATTATTTTAATAATATAATAATATAGTAATAATTCACATCCCAACTACTTACACAGGGTACAATCAGCCTAAAGGAAAATTCGTTGTCCTAAGTGCCAATTAAATTTTATAATCTACGAACTCATTTTAAATATTACATCAGAGTAAATTTTGTGTTTTATTTCATTGTGATCACACCTGACATACATTGGTAGGGTTGCACACTTCATCTTTGTAATCTCCAGTCCATAATTCCTGAGAATCTTCACTGGTCCTCACACTGTCCTTCCAAACAGTAGCTTTAACGGAAAATCTGGAGCTGGACTGAGGTACTTCTTGATACGCAAAACAAGATTGTGGTAGATACCTTTGGTCCCTCTCTAGAACAGCTTCAGCACACCATTTATCTTTTCCACAATCTGTTACATCTTAATAAATAGTAAAAACAGCTGCTTGGTACTAAACTTCCTGATCTCAGAAGTAAACTTGGTATCTCAACTGATGAGCATTTCCTTGGGAATCCTTCCCTGCTGAAAACTTCAAGTATCATCTCAAACTACATGAGTTTCTATTTGAGGGAGTGGCATGTATTGCTTCTGGGTACCTTTGTAGCAAAGTCTACAATGATTTGATGTGCCTGTAGCCCCTCTTCAACACTGGCATATATGTCCAATCAGATCTACCACTACTCTTTGAATGGTTCCTCAATTAACGGCCTCTTGTCTAGTGGTACTTTGCTGGTACAGCCCCTTTGTGCAGTCTTCTGGCAAAAGCTGTGGACCTGTAAAATCGGGTGACATCCACAACTGACCATGGACAATGGACTCATTAACTTTACCACTTGGGCATGAAAATCTCCAGCACTAGAATTTGCTGCATTTCTCAGCTACCTTGCCCTAGAAACACAATATAACAGAAAATCAAATAACCTTTAGGTTAAAATTCTTTACCTTTGGTCCTGTATTCTGCGTCACTTGCTCTTTTGCCCACTGCTTGGCTGGAGTAGTGGGATCCTTCTGCTTTTAGTCACTCTGCTACATGCTGGATGCTAGGAGCTATTGCCAATGGCTTGATGCTGGATTCCTCTCACTGACTTGGACTCTGGTCATAAACTGCTGCTGTCTCTGTATTAGCCTTTTCCAAACCCCATCCCTACATTATTTTCCTCTGGCTGTTCTTTCGGTTGTCTGTCCATACAGCTTTCTGGACCATTTCTTGCCTCAGCTTTAACCACTTCTTCAGGCACCTTTGTACCTGGAATGTTGCCAAGAATAAGGTTACAAATGGGGTATTCTTAGGAACAGCATATATTTCTGCTCCAAAGTACAGAGTGTTAAATCTTTGCAATTTGATCACCACTGATTATCCTGTCAATGAGTACACATACTCATTATCAGCTAACTTAGTCATCAGTTACCAAATTTTCACCTACATCTGAACTTCTATAACCTTTCTCTTGTAGCACAGTCACATTCTCCTCTGCATACATAACTAGTAGACTTGAGGGCGTCTTCCACTGTTCCTAACACACAACAGGTATTTCAACTCCATCTGTCAGCTTCAGCCTATCATCTTTGATGTGGTTTTCAACTGGACTATGTCTACATCCTTATTTCCATTTGTAAGCTCCTTCAGTTCTTTCACTACTTTAGCTCTGGCTACCTTTGTGCTTGAACATCCGCTGGTCTTTACTCTTAATAAGCTCACATTTTTAGTCAAGTGTCCTGGCTTTTTCCCCATATACACACAAAGGACCTACTTTCACTTTTGTCTGTCTACTTATGCTTGTGTTTATTCTTAACAAGCACCCAGCTTTTGGCTAAATGTAAAGGCTTGTGACACACTAAGCACCCACGTTCATTTCTTCCCGTCTGCTTCTGCTTGGCTGTCTTGTAATCCTTGGGTCTTTGGGTACCCTAACTGAACTTCTATTGGCTTCCAGCATTGTGCTAAGCTTAGACCATGGGCCTCCAATTACTGCTCAGCAAGCTTCACCATTTAATCAATGTCTCTTGTACTCTTACCTTACAAAATAGTGCCATCTCAGTCAAACAAGTGCTGACAACCTGTTCACTAATAAGCAAATGTTCCGAATCATAAGACTTTCCTGAATTTAGCCACTTCAATCAACCTGTTGCAATATCTTTGTAACCAAGCTATACGCTGATATGCAGTCCCACCTTGTTCTGGCCTAGTCTCACATAATTTCCTCCTAAATCCCTCCTCTGTCATCTACTTTAACAGCTCTCTTTGGGCTATCATAATTTACATAATTCAAAACTTTGCCTTAGAAAGGCTCCTTTCTTGAAGCAAATGCTAAAATAATTCTGTGGAACTGAAAACAATGTATTCTCTTCTCTGTATGAGATAGCTAGGACATAAAACTTCCATGCCTTTCTCTCTCTCTACACATATAAATTGAGTTGCTTCCAGCTCTTGATGAGTCTGGCATATACAGTGCACTACTGCATTACCACATGGAAATGTTTAGTAAACCTGGTTAACTTGGCTAGGCTGGAAATATCTTGAATAAACAGATTACATGCAACCTCAAAGAAAATTATATTTATGTGCTTTTAAACAAATAAAACATAAAAAAATTTGACCAAGATCTTAATAAGCAATTACCTCTTCAAAACTAAACATACAGTATATATAAAATTTACATTTATTAAGCCAAGGTTCCCAAACATCACAGAAATTTGAAGATTTCATCTACTCTTGAATGACATTGGGAGAGAATTACAGACAGAAAATCATTCATAAATTATACAGTACACTGACAGCACATCAACAATGAAGACACCAGACTTGTTTATTTGGGAGAGGCAATAGATGTCTTCACAGCCCTAGGTAATACATTTGATTTTCTACCTTTGTAACTATCTTCCATTTTTATTTTATCCCCAAAGGTATGCTCTGCTATGTCATCTGTTGCTAGAAAGCAGCTTCTAGAGGAGTTGTTGGGACATAAAATATTTTCCCCACTTCATGACTACAGACTTGTTTATGCTGTTCCACAGGAGCTTGGCTCAAAACAACTTAATTTGGCTTAGTTTAAGGATAAAAACTAATTCAAGCTCATTTTCCCAATACTCCCCTCTAAACCCAGACAAATGCAGCACATATGAACATCCGTCTCATTGCCTTATATGGTAGTAGGATCATTCCTCAGCTTATGCCCAAATATGGTTTGGCATGACTACCATTAAATTCCTGCCTGTATGGATGCCTCTATATGCCTCTACTGTTTGAAATCATTCTTAGTAAATTTCTATTCCATAAAGGGAACATATATACGTACTGTTAATAAAAAAGGATTCTAATTAAACAGGCTAAGGATCAGTGGGAAATAAGCTTTTTATTCCTGGTCATAAGTTAGTTACAGTCACAGTCATGTTTAATTTAACATTAACTTTACAGATTGGAAATTTGGTGTCCGAGATATTTCTCACAATATATACACTATCAATGACATATGGAGGGAGAAAGAGAGAATTTAGGCTATGCAGATAGAGTTTCTATAGAAAGCAAAAAAATTAATAACTATTGCCTGGTAAAATATCTTTAATCTTAAAATTATGTTACAAAATCTGGACATTATCATGGACTCAGGCTAATTACCTAAGTCAGGCAAAAGCCATTACCATAATTCATGATAGATCTCCTTACATGCCATATATGCTTTGCTATAATGGGGTTGTTGTGAAGCAGAGTCATTTCTTTTTATTTTTCCATACAAACCCCTCAAAATTTTCCTCCTTAATCATGTTTTCAC
Source organism: Macrobrachium rosenbergii (assembly GCF_040412425.1). Classification (NCBI taxonomy): domain Eukaryota; kingdom Metazoa; phylum Arthropoda; class Malacostraca; order Decapoda; family Palaemonidae; genus Macrobrachium; species Macrobrachium rosenbergii. Next base: position 13,108,112 of record NC_089767.1, read on the forward strand.
CATCTAAATTTAAGACTACATGAAGAAGGAATTGGAATGACATCAAGGAACCAATGATCTGTGCATGCATGTAGACTCTACTTATGCTTTTTTTTTTTTTTTTATTTGGAGAACTTTTGTCTGAGAACATTTTATGAGAAAAAATGGACAATGCAAGTCATGGGTTTGTGTAAAAAAGTGTCTTGGAAAGTCTGACATTTTTAAGAAAAAATCGGATAAACATGGGCCATCAACAGTTACGGTGTAGCCCTATCTAACATCTTTCAAGAACTTGAGTCAATGAAGACAATACAGTATCTCAAGTCTCCCTCCCAAATGCTATCCTAGCTTATTTCTGAGTCTTACAAACTAACATAAATTTTTCAGCTTCTAGGTTACAACTACCTGTCTAACAGTGCGTAATGAGGAAAACAGAATGATCATAGTTTCGGTAGTGATTAACCTGTCACCAACTTGTTACCAGAAATTTTAATGTTTTAAGGGAATGGAATTGTATGGTTACTGAAGGCAATGATTTTCATGTTTGAAAATTTTTATTTAATTTTTCATGTATTCTATACCTCTGGTAGTACAGTAGTAGTCAATTGGGTGATGCCATTATTGCTTGGCAGCCTGTCCATCAATGCAGCTGAACAATCTCTCACTGTACCAGACTCCAAAGGAAAAAACCTGTGAAATGTCTTAGATATGAGGAAAGAAAGATAAAAAGAAGAGCAACTTGAAGACACATCTCCATCACAGGATGTTAGCCAATTAATACATGATGAAAATTTATTCAATGTATGCTTGAAAGTTTATTTTAGACATGTGTTTTTTTATATACTTTATACTTTTGTTTTTATTAAAGTTAGATATCCAAATATTTTGTCTTTACATTCACAATAAAATATATAAATACGACAGAAATTTTTAAATCATATGAATAATGATAAGAACAGGATTTTATCCTGTACAGTATTTACAGCCCCTCGCAATTTACCACAATATTGTGATAAAGAAACCATGAGGCTTTAATGAACTAAACTTACAAACTTACCTATACTAATAAAATTTTTCTCACTTTAATTAACAATGAGGCTTCTTTACAACAAAATCTGTCTGAAATAACTTTTAAATGGTATACACATGAATCTATGGTATAAAATTTTCTTGCATTACACAGGCATTGAATGTTCATTCCTACCAACAATCAATATCTTAACCATTTAAAGCACTGCAACTAACCTCAAAGCCAATGGGAGAAATTAATTTAAATATCAGGCATGGCCATATCATGATGGAATGGTATTGGTAGTTGCTCAAATACACAAAATTCTTGCAACTTCTCACCTTTCAACCAGTAGTTGTAAATTGATTAATATCTGTAAGCAGAAGTACTGATGATATGAACCATTAATACAAAACAAAAAGTCATCATCATTTCATTTTCCTTAATGATGACTTATATGCTGAGCACATACAAAAATTGATGCTGAATAACTCATTACCGCAAAATATTAAGTACAGTATAGCTCATGACGTATTATTGCTCAACTCTGACTTGTCTAATTTAGGTGCAGAAATAAGATTAACTTTGGAGGGTTTTTTTGGGGAAAAAGTAGGTCTGAGTTTTGAGTGGACTTTGGAGAAAGACTTCCTGAGGGTTCTGCCATTTGGCCTTGGATTGGCTTGTGGAACCATAATTGGGGCAGAAAATTTACGGATTATGGTCTTCCCCTTGTGGACAGTGGTATAATTGTACTTATCATTCTGAGGTTCCAGAGACTTTTCAGGTGGTGTCCGCTTCCATAAAGTTGCCATGTTCCTCTGCTTCTCTAGTGACATGGTCAGAAGAGAGTTGATGACAGTTATAGGTGACATAAAGGTTTCATTCTTTCCATTAATCTCTGAGGAGGTTTTTGTTTCATTCTCGTTTCCAATTTCATTTTCTTTTTCAGTTTCATTGACATACTGTACCAGGTCTTCCTTTGCTTTTCCTGCTATCTCAATGTTACTGGCATCGTATGCATCAGAAAAAGTATTCCTGTTCCCTGTGTCACCTTCTAGAGTTCTGTTTTCACAGTTCTTCCCAAGAAGGTTTTTATTACTAATTTTTTTATTACCATATAAAAAATTATTCACTGACAGAGGATATAGGTGAGAGTGCTTTTCAACTACAGAATCATATGCATAGAGCAACTCTGGGGCTCCTGAAAGAGCATCTGATTCAGTGTAGAAGTCTAATATAAACATGGCACCCAATTTTCCAGGGTACATGTGATCATACATAGTCAGTACTACCCCAACAATTGCAAGAATAACACTAATGCAGCCCATAAGCCACCAAGCCCATCCAAACCTGAGTTTTGTCATCATTCCTTCAACAAGAACATATTCTGGAAAGTAATAAACAGCACAGCCAAGATAGTGTAGAGATGATATTGCAGTGAGGGTACCAGTTATTATGAGAGGCCAACAGCTGAGTTCTGGACATATCATTAAGATCACAACCCAAACAGCCCAAGAGTACATAGCAGCTATTAATATATATGAAGTCATGGACCCTGCATGTATGACGGCATTACCCAATACTCCACGCCATGCAAGGCCTTCACCACTTATTTCTGCTGTCAGACTTACCAAAGGCAGAGGCCACCCTTCTTTCAATGCTGTCTTGTGTATTCCAACTAATTCAGCACGACTAATCCAGGTCACATAGTGGGTAGTATGATTATCATCAGTAATATGAGTTATTTTGGCATGCCATAAACCTACCCAGAAACCAACTAAACTTTTCATGGGATGACCTTTTGGTGTAATGGGTACTTTCACCTCTGTCTCTCCAGTAACCCATGAAGATGAAACATAGGCACAGGTTGTGCCTAGGCCAGTCAGCAAGCACAATATTACCTAAAAAACAAAACAAAAAATCTATTCATTTTCAATCCATATTGTTTTCTCAATACTGTACAAGGTAAAACTTAAATTCCAAGAAAGTACTATACTGTACCAACAGATAGATATCAGTAACGTAAATACAGACATTGAAAACCATACTTATAAAAAAAGCAAGATGAACAATATGAATGAAGAGAGAATAATTTGCAAATGGAGCTGAATATTTTAAAGAAACACTTTAATTTATAATTTTCCCTTCCTAGCAAACAAGGTGAAAGGCAATCAGCATGGGAATTTTTTATGTTATCACTGTTATCAAAGGAAAATATATGAAAAATATAAATGAGATGCAATATAACAAGGAAAAACATAAATGGGATCAAGATGCCATCAAAATTACATTAATTAATAACGAGTACAGAAAAGTGTAATGAAATTATTTACTGCAGTATTACTATTTTACTGTATAAGTTACAATAGTGTCCCTCCCAGCTTTGTTAATTTGTTACAGCCTTATAATGCCTTCAATTTCATGGCCTGTCATATAGTACTGTACTCTCCCAGTTTTCTCCTTGGATTACTCAGCATAACCCTTTTTGCTGTCCTATCCTCTTAAAATCCCAAATATTTTGCATGAGAATGAATGTTCTATACCATTTTCTTTACAAAGGTAATAACTTCCTGTGTGTATTTCCATTTGAAGTTTGTTCTGATACTATATAAACCTACTGTAATTAGTTTTCATGACATGGATAGCCTCTTCCGTAAATTCTTGAAAATAGAGCAGTGGACCATTTTTTTGTCAAAATTTTTCACAGCTTTTTTTGTTATTGTTTCCTCCAGACTTTCCTCCTCATTTTCTTTTCAATTTACCTTCTATTTTTGAGCTCTTTCTCCAGCAGTTCCCACTGGGGTTACAAGTTTGGTCTTCAATTCTCTCTTATAATATTAATCTTTTACCTTCCTTGTGTATGACGTTATGCTATTTTTATGTCCAGTACTGTGCTGTACTTTACAGGACACCGACCATATGCCTTTTTCTATCATTAAGCCTCAACACGCATTACTTATGACTTTGTACCGCATATTTTCTAACAAGATTTTTTGTTCAAAGCTTCAAGTTTCAAAATTTGCAAATACTGTTTCATTTATTTTCTTTTTACAATACTTCCAGTACTACACTTCTTACTCCCTTCACATCTCCATTATTTCCATATTTCTGAGATGTCTCGTCTCGCAACAAGAGGGGAGGCTTTTAGGAAGATGTTGGTGTCAAGAGGGAAAACGTTGTTTTGCTTGCACACTAGAGTTCCACATATGGGTCGACCTGATTATGAGAGAGACATACGTACATCTCTCTTCTGTCAGGTTCCTCATGATAGTAAGCCCACTGCTATGGAACAGTTCAATGCTGAGCTCATTACTACTCTTCCTGAAGAGTAGCGTGAAAGTGGCAGTTGAGCCGAAAAGGTCGGATATGTGAGATTCTCTCATCAATCTCATAGCATCTTTAACATCTGGGATTGCCAGGAAGCTATTTATCCTAAACAAGACAGAGGACCCCATCTTCTTCCACATAGAAAGGAGAGGAATCTTGTCAGCCCTTTTGTCAATCTCCCAGCTGTGTCTAGGAAGGGAGGAAAGGGGAAGAAGGGGTCACTGAAAGGGGAAGAAGGAAGGAGGGGTCACTGACGGTGGTGATCCCTTCTTCTACTGTCACAAGTAGAGGGTTAAACTCTTTCCCTCCACTGAGCAGTGTGGCAGAGTCAGGGGCAGAACCCTGGATAGCATCAGGATTCCATTCAGAGACCTTTGTCCCCCCCCCTCAACTTGCAAGCACTGATTCTGTTCAAATCATATTCTCTGGATTTGTCTAAGGCTCTTAACCAGTCAGCAGAAGTGGAAGCAATGAAAGAGAAAGGTGCCATGGAAGTTGTGGCACACCATTCTCCAAGTTTTTAGTCATCTCTACCTAGTGGAGAGAAAGTGACTTGGGTTGGAGTGATCAGTCCTTCCCTGTTGAACAGGTTTGTTCTGCAGACTTGTTTGAGGATGGAAACAGCACTTTCTGTGTTAGAGTCAATTATGGAGAGATTTCATGCTTTCAACAGACCAGAAGGATGCATACTTTTAAGTACCCATCCATCAGAACTCTTGGAATTCCTCCCGTCTCCATGGGGACTATATACCAGTTCCAAGTTACATGCTTCAGAGAGGGGGATGGCCCAAAAGATTTTCATTTGGGTTTTTCTTGGATTTGGTGTGGCCCACTGGAGGGTACACACCTGATGCATTATCTGGAGAAGCAATAGGGGAGAGCTGACCCCACTGTCAGCACACTTGGTCCAAAGATCTCACATGGACAGCAAATGGGTTGTGCATGCCATTTTCCTGGGCAACCATGTGCACCTGATCATAAGTGAGCAGGACACAGACTCATCCAGAGGAGAACCTGAGAACTCATGTTTGGACAAGGAGGGTGCAGTCCTCTCATCTAAATAGGTAGGTGCAGGAGCCCCTGCCCTACCAGACCAGCAATGATCACATACTGATGACTGACAGCCTATCTTCTCCTAAAGGGGGGGGAGAGTTCTTGTGCAAGGCCTCCGACTTACTTTTTTTCTTCTTCCTCCTATGCAGGGGAAGAGTGTCTGAGGACAATGACGAGCTTGACCACAATGATGATGAAGATGACGAGGAAGAACTATGAGAGCACTTCTTCCCTTCTGTCTCCTGAGTCTTGCTAGTCTTCAAAACAGAAAGGATGGTCAAGGTACCAAAAAATGACAGCACAAATGAAGGATCAGCTACAGGGAGGACTACCATGATAGGAGCTCCCCTTCATTCAAGGTAGCCAAATAGCTGGAACAGCTGTAGACACAACAAGAGAGGAAGGTGCTGGAAACAATTTCTTTTCTCCTCTACCAAATTGTCAAGAACACTGCAACAAACAGGCTACCTGAATGTTGAGGGTACAAAATACATCTTCTGCAGGTACTATCAAGATGACATCTGGGTGCCTGGAACATCAAAGTCAGGTCAGTCTGAGGGTGAGACAGCTACTTATGGTGCACCACTGCCTAGTCCTCCAAAGAGAAGGCATGGCTAGACTTCTGCAAAGTTTGAGTGCTAACCCCCACAAGGGGAGGTTAGCACCAACAGACACAGAAAAGGGAGGAGGAGAACTACGGAAGGTACCAGATGGATCTGGGATGTATTCACCCCTGAAGAAGCCAGCAAATAGTTTTTATCCTTTTTCCTCCTATTACCAAACTTTTCCCGCTGGTGAGAAGTCACGCCAACACACTCCTTGCAGGGGAACGTGAGTAAATGCTCTCCCCCTAAAAGGAATAGTACCTGTCAAATTCTACTAAGACACGGGACAAAGAGTGACCCTCACAACAGCATTGATCATATTTTTTCTCCAACTATGATAAACAACAATGAGAAATGCAAAAACAACAATCCAAAGTGATAAGTAAAGAAATTATCTTGTACTCATTTACAAACATTCAACAACAGCACGTCAGGAAGAGCAAATGGTGACATTAAGCAAATGATTGGCATTCCCCACTCACCTCCCATAAACACCAGTAAACGTCTTGTTACCAAGTTCACCACTACTCCAGTCCTACTGATGAAATACTCCTCTATAAAACACAAAGATTTGTACTTCCATAGAACAAATAGTTTCAAATTCACTAAAAACTTTTGTTTGAACAACAAACTTGACATATACCATGTCTGATCAACTGTCTATACCCTCAATTCTTCTCTGCTCTCTGTATCATCCATTCAGCCTTCACTCAAGAGACAAGACCACTAACCACAAACTTTCTCACTTTTTATCTCTGATGGCTCAACAAATATACAGTAGGTTTTTGTCTACTGCTAAAGCATACTAAAGATTTCTTGCATATTACAGGAAAGTCATTACATGAAATACAAAATTTTACTTACCACCAAAACAGAGGATAGGTGCTTCTTACGAAAAGAAGGTAGGAGGATAATGAAAGCGATGATGGGAGTGATGAAAACAAAACAGATGAGGGCAGTGTCACTTGTAAAAATGGCAGCATAAGAGAAGGGTAAACTACAAATATAAAGCAGGACCTCCATTTTCTCTGTTCATACTGAACCATCCCGCTGTCATGACGTCATGGTGCTGGGCCACAGGGGGGCTGCTGGTTTCCCCATCATAAATACCAATGCTACTGTTTCTCAGTGACTTTCCATGATGTTCAAGTATGTCTTCCTCACCCCCATAAAAACTGGTGTTGTATAGTGATACCTGGCATCCTGAAACAGGAAATTTTTTTAACATATGAATGAAGACATTCCTCCCTGTATTATCAAAATGATTATATTTTTCTCAATACATATATATATATACACACACACAAACAGTAGAACCCCGGTCTTCGACCATACTAGAACTCGACATAATCAGATTTTGACACGAAATTTTGAGTAAATTTTGTGTCAGAGCTCAACAACAAAACCAGAATCCGACCCGATGCATCATATGATGTTTGTAGAAAAAAGTGTTTCGGGTGGCTGCCACTAATTGGCGTTATTGGTGGAGTTCTTCCCACATGTATTTAAAAGCATTTAAAGCCCACACATGCTGCTGTTTGGAGAAGTACACACGTGTACAGGTACATCATAATTTTTTTGGCTTTCTGCACTGAATTTTCATCCAATCATGGGTCCCAATATGTTAGGGTCATCATAATATTTACTGAAAGATGTTTTACAGTGATTTTGTACACTATTCCAATAGACTCTGTATGAAATTTACCATAAATACTGAATGTAAACAATGTTTACCTAATTATTACCGCAATACACCACCAGGGTGGTGCTGTGGTTTGTTTACATCTGCTCATGCCACAAGCTGCCGAGTGCCGACGTAATTTAGGAAATTTTTCTTAATTTTACGATAACAGACATACAGCTTATAACAGACATACAGCTTATAAATACTGTATTATTAATTTATTGTAATAATCAGGCTTGTTTTTCAATGTTATCATTATTAACAACAATTTTCGTGTGTACCACGTTACAGTACATTCTGGTAGTGCCTATAGGCTACCTAGCCTAGCCTATGGCGCTCGGTCTACCATCGGTAATATGGCGCATTTTCGTCGAGGCCAATTTTTTTGATACAGTATGCATTTAAAAATGTAAAAAGTGCTACTGATACGGTAAGTTATTCAACTCTGAACTTATTTATAATTTGTGTAATGTTTTGTATAAAAAGGCAAGGTTGGGGTAATGACTAGTGGTCAAGAATGGATTAATCCATTTTCAGTTATTTCTTACGGGAGAAATTGATTCAGAATCCGACTAAATCGAATCTCGACACTTCTTCTGGAACAGATTAGCGTCGAGAACAGATCTACTGTGTATGTATATATATATATATATATATATATATATATATATATATATATATATATATATATATATATATATATATATATATATATATATATATATATATATATATATATATATATATATATTATATATTGTACAGTAGAACCCCAGTCCTCACTGTACTAGAACTCGAAATAATCGGATTTCAACCACGAAATGTTGAGTAAATTTTGTGTCGGAGTTCAAACAACAAACCGAATCAGACCCGATTAATCATATGATGTTTGTAGAAAAAAGAGTTTCAAGGCGGCTGCCGCTAGTTGGCGTTGTTGGTGGCGTTCTTCCCATGCTTATTTAAAAGCATTTAAAGCCCACACATGCTGCTGGTGCTGCTGTTGAAAAATAAGCCATATTATCACATGAAATTAATAATACAGTATTTATAAACCGAATTACTGTATGTCTGTTATCATAAAATTAAGAAAAATTTCCGAAATTATGTCGGAACTCGGCAGCCTGTGGCAGATTATGTAATTAGTACCGCAATACACCTACAGGGCGGCGCTCTGGTTTGTTTATATCTGCCACAGGCTGCCGAGTTCTGACGTAATTTCGGAAATTTTTCTTAATTTTATGATAACAGACATACAGTAATTTGGTTTATAAATACTGTATTATTAATTTCATGTGATATGGCTTGTTTTTCATTGTTATCATTATTAACAACAGTTTTCATGTGTACCTGTTACAGTACATTCTGGTAATGCCTATAAGGCTACTTAGCCTAGCCTATGGTCTGGTATATCACGGCTGCATTGGTCATAGGCCAACTTTTTTGATACAGTATGCATTTAAAAATGTAAAAGTGCTTCTGATACAGGTAAGTTATTCAACTCTGAACCTATTTAATTGTAATTTGTGTAAAAGTTTTTGTATAAAAAGGCAAGGTTGGGGTAATGACTGGTGGTCAGAATGGATTAATCCATTTTCAGTTATTTCTTATGGGAGAAATTAACTCAGAATTCGACAAAATCGAATCTTGACACTTCTTCTGGAACAATTATATGAGAACCAAGGTTCTACTGTGTATATATATATATATATATATATATATATATATATATATATATATATATGTATATATATATATATATATATATATATATATATATATATATATATGAGTCTTATATATTATATATATATATACACACAATATATATATTGTATATATATAAATATGTATGTATGTGTATGTATACACACACACAGTAATACAGTAAACCCCTTGCTGATTCGCGTTCTCATGTTTCGCGGACTCACGCATTCTTCAGGTTTCTCTGTGGAACATATCTAAAATCATTCAGTCTTTGAAAAATTCGCCCATTATGCTATTTTCACTGAGAAATATTCACTAATTACTGTATTTTTATATAATTTTCATGAATAAATGCACTTTTTGAGATAAAACTATTAAAATACTTAAGTATAATGCATTTTATAAAAGGTTTTTCTTGGTTTAAGCTATCAAAATGGGCAGTTCTAAATGTTTTTAATGGTTTTAAGCATTAAGAACAACCCTATTAATGGGTGTGTGGGACACATCCCCAGCAAATAAGGGTTACAAATGTACTCTAAATAATCTACAACTGCACTATCTGGACAAATATATATATATATATATATTGACCATCACTAATCTGGCATCATTGGGACCTAGAGGTGCCGGATTAGCCATTTTGCCGGATTAGCCATTTATTAGACTAGAATACACCAACTCATTACACAGTAGCTAAGCACCTCATCCTAGAATTAAAAATATCCCATAAATCAGTACAAGTTGGTTAATAAAGAAAAGACAATTATCAAATACAGGTAGTGCCACTGAGTTGAGATAATTCACTTAAAACTTTTATTTCGAGTTTCACGATGGGGTTAGTAATTAATTGTGTCTAAAACATTTAGGAAATGTTTTTTTTATTTCCAACATGAGCGCAGGCATCAAGAGAGACCAACTTACAATAGACCAACTTGTTTTCCATCTCTTTATTCCATCTGCTAGTTAAAAAGTAAAGAGAAATGGTAAAATAGCATTATTAGTAACGTTATACTCTTGCCTAAATGAAATGCGTATGCCATAAACAACCGAATGGGAAACTGTTGTTTTGCTAATAATTTATCGGATAACAACTGTTGTGCTTGTATTTATCAAACATCGTACGGTAATACACAATTACTGTAAGTTATGTTACAAATGACGTTAAGTTTGTACAATACCTGATATATTTTTTAGCTTTACTATACCCTTGTTCGCTTTGGAGAAAAATCGGCAGGAAATATACTGCTACAGTAACTTTAAGCTGCAAGTTGTAGCTGAAGCTGAGAAAACAATATTCAAGCTGCTAATGACTATAAATTATCGTGCATCGGCAACATGGATGAAACTTTGCTTCCAGTAAATAAAACTGGAGAGAATGTATTTTAATCAAAACTGCTGGGCATGAAAGACTACAAAATTACTACAGTTTTCCACGCCGATAAATAAATATGTAAAGCTCATTTTATATGATGAAATCAAGAGAAATATTTTAATGGAATCTTGATTTTTTTACTAAAAAAACATGCCCCAAAACAGCCAGCTGCAATTCCAAGGCTCGTCATATATTAACAAAAAATAGCTAAACTAATTTCATAACGAGGCCTATTTAAGTTATATTTCGACTTAAAAAACACTTTATATACAATGAAAAATATCCTTGTCCCAAATAAATAAAGTATCCATATTCATTTACTATAACTAGAAATTCAAGAAAAGCGCTTTGAACTTGGTTAAATGCGTAAATACAGTCAAACCCCTTCGATATCGATTTAAAACAAAATATTGATTGCAATTTATAATACAAAAGCAATATGAGAATATACACAATTGGAAACAATGTAGTAAAGCATAACTTTAAAAGATCCATGAAAAAGATGCACACTCGTTATGTTGATGTTTGTATAATACTGTTAATATGTGAATAGAGTTCAGTATAATGTAGGCTAGGCTACCATTTTTTGATGCAGCACACTGTGCCACCCAATCGAAATGGCCGACGAGTTAGCGCATTGACCGGGAATTTGAAAATTAGTGCAGAAACATTAGAAATTACTCTAGCCAAAATTTGTGCATTACTGATTGTTCTGTTTACTACTGACTGCCGGATTAGTGATTTCAACCTGTATATATATATATAATAAAATATATATATATATATATATATATATATATATATATAATATAAAAATATAAATATTCTATAATATAAATATATATATATATATATATATATATATATATATATATATAAAAGATCTTTTATATATATATATATCATATATATATATATATACATATATATATATATATAGATATATATAAAACTATATATATATATATATAAAGCAATCAATATATATTTCTATATATATATATATATATATATTATATATATAATATATTATATATATATCTATATTATATATATATATATATATATATACACATTTTATATATACATAAATAAGTATTTATATATGTTGTTATATATATTATTTATATACATATGCTTATTATACAATTATGAAGCTGCAAATGTTGCTTAATATCAATGGAGGTATGTTTACCTCAGGAATATCCCGATGGGTTGTTTCACTGATAGGAATTTTAATAAGTGATAAATGGATTGGTACTGAGGGTCTTGACCCCTCAACACACATACTTATCCAGTGTCTACAGTCGACGGTCTACCCACTGGAGTCGCTGGAAAGTATCTGTGTCGAGGATCGAGGACCAGCAGCGCAAGATCCACGTTATATTATAAATATGGAAATGATAATGACCCATCGGGATATTCCAGGTAGCATGAATTATGATATTAGCCAATCATAACATTTGTAACTTCACAGTGATAAAATAAATCACAGTGATAAAATTTATATATATATATATATATATATATATATATATATATATATATATATATATATATATATATATATATATATATACATATATATACATATATATACATATGTATATGAATAATATATATACAGGCAGTCCCTGGTTAACAGGCGGGGCTCGGTTAACAGCGATCGGTTTCATGGTGCTTGTCTAAAGATGAAAATATGCAATTTTAAGGCTGAAAATTGCCGATTTCCGTTTATCGGCGCCGATACATAACTAACAGAGGCGCCAATCACTGAAGATCGCCGCTTTTCGGCACTCATAACCCCCGAAAATCACCGAAAACGTGCCGAAATTGTCGATTTTCGGTTAGCGGCGATTTTCAGTTATCATCACACCCTCGGCGACCCCGACCGCAACCGGGGACTGCCTGTATACATACATACATACATATATATATATATATATATATATATATATATATATATATATATATATATATATATATATATATATATATAAATATGTATACATATATTTTTATAAATATTACTGCTGTTTGCCCTCGATGTATTTATGTGTAGTAATATTAGTCAGATTGACCTCGACAGAGAAACGTCTCTGTTCTGCAGGTAGCCAGGCAATTCAAAAATAACGATCATAGCAGAGACAGATTTAGTCTTCGCTAGGCAGGAATAGGCTGTGTAGTTCAAAAACAAAAATATGCCGGTGGCATTTGGGACCTAAACCTCAGAGGGTTTCACTCAAAATCTCTTGGAGTAATGGTGATCTTAAGCTGTGTTTCCCTTTACCCTACGCGTTCGCGATGTCTCTGTCAAGGTCGGATTGCCTGGGCGTCGTGTAAAGATGCAGCCAGTCACCTTGCGGGAACCAGAGCGAGGTCAGAGAGAGACAGGCCATGAACGAGAAAGTACACCGGGCTCGTGCCAGAACGGTGTCCTTTGTCCCTTTACACCACTTTTGCTCCTCCGTCTATATTAATTAGTAAATTGGGAAGACTGCTAGTATCAAGACTTCCGAGTGTCCGTTGTAGCAAACGACCAACATAATGTTCAAGGTAAGTCCGATTCTTGTTCAAGGATCTTTCGATTGACTAATAACTTTCTGTACTTCCGTTTCCTTTGTTTCATCCTGCAGCCACCATACGGTATATGCTATTACGAAGTCTAGATTAAGCCAAATTATATTGTTTAGCGTTAGAGCCAAATTATTCCAGTAAGACTCAGGATCTAGGCAAGCAAGTCATTTTTACGGACTCTGGTATTTATTTGTGCCTAGCGTTCATTGTTTGGAAGAACTGTTGCGTCTTTTTTGTATTTAATACCATCTTAACAAGTAGAGATTTTTTAGCTATTTTTTTCGCAGTTGGTGACGTTATCATAAAGTCTTTATTCCTTGAATATTCTTTGTTAAGGTTAATTCGTGGCTCCAAGTGACAGGTTACGTGTATTCTTGGCATGCAGGCATGAAAAATACATAAATTAAACAATAACTGATCATCAAGACCGCAAGAGGTAACAATATATATATATATATACATACATACATATATATATATATATATATATATATATATATATATATATATATATATATATATATATATATATATATATATATATATATATATATATATATATATATATATATATATATATATATATATATATATATATATATATATATATATATATATATATATATATATATATATATATATATATATATATATATATATATATATATATATATATATATACACAGTATATATATCCACTATTATTCGAAATTATTCGAAAACAATTATTCGAAAACATTTATTGAAAAACAGCTATTCGAATGGAAAGTTGTTGAAAAAGTTATTCGAAAGGACAATTATACGAAATGATAAGTATTCGAAATGTTGTTTGAACCTTACTCTAATAAGCAATTGTTCAAATAGGCAAATAACTGTTTGAATGTTTGTTTGAACGTTATCTGATTTTCTTAGTTCAAATGTTTGTTTGAATGTTATCTGATTTTCTTAGTGGTAATAAACGTTGTGAAGGACATCAAGCACCAAGGACTTCATTTCTTCGGAATACTGCAGCCCTTCAGCGATGGATGAATACATTTCAAGTGAAAAAGGCAAGCCTATGCTTAAAATCGATGGTTTCCTATTCGTGAAAGACAAGCAAGTTGGTAACAAGATATATTGGAAGTGCAATAAGTTCGCATCGTATTGCAAAAGCCGAACAATTACCAATGATGGTGAAGTGATTAAAGTTCATCATGAACATAACCATTCCGGTGATGCTGTCAATACA
>NC_089767.1:13127649-13135149 GCF_040412425.1 Macrobrachium rosenbergii
ACACCTGAATAAACATTGGCCTATCCAGCTGTAAAAAATGACTCTCACAGAGAAATGTATCTTATCACACAGCCAACTAACCCTTTTAAAGATCTGACACTTGTATTTCAATAAACAATACTACTACACAACACATGACAAATACAAGAGAATATATCAAAATTTTACAGAAAAATACATATCAGACATAATAATAACATAAATAATATATATATATATATATATATATATATATATATATATATATATATATATATATATATATATATATATATACAGTAGAACCCTGGTCCTCGACTGTACTAGAACTCGACATAACTGGATTTCGACATGAAATGTTAAGTAAATTTTGCGTCGGAGCTTGAACAACAAACCGGAATCCGACCCAATGAATCATATGATGTTTGTAGAAAAGAGAGTTTCAGGTGGCTGCCACTAGTTGGCGTTGTTGGTGGCGTTCTTCCCATGCATATTTAAAAGCATTTAAAGCCCACACATGCTGCTGCTGCTGTTGTTTGGAGAAGTACACCTTGTACAATATATAATTTTTGGCTTTCTGCACTGAATTTTCATCCAATCATGGGTCCCAATATGTTAGGGAATTGTAATATTTACTGAAAGATGTTTTACAGTGATTTTGTACACTATTCCAGTAGACTCTGTATGAAATTTACCATAAATACTGAATGTTTATGTAATTAGTACTGCGATACACCACCAGGGTGGTGCTGTGGTTTGTTTACATTTGCCACAAGCTGCCGAGTTCCGACGTAATTTAGGAAATTTTTCTTAATTTTATGATAACAGACATACAGTAATTCAGCTTATAAATACTGTATTATTAATTTAATGTGATAATCAGGCTTGTTTTTTCAATGTTATCATTATTAACAAATAGTTTTCAAAATGTACCCGTTAATTAAAACATTCTGGTAGTGCCTATAGGCTACCTAGCCTAGCCTATGGCAAAAGTCTATCATCAGTAAATACAGCTGCATTGGTCGTAGGCCAATTTTTTTGATACAGTATGCATTTAAAAATGTAATAAGTGCTTCTGATACGGTACGTTATTCAACTCTGAACTCATTTAATTGTAATTTGTGTAATGTTTTGTATAAAAGGTAAGGTTGGGGTAATGAATGGTGGTCAGAATGGATTAATCCATTTTCAGTTATTTCTTATGGGAGAAATTAACTCAGAATTCGACTAAATCGAATCTCGACACTTCTTCTTAAATGAATTAGTAAAAAAGGACTGAGGGTTCTACTGTACACACACACACACACACACAGACACATATATATATATATATATATATAATATATATATATATATATAAAAATAAACAGCTAAACAATAAATAAATAAATAATATATAATAAGGTAAATATAAGTATAACATAAATATATATATAAGAATAAAACTAATAATAATAATAATAATAATAATAATAATAATAATTTAAAATAAACTAAACACAAAAATTGTTCTGTGCTCTAAATACACCTAACATAACCCAATTTAAATGTATGGTATCTATAAAAGATAATTAATACAGGAAAAGTTACAAAAATCTAGGACTAACAGTCCTCATTGTCTATTCCGTAGGATGACCGGAACATAACACTGTACAACTGTATATGTGTATGGAGGAGGAATTAACACCCTTGTTTTAAAATTCCATGTAGTTAAATCTTTCTTCCTAAAAATAATCCCTCTTTTCCTATGTAGCCCTGCCCTTGTGACCTTGGCCTTTCTCTGCCTGCAGCTTCTTCCATGTGTGCATTCTCCATGTGGTCTCTTGTGCTTTTGCATGTCCTCTTTTTTATTGTTGTGTACATGATTTTTCTGGGTAGGCTGTCCTCGAAAACACGTCCAGTATTGCTTACCATTACATTGTTGTGCATGTTATGAAGGTATTTTCTACAATCAGTCTGGCCTTTTGTCAGTGTTCTTGTATAGGAAGTTCAAATTCTCCCAGTCTATTTTGTGAAAAATAAATAATGGCAACCAACGACGACTGATTGTAAATTACATGATCTAATGTTTTGTTTGTAATAAAAATTTTCCTTTTCTTTGCCAAACATGTCATTACTCTTATTTTAATTTCTTTCCTATGCCTGGAGAACATTTATGTATGTATGAACTGGTGTGTGTCTTCTTTCTGCGCACCATAAAAGTTAAATTTTAAATAAAAATATAAATGTATTAACACAACCAAGAATATGAATTTCTCCCGCCTCCTCTTCTTCTAGTTGGAGTAAACTTGATGTGTTCATTTTAGTTTATGTTTTCTAGGATTGGTGTAAGTCTTCTCTTTATCCAAATATAAATAATCAGGATGTCATCCACGTAT
Source organism: Macrobrachium rosenbergii (assembly GCF_040412425.1). Lineage (NCBI taxonomy): Eukaryota > Metazoa > Arthropoda > Malacostraca > Decapoda > Palaemonidae > Macrobrachium > Macrobrachium rosenbergii. The sequence goes on from NC_089767.1 coordinate 13,130,007, forward strand.
CTTACCCATTTTTATTGAAGTTTATTCCCTGTACAGTTACTAATTTACCCAAAATTCTTCTATTTTAAAAAGATTCCATAAACTATTTTTTTGTATGCTAGTAAACCCATGGAGTCACCCCACTTGACATTGGGACATCAAAATAATGCTGTCAACAGCAAATAAACCCTATAAAAATGTCATGATCTAGGTCAGATGTGTAAATCCCTTCCTCTATATTATTTTTATTAAGGACATCATCTTCTTGACTAAATACTGGTAAAAGGAAGTTACATCAAAAACTTAATTTACAGTCTTTTAAATTAATTTTAGATAATTCATCTATAAATTAAAATTATGTTTCAATAACCCATTTTAAATATATCAACCCCAAACAGCCCCATTATGATGGAAACTAAATTTCTCCAGCCTCCTCTGAGGTGATCTTGGAGATGTGAAATGTGGTCTTAGCGGGCACCCTTTCTTATGGATCTTTGGACTGGAAATTAAATAAATAAACAAATCTCTGGAAGAATGTTATATAATCATTACTCTAAGTTCTAATTCTTTTCTTCTCATTCTGTTCTGGATTTTTGCCAACTAATAAAATAATTTTTATTAAAGTTGCATTGTCCCCCCTTAAGTCCAAATTTTTATCGCAAGCCTCATATGTGTTTTCATCATTTAACAATTGTTCTAACTTGTTTTTGTAATATTTGATGATAGAAATAATAAAGAATATGGAGGAAGGGGATTACACGTGACCTAGATCATGAAGTTTTGATAAAATTGTTGACAGCGGTTCTCAGTGTTAATGTGTTTAAGTAAGGCAAAAACCATTATAAAAAAAATGGCGTGGCTATGGGTTCAAGTCTTTCACCGATCTTAGCTAACATTTTTATGGAATGGTTTGAAACGGAAGAGTGGGTAGATTAAATACAGGGAACCTAAACTTCATCAAATGGTTAAGATGCGTGGATGACATCCTGATTATTTATAAGGGAGAAAGGATGAATTACATAGTTCTTGCAAAACATAAACTAAATGTACTTTTCAAGTTCAATTACACACTAGAAGAGGGTACCCAGAAATTCCTTTCTTGGATGTGACTTCAAATAAATCTGTTTCTAAATCCTGCAAATAACAAGGAAAACACAAAAAAAATTACTAGGCACTACAATCAATCAACTCAAATTCGGTTAAATAAAACTGCTGGAAAAAATATCACAAAATAGAGAAAGGTCAAGATCATGAGGGCAGCGCTCCACAGGAGGAGGAGGATAATTAAAGAATTGAAGAAAGCCAGCACACGGAATTGAAAAAAACAAGGCTTTTAATTCCCTCCCCCATACGCATATAAATACAGCTGGACCATGTGTCTGGTCTTCTACGGATACCAGATGATGAGGAGTGTTAGTATTGGATAGCTTGTAACTTTTTCTGAATAAATATCTTTGCTAGATACCATCCAGTTTAAATGAGGTCCTGTGCCAGTAATTTTTATATATATATATATATATATATATATATATCATTCAGTATATATATATATATATATATATATATATATATATATTATAATATATATATATAAATATATATATATAAATATATATATATATATATATATATATATAATTATAATATACATATATATGTATATGTTATTGAAATAAAAGCTTATTTTTAGACACCCGGAGATAAAATATTACATTTCTTTGGGTCTGTAGAAAAGTGACCAGAGCTGGAAAACGCAGCCATAAATCCCTCGTCTGTCAAACAAGGCTGAGCCCCATTCTCAAGAATGACACCAGAACTAATGAGCTGTGAAGAAGCTGTCATCTGGCCATGCCTTCGAAACCAGCAGGTCCTTCGAGGGGAAACATCTGGGAACCATAAAACGTGGGAAAACCCACACCTCCTTTCCTTCAATGGGAAAATCCAAGAAGACAGGCCCCTCCTTCAGGGGTAGGCTTAGATGATTTAACCAATCAAATGCTAGAGACCTAAGGATGTCCTACAAAGAGTCAGTACCCAGTGACCGACAGGACTTCCTAAAAACACACCTCCATAAGTTGGAATGAAGCAGTGGTGCTATAGAATATGGGGTATATGGCTAGAAACATGATGTCACGGCTGACAACGAAGACGACACGTGATATAAGGAGAAACGCACAGAAAAACAGACAGTAGAAGCAGAGCAATAAAAGAAGTGAAGCAGAGAAAGAATAAAGAGAAGACAGCGCCGGTAGAAGCGTGTGTTAGTGATAGAGCTTTCTTGCGATCAGAACTTTGTCTCAAACTAATTAAGCAAACACCGAATGTGGATCTGTAAAAATAAATAAATAATTAAACAAATTTGACGGGATTAAAGTCTCTTTTCCCAAAAAAATAAGATGACTTAAATCGAGAATCTGGTCGAAGAATCACTTGTTCCTAAGAGAAACCACCTCACCAGTCACTCTACCTTAGTGTCGGCCCTATTAAATAGAAGAACGAAAGATGGCCGATAACAGCTGGTAGCAGCTTAGGTGGGATTCTAGAAAGAAGACAGTAAAGTGATGACAGCTTAAGTGGGATGAACAAGTGAAGGTGAGATTGATGGGCTGATAGACAAAGATTTGGAGACACGTAAATCATTTACGAAGAACACCAAAAAAGTCAGTGAAGAACAACACAGAAGACATAAGGACATATGCTGCTCTGCAAAGAAGAAGAAAATACGAAGATCCCAGTCAGCAAGAGAGAGAGAGAGAGAGATAGAGAGAGAGAGAAGGAATATACATCATGCTACATGCAAACACACACCGCACTAAAAGCAAATGCCTTTGAAACCGGCAGGTCCTTCGAGGGGAAACATCTGGCAACCATAAAACGTGAGAAAACCCCCACCCCTTTTCTTCGAGTGGAAAACCCAAGTAGACCCCTCCTTCAAGGGGTATGCTTATATGATTTGGCCAATTAAATGCCATCAATGCCAGAGACCTAACGGCATCCTACAAAGGGTCAGTACCCAATGACCAACAGGAATTCTTGAAAACACACCTCCAAAAGTTGGAATGAAGCAGTGGAGGAGGTGCCATAGAATATGGGGTACATGCCCAGAAACGTGATGTCATGGCTGACACCGAGGAAGACACGTGATATGAGAGAAACACAGAAAAACAGACAGTAGAAAATTCACAGAGCAATAAAAATTTGAAGCAGAAAAGAATAAAAAGTTCCAGTGCGGGTAAAAGTTATAAAATATGATATGCTGTCTTGCGATCAGAACTTTAAGTCTCAAACTAATTAAAATAAACACCGAAAATACAAAACTGTAAAAACAAATAAATAAAAATAAACAAGAAAACGGGATTAATAGTCTCTTTCCCCATCAAAAACCTTAAGATGACTTAAATCGAGAATCTGGTCGAAGAATCACTTGTTCCTAAGAGAAACCTCCTCACCTTAGTGTCAGCCCTATTAAATAGCAGAACAAAAGAGGGCCGATAACAGCTGGTAGCAGCTTCGGTGGGATTCTAGAAAGAAGAGAGTAAAGTGATGATTGCTTAGGTGGGATGAACAAGTGAAGGCAAGACTGATGGGCTGACAGACGAAGATTTGGAGACATGTAAACCATTTACGAAGAACACCAAAAAAGTCAGTGAAGAACAACACAGAAGACATTTGGACATATGCCGCTCTACAAAGAAGTAGATATTCTCAAATGCATATTGATATAGAAAATGAGAAAGAGAAATCTTAGAGAGAGAGAGAGAGAGAGAGAGAACATACATCATGCTATACTCAAACACACGCCGCGCTAAAAGCACATACCTTCGAAACCAGCAGGTCCTTTGAGGGGAAACATCTGGGAACCATAAAACATGAGAAAACCCCCAGCCCTTTTCTTTCAGAAAGTCAAGAAGACCCTCCTTCAAACGGGTAAAGCTTTCATTTGATTTAAATTAAATGCCATCAATGCCAGAGACCTAATGACGTCCTACAAAGGGTCAGTACCCAGTGACCAACAGGAATTCCTGAAAACACACCTCCAAAAGTTGGAATGAAGCAGTGGAGAAGGTGCCATGCCCAGAAATGTGATGTCACGGCTGGCACCGAAGAAGACATGTGATATGAGAGAGACACAGAAAGACAGTAGAAGCAGAGCAATAAAAGAGGTGAAGCAGAGAAAGAATAAAGAGAAGACAGTGTGGGTAGAAGTGTGTGTTAGTGATATAGCTGTCTTGCGATCAGAACTGTAAGTCTCAAACTAATTAAGTAAACACCGAATAGTGGAACTGTAAAAACAAGAAGCATAATTAAACAAGAAAACGGGATTACTAGTCTCTTTCCCCATCAAAAATCCTAAGATGACTTAAATCGAGAATCTGGTCGAAGAATCACTTGTCCCTAAGAGAAACCACCTCACTGGTCACTCTACCTCAGTGTCGACCCTATTAAATAGAAGAACGAAAGACGGCTAATAAATTACATACATAGTTTAAGACACATCTCATATATTCATATTCTTACTTCTCGCCTCTCTGAGACCAACAGTTGTGAATAACAAATACAAGAAAATGGGCTGTAAACAGTGACTGACGTTAGAATTGACGAACAAAGGAGGAAAGAGCAGAACAATACCAAAAAGTGACCAGTTAATATTAATTTTTTACATTAAGTGATATACATATTTACAAGTGAGCCAAGGTTTTGGAAAATAGAAACGTAAAGCAAATATGACCAATACAAACAATCAAATTACATGGTTCCACATACGTTACTTTAAATTCAACAATTCTTAATAAAAATCACAAAATAAATAATGTCCAGCAGCAGCACCACACAAAAATAAAAATATTAATAAATCCCAAAATAAATAATGTCCAGCAGCAGCACCACACAAATGCAAAAATGAAATATTAATCATTACATAAACACTTTCAGAGCCATACTTGCTCATTAACCGCAATTACATGAGCCACTCGCTCAATAATATGCAACCACAAATCAGAGCCTTTTGCGCTACCCAGTACGTGAGAGCCTTTTGCTCCATATACAAAAATAACTCAAGAGCTTTTTGCTCAACAAAATATTAAGAGCCTTGTGCCCTACTCAATATTTTTCTTAAATTCACGAGAAATTTTGCTCCACCAGCAGTAATAGTTACTAAAAACAT
>NC_089767.1:13140149-13145149 GCF_040412425.1 Macrobrachium rosenbergii
AGCGAAAATGGAGAATGCCGAAGCTATGGCTAGCCATCAAGCCTCCAGTCCTACACCTGCTGCATCAAACGCTCCAATTTCGAGCATCAATTCCCTAGTCCCCAAGTGGACTGAGGACGAGCCAGAAGCATGGCTGGAGGAGATCGAGGCTCTTTTTCGATAACTACAGCACCACGGAGACGGAGAGAGCCTTAATACTAGCCAAGCATATGGAGGGAAAAGCCAAGGCAGCGCTTCGCTCACTGGAGAAGAGCCAGAGAGGCAACATGGCGGAAGTTCGTAGAGTCATTACAAAGGCCTACGAAATAACCCCAGAAAAATGGAGACAACGGTTCCGAGGTCTTGCCAAGGAAGTCGGCTGGTCTTGGACGGAATGGGCATGTCACAAAACCCAGTCCGGTACGCGCTGGTTCGACTCATTGGCCTGCACGACGTTTGAGGATCTTTTCAATCGGACCATGCTAGAAGACCTTTTCCAATGTGTGCCTGGGCCCTTGCTGTATATCTTAACGATAAACAGCCCTCCACACTTATGGAAGCTTGTCGCATGGCTGATTCGTGGGAAACCTTCAATCAGTCGCATAGCACCTCTCAGAAGCGAATCATCCCCCAGGCCTACCTCTCGAACTCCACTCGCCCAAAGAATGGACTGCCTAGCAAGACCATGTGCAACTATTGCAAGAAGGGGGCCACGCTGAAGCTGAGTGCCGATACAAACTCGGCACTAATAAGCAGCCTAACCCTACCAGCCAGAACTCCGCTCCCGATTCATCCGCTCAGCCCTCTCCTCCAACAGTTACTGCAGGCCACCGAGCCCATCCAAAAGGCCCGTGCAGATCCTGTGGGGCTGCCAGCCACTACAATGCTGGATCTCCGGCCTGTCCACATCATGTCCCCACCACCAAATTTGTCAACCTAATCAGCACTTCATTCTCTGCGGCTGGTCCACACCGGATCCTTTACCCGAGAGACTGGAAACCCAGTACATCTCGGTGGCCCCTCTTCAGAGCACTAGCCTGCCAGTGACCCTTCCGGTCACAGTAGACACTGTGGCAGATATTAGCCTGATCACTAGGGCCCAAGTGCCAGCCGGTGCCATGGTTGACGAAGAAACCCGGTGGGAAATGAAGTGGATAGAGGGCCACACCATCACCGTTCCTACGGTCCAACTCCAGGTTATGACACCTTGGGCACGATACCCCACCGCCTTGGCGTGGTAGGTGGAATTTGGCCCGGAGTGGTCTTCTTGTTGGGTCGGGATCTTCTCTGTGAAGCCCGTTACCAACGCCACTCCGCAGCCGCGTTACCTCCTCCACAGAGGCCCCATGTAAAACTCTCAACCATGACAAACCTCCACCTTCCGCCCCACCAAAGTGGTCCGCGGAAGGGGCATAAACCAAATTATTTCAGGCCTAGCCCTCTCCAATCGCGAAGGGCTGGCCCACCAAGAGGTCCTCCCCTCCGCGAAGAGAGATTCAGGAGGAGCAGTACCACTGCAGGACGTGCAAGCGGGCAGACCACTCCACAAATTGGGAGGGCTGCCCAAGCAAGCAACGCCCAGCGGACGCCCTGAACAAAACTCTAGGAGAGGCTACGATCTCCTGCTGGGGCAGGAATCTCTGCCGCAGCCAAACCCAAGTCGTCCGCGAGGTATTGCACCTCCGGACCCCTTGTCAGGCATGCCTGACCCTCAACTGCTGCCAGTGCCACTTGCGAGCACTGAGCAGTGCCAGACTCCGTCCGCCACGGACGTTGAGCTACCAATTGAGAAGGCCCCTATGCCGGGTCTAAATCGTGAGGCGAATCCTCCTCCGGGAGATTTAGGATTCCCCATGCAGTTGATCATCGCGACTGGAGAGCCTCCAGCACCCGAAACTTCTTCTTTGCCAAATCTGACTCCAGGGGATGAACCCCTGGAGGATCGAAATGGTACCCCATCTTTGGAAGACCAGGAACTGGCCTCCTCGGACGCAGAAGTCGAGATCGCTCTACGCTCGGTTGTCGCAGCAGCCGGAGTAGGGAGTCCTCCTGTAGCTTTGCAGTTGCCCCTGACTTCGCGCCTGCTAGCCCTTCTGGCCTGTCCCCGGAATCGGTGCTCTCATCACCTGCTAGGCCAGCTACTGATAGGCCTTGGAGGAACCCGAAGAAGAAGAAGAAGGGGCGGAAGAGAGCCCAGTAGTTGCCGAGCTATAAGCTCATCCTGGCACTAGTGCCCTCGGCACAGTGCCCAACATCTAAGAGTGATCCTGGCCCCTTGCCCAGAGGAGGTAGCCAGTGTGATCTCTTTTTTTATTTGTACCTAGCCTAGGCCACCTTAAAGTACGGTACATCAATTTAGTAGCCTTGTTCTTTCCACTTACCACCGAGCCGCAGTAATCATGTAAGTAGCCTAACTAATTTCAGTAATCTTAACTATTGTGAAACGAGCCACGATGCTCATGACACGCATGGCCTAAGACCTCAGTGAGGCACCCATTTATCATATGAGGCAACCCTCATGAATTAACTAGTAATTTTTAATTGTATTAAACATAAACCATGTTGTAATTTAGTTAGAATATTAACTCTTATGTTGGTGCTACGGTCGGGTTAGGATAGGTTAGGCTAGGGAATATCATAGAATGTACCACTAGGCTAGTCTAAAACACATCATGATTGTAGGAGGTAGCCTATAATAACCGTGAGCACCTTCAGTACTTTAGAATTAGGTAAAGTAGTGATTATAGCTCATATCCTATCTAGGTTAGGTAGTTCTGTAGCTAGGTAGGCTAACCAGGACTAATCTGCTCAGGGGAAGGAGAGTAACCTACGAGAGGCAAACAGCTTGCTTAGTATAGACCTTCACGCCCGAAAAGGGAGTGAAGGCCCTCTTAAAGGGGGAGCTTTTATAAATATTTACGCTGTTCGCCCTCGTACATTTAGGGATAGTAATATCAGCCTGATCAAGACAGGGAAATTGCCTTTGTCCAAGCAGCTCAGTTCAAACTAACGTCCGTTGAAAAAGATAGGTAGCATTTAGCCATTTTTCCCCTATAGGAAAATTCCCATATCAGCCTTAAAAATAGGTGGTCCTAAGGTCCTTTTTCCTTTCTACCTGTCTTTGGGCGAATGTTTTAACAAGAACGTGGACGCCTGGGGTGACTGTTTTGACCCAGCACTGGAACAACAGAGAGAGAAAAGCTTTCCCGAGAGCAGACGTCTGGAAGGTGGCCCTCTTCCCCCTTTCTTTGTCTATTATTTTATTAGTGAATGGTGGAGCAAGAAACACTACACAACTTCATCACGTCCGTTGTAATGCGCATAACGCTTCGTCCTTAAGGTAGAGTCTGTGTGCTGTTCAAAACTTCGTCCATTCTTTTAACATCTTTTTCTGTATTTCAAAATTTCCTTTGTTTCATCCTTCAGCCACCACTTACGGTATATGTGTTCACGAAGTCTAGATTAAACCACTTATTACCTTGTTAGCTTCAACCCCTGTATTCAGTTAAATACCTAGGATTTAGGTTCAAATCAGGTTACGTTTATTCTTTTTGTATGCCTCGGCCGTTTGGAAACCGTTACGTTTAAAATCTGAATTCAATCAAATGATCAACAAGACCCTGCACCTAACAATTAACGACTGTCTTTATTACTTTTGGCTTCATATGGCAGGTTATATATCTTAAATTTATATAAAATATTAAATTGATATATATATATATATATATATAATAATATATATATATATATATATATATATATATATATATTTAAGGACACATATATGCATTTATATATTCAATGCTTTAAGATGTTATCGTGGAAGATTTGGACTCCAGATATAACTGGGTCATTTTGATGCAAGATTGCTGAAACAGTGCACAGTTTGATTCCTCAGCTCTTTATACGAGAAGCTATAGCAATATTGGATATCAGGTGATCTCCCAATATATGTATGTTCATGAGTGTGTGCGTTATTTGATCTAAATTATGCAAAATCTGCCTAAAAAGTGAGAAAAGTGAGTTTGATCGTTCATTAACGTGACAGAACTGCAGTTGTCCAGTCATAATATAGTGGTTCCAGGCTTTGAAATATTATATAGATAAGGTAGATCTCAAATCTCTGTTTTTATGGGAGAAAATTGAACTTGTGATTTTACCATGACTTTCTAATCATTATGTACTTGTGAACTGGTGTGGGAATATTTAATATGATTATTCATACCTCTTTATATTATTATTTTGTTATGTTATATTTGCCATATCTTGGCTATGCATTTTATACTTTCCATTATTGTGTTTTGTATTTATATATATTTTTGGGATTTTCTATCATGTTTAATTCTTTATACAGATGTCTGTGGACTTGGGAGTTTGAGAAAAAGGACATGCAAATCATTTGCAATGTCAATTATTTATGTATAGACTGTTTTTTTTATGACTTTTAGTTATTGATTTGGGAGTATGTGAGATTTTATATATTTCAGGCTATTAGCCATAATGAGACTTCTTTAATCAGAATTGTTTTGCAGTTTAGAGTTTAGCTATCTGACTCGATAATTCATTTATTATGCATTTTAATCTTTGGATTGTTTTATTCATTTCTTGTTGGGTTATTTGAATAAGAGATAGAGATAACAGAGAGAGAAATGCCAAGTGTGATCATGGAGTTGAACCTTTGTCGTCTTTTTCCTGAAATAGATCCCTACTAAATGATTGTCAATTACATACACTTCAAAAAAGTGTTGATTCTGTTCCTAACCCATGGGCGTTCATATATATAATATATAAATATATATATATTATATATATGTTATACACTGCATATATGTATACATATATATATATACATGTATATATAATGGTTACATTATATTATATATATATATATGCCCATACATTATATTTCTGAACTATATAACTATATATATATATATATATATATATATATATATATATATATATATATATATATATATATATAAACTATGACTATATATATATTATTCTGTATATATATA
>NC_089767.1:13150149-13355149 GCF_040412425.1 Macrobrachium rosenbergii
TAACTGTTCAGAGCGCTTTTCTTGCTTCTAGATACTTTACTGATATGGGGCAAGATTATTTTTCATTATACGAAGTGTTTTTAAGTCTAAATAAAACATTAATATGTCTTGTTGTGAAATTAATTTAGCTATTTTTTTTGTTAACAGATGATGTTGGCTGTTTGGGACGTTTTTGTGTAAAAACATCAAGATTCTGTTTGCTATTTTCACCTGATTTCATCATAATATGAGCTTTGCGTATTTATCGTTTATTGGAGTAAAAATAGCAGTAATTGTTTTCATGCCCAGTAGTTTTGATTAAAATACTTTCTCTCCAATTTTAATTACGGTCGAGTTTCATCCATGTTGCCAATGCACGATAATTTACAGTCGTTAGCAGCTTGAACACTGTTTTCTCAGCTTCAGCTACAACTTGCAATATAAATTTAGCAGGATATTTCCTTGCCGATCTTTTATCCATACCGAATAAGGGTACAGTATAATGTAAAAATACATCAGTTCTATTCTCCTTAATGTCATTTTTACTATAACTAGGGTAGTTGTTTATTACCGTAAGATGGTTGAAACACAAGCAAAACGGCTGTTGTTATCCGATTCGGTGATAAGCAAAACAAGTTTCTCGTTCGGTTGTTTATGGCTGTACGCATTTATGCAAGAATATAATGTTACTAACAATACTTTATAACGTTACTAACAATACTTTTATAATTCTCTTTTACTTTTTAAAACTAGAAGATGGGATAAAAAGATGGAGGAAAAGAAGTTGGTCTATTGTAATGGTCCCTCTTGCTGCCTGATTGTACGCTGCTGCCTGCGCCGGTGCGAAATTTAAAAATTTTTATAAATATTGTTATATCGGTATTAATTACTTACCCCATTGCAAAGTTGAATTATCGTAAGGTGAATTATTGTAACTCGAGCACTAACTGAGTATTTTAATAGTTTTATCACAAAGAGTGCATTTATAGTCATGAAAATGAGATGAAAATATAGTAATTAGTGAATATTTCTCAGTGAAAAATACCGTTAATGGGCGAATTTTCAACAAATAATGCGTATATATGTTCCATAGAGAAATCTGCGAATAGGTGGGTCTGTGAATCGTGAGACTGCAAATATGGGGGGGGGTTATTATATCAACATTTAAACATGAAATATACTAAAGTAAAAAGGCATCATTCCATTACTGTAACCGTCTCGCCAAGTAAGAGTCATATCTGTAAAAACTGAAGGAACAAAACATATCTATCAGTCTAATTTAATCACATTTAATTCCTACTACTGGTGGTTAGTAAATGAAACTATTGTAAAAACTTTAAATACAAAACTATTTTTAATTCAAATACATAAAAATTCAAAATAACAAATGTGCATCTTTTCCATGGATCTTTTAAAACGTTATGCTTTACTACACTGTATCCAATAATACTGTATATATTCTCATATTGCTTTCATATTATAAATTGCGATCATAGCGATCAATGTTTTGGTTGGGAAATTGATTACGCAGTAAGTATATTTCGCTGCACTCAATTCAGTTCAGAGCGCTTTTCTTGCTTCTTTTTAGCGTAAATGAATCTCTAAATACTTTATTAATATAGGACAAGGATATTTTTCGTTACACAAAGTGTTTTTAAGACGAAATATAACTTAAATACATCTCTTGTGAAAATAATTTAGCTATTTTTTTTGTTAACAGATGATGTTGGCAGCTGGCCGTTTGGGGGTATGTTTGTTTTGTGTAAAAAAAAAATATCAAGATTCCATCCGCTTTTTTCTCTTGATTTCCTCATAATACAAGCTTTATATATTTATCTCTTATCGGCGGGAAAACAGTCGTAATATGTGTTCTTTCATGCCCAGTAGTTTTGATTAAAATACTTTCTCTCCAATTTTATTTACGGTCCAGTTTCATCCATGCTGCCGATGCACAATAATTTAGTCATTAGCAGCTTGAACATTGTTTTCACAGCTTCATCTACAACTTGCAGCTTAAATTTAGCAGTATATTTCCTTTGCGATCTTTTCTCCAAAGCGAATAAGGATATAATGTAAAAATATATCAGTCCTATTGTACTTGACATCATTTGTAACATAACTACGGTAACTGTTTAACCGTACGATGGTTGAAATACAAGAAAAACAGTTGTTGTTATCCATTTCAGTAATCAGCAAAACAAGAGTTTCTCGTTCAGCTGTTTATGGCTGTACGCATTTACACAAGAGTATAATGTTACTAACAATACTTTTATCATTCTCTTTTACTTTTTTAACTAGATGGAATAGAGATGGAGGAAAAGAATTTGGTTTATTGTATGGTTTCTCTCACTGCCTGATTGTACGCTGCTGCCTGTGCCAGCGCAAAATTTAAAAATATTTTCTAAATATTGTTGTATTAATTGCTAACCCCATCGCAAAAATCGTTTATCATAAAGCTTAATTATCGTTATTTCAGCACTACCTGTATATATATATATATATATATATATATATATATATATATATATATATATATATATATATATATATATATATATATATATATATATATCATGATATTCTCTTGTAACATGTGTAAAGTATGATTTTTCCAGAATGTTATGATATGCTTTGTAATTGTCGCATGATTTATTTTTATATATACAAGATATATTGTTTAGTGCATTGTGTATATTAATAATAGTTATGTAAAAATGTCTTTGTAATGTCAGATTCACAAATATTAATGATTTAGATAACTTAATAGCATAATTTAAAATTAATAATGTTTCTTAATAATAACATAATTGAGAGAGGAGATTTAGTCAGACCAGAACATGTGTTTCTGGGGTTGGTATCAAGGGATGCTATCATTTGCTTTTGTTTTGATTCAAGCAATTAATTTGTGTTGACAGGCGAGAGATAAATTGAGCATCAAGTTGCGTAAGATTTTGTCTCATATGAGAAGGGAGAAATGATTGCATCAAAGCACATGCTGAATAACCATATCCTTTGTTTGAACTTGTCCTGCTTTGGGAAGAAGTACTGCACGTGGCAATTGTGTCATATAGTTTCTAGGACGTATCCTGGTCCCAAAATATTTTAGAACGTTCCATGGATCTTGTTCCCAAAATGTTTTACATCATCCAGCTATGCTAGAATGATCTATGAGTTTTGATTTTATAATATATATATATATATGACCTGATCTTCGATCATATAAGGGTTCTACCAGTACAATGAAACGCGTAAGATACAATTAACACATGTGTATTTTCCTTAATAGTTACACAGGACCCTGTTGCTAATATTACGCTACTAATTATATTAAGGTTATAATCATCGGAAGGTACTCTGAAACAACACGCGCCCTGGACCCTGTCTTTGAAAACGCGACTTGACCCGGAAACCACTGACTCCCTACTGACTCTTTGCTTTTCAAACTGAACTTTTGGGTCATAGACCTCAGCTGATTGGTCTCTCATAATCGAAATGGGCCAATAAGGGTCTTGATGTATGGCACTCATTTGAATCACCCACGCCAAGCCGCCAACGATCGTATTTAACATTCGATGAATCAGCGGTATCTATCGGTTCGTTACTCTCTGGTCACACACACGCTGTCTAAAAGCGTGCCTAGTAGATTTTCTATATAGATCAGCTCATATATATATATATATATATATATATATATATATATATATATATATATATATATATATATATATATATATATATATATATATATATATATATATATACACATATATATACATATATATATATATATATATATATATATATATATATATATATATATATATATATATATGTTTACAGTAAACCCTGTATTCCTGCATTCTCAAGGTTCCGACTCACCCATTCATGGGTTTTTCTATGGAACCTATCTAAAAATTTTCGCAGGAAACTCACGATTCATGAGTTTTTCTATGGAACATATCTATAAAAATATTCATGGAAACTCCATATTTGGATGCAGATTTTTTGTCTTTTTCATATAGCAATATTCTGTATTTTCATATTTATTGTATAAAAACATTAAATAATCATGTAAATCAATAATAATACTGTACTACAGTACTGTACATATAATAGTAATAGAAATTAAATAATATTATGTAAAAAAACTACACTGGGTACCTTAATAATAATAAATAATAAAGTTAAATCATATGGGTAGTTACTGGTGATGAATGTTGATTTCAGTATGCTGTAGATGATGATGATGATGATGAATTAGCTGTAGTACGATGAATGACGGGGCGCTGTCATGTTAAGGTATTTGAACATGGCAACGTAAGGTGGTACAGTAGGGGTTGCATGAGTATTTTACCTTGTTCATGCTCAATGCAGGCAACCGCAATTAATGTCATGCTGTAATGGGCTGCTACTTCTCCGTGACTTTGCCCTCTCTAACAAAACAATCATGTCTACAGTACTTTCTTCTCATCAGCCTCTCTTAACAAAACAATCATGTCTACAGTACTTTCTTCTCATCAGTCATTACAGTAATTGTAGGCTATTGGCCAGAGGCCTTAAAAGAAGCAGAGCTTTCAGAGGACATCTTAATGCACGATTTCAAAAAAAATATTTTTAGGCCATAGTACTGTACACGCAAAACACACAAACGTGAGATAGCAATAAAACGGGTTATATTGGGTCATTTGCCGCTACGGTATATGAAATGGTACTACTGGTTGCGCATACATATACTAACACTGATCTTCTGCGCATACAGTACGTACATTTTACAAAATGTTTTGTTGTAGGATCATTTTTTAAATAGTACATACAAAAATATGGGTAATTTCTAGAGCCAATCCAAAATATGTAAGACAACAGGAATACTGCAGGGTACGAATGTTTACATCTGGTAATTTAGCATTTTCATGTATGTACTAAGTATATATTAATGACTACTGTAAGTATATTTTGTAAGTTGAAAAATGATTTACTAATTTTCAAATATTACAGTACTGTAATATAATAACGTAAACACAGCAAAATTTCAATAACATATTTGTTTTTCTTAAAAGTGCTTCACCCAAGCCACCTCTCTGCAAATATAAAGTCGCGATGCTTGACGCTGTGTACCCAGGACCAGTGATACTCAACACACTATTGGTTGTCATCTGCAAAGCAGCCAATCCAGAAGCACCATTCATTTCCCTTGGCGCTGATTGGCTGAACATTCAAACCAACTCACGAACACAGAATTCTGGGAGACTGCTCCACGGCATCCTCTCAGTTGTGCGTACTAAAACGCAGTATCTTACCGCTGAACCTCCGTAGGTCTGTCCGTTTGGATTTTTATCTTTGTGCATCAGCGGTATTCGGCCCTAAAATGCCTCGTAAAAATGCCCTGATCCTTCAAAGCCTTCTGGCAGAGTCTAAAAAACTTTTTAAAGAAGACTGTTATGAAACTCGAGAGGTGAAGCTTCTTGACATGTTAAAGGAGGGCAAAGTTTTGCCGCGGTTGGCCGCCATTTCATTGTTAATGAGAGCACAGTGAGATATATCAAGAAGAAAGAGGCGGAGATACGCAAGTCTGTGAGTATGAGCTACTTCGGTTAGTGCAAAGACAGTTTCGACAGTATAAAACAATCGTGGAAGATGGAATCTGCTCTGGCAATCTGGATAAAGGGCTGCCGGAAGAAAAAACGTGCCCTTGACTCCAACATCATTCGCGAAAAGCGCGACAACTCTACCAGCAGTTATCAACTACTAAGGAAGGCGACGACGTAGTACAGGCAGAGGAAGGCGTTGAAGAAGGCGAATTAGAATTTTTAGGCTTTGATGAACCAGCAGAAGAAGAAAAGGGGGAAGAGCCCCAAGCAGGACCATCATCAGCGCCATTTTGGTTTCCACGCTTAGCAAGGGGTGGTTCCACCGATTTCAAAAGCGGTTCCACCTAAAGTCTGTTACTCTGCATGGGGAATCAGCATCTGCAGACATTGAAGCAGCCACGAAATATCTGGAGGCCTTCAAGAAGATCATCGAGGAGAAGGGCTACCATCCAGAACAGGTGTTCAATATGGATGAGACTGGCCTGTTCTGGAAGAAGATGCCTTCCCGGACATACCTTATGAAGGACGAAGCTAAAGCCTCTGGATTCAAGGCCCAGAAGGACAGGGTTACCCTCATCATGTGTGGGAATACAGCTGGTTTCATGCTTAAACCAGGCCTCATTTACAAGGCTGCAAACCCCAGGGCCCTCAAGAATAAGAACAAGGCATTGCTTCCTGTGTTCTGAATGCATAACCCTAAGGCCTGGATCACCAAAGTCCTCACAGAGTACTGGTTCCATCAGAGCTTCATCTCTCAGGTTAGGCAATACCTGAACGACTTGGCCATGGAGTTCAAGGTGTTGCTGATTATGGATAATGCTGGTGGCCACCCTCGATCTTTCTTACAAGCGAGTCCAGTTTGAGTTCCTCCTCCCAACACCACCTCTCCTCCAGCCTATGGACCAGGGCGTGATCCATGCCTTCAAGGCACTCTATACCAGGAACTCCTCCAGCACCTTGTAAATGCAATGGACAGTGACAGTGAAATGTAATGGACAGTGACAGTGAATTTACGCTAAAAGAATAATGGCGTTAAATTCACAATTGCTCATGTCTGACCATCATCAGCCAATCACTGAATGACATGAAGAAGGAGACCCTGAATGCATGCTGGAACAAGTTGTGGCTGGAGTGTTTCATGATTACAGGGGCTTCTCTCCTGAAGAAATTCAACATTTGGCCATTAATAAGGCTGTCCAGTTGGCGAGGATTCTAGGTGGGGAAGGCTTAGGACATCACCGAGGATGAAATCAGCACCCTTATTGATGCTCACTCTGACCTCCTAACGGACCAGGATTTGGAAGAGCTGACGAAATCTGCCAGTGAGGAAGAAGATACGCCAGGTTCAGGGGAGGAGCAGGAGCAAGAGGAGAGCGGCCTGACTTTGGAACGTCTGTCCCACATTAAGAGAATGATTAAGGATACGCAGGAGTATGTTTCAACATGGGATCCTTTTTATGGAACGCCCTAAAGTTTTCAACCATCCTTCATTCAGCATGGGAGTCCTATAATCAAACCCTCACCACCATGAAAAGCAGCGACAGTAGCTGCCTATCACCATGTTCATCAAACGGACGAAGAAGGCCCTCCAAAGCCTCCCAAATCACCTGAAGTAGTACCTTTCGAATCGCCTGAAGAAGTGCCTCCCAATCGCCTGAAGTAGTGCCTCCCAAATCAACTGAAGAAGTGCCTCCCCAAGCACCTCCTGAAGGTGAAGAGGCACCTCAGATGAGTTGTAACTCCTCTGCTTTGCTGTGCAGTCATATCTTCATCGTCATTCATCGCACCTACAGCTAATTCATCATCATCATCTTTAATCAACATTCATCGCTGGTGAGTACCCGTGTGATTTACGTATGTAGTAGTCTTTATATATAAGTAGTATTAAATTTTTTAAAATGTGCATAAAGATTTTTTATTTTTTGTCTCTTTTTGTGAATTACGTATACGTAAATACCAACGTTCCCCCCAAAAAGAAAATGGGACGGCTTGTAACTGTATGAAAGAAAATGTGTGTGGCTGAATATGTAGGGGGGACTGGATTATTTTCACCTACAGCTGTAAGCCATACAGTACGTATGTATAAATGTAACAATAAAATGTTTAAGATGGCTTGGAAATTATATTAATAGTATCATTTCAAAGCATAATACAGTAATAAGGTAATAGTTTAATGTATATTTGATGTAGGCTGGCATTTTTAGGCATACAGTACTTTGGTGTTTGACCTTTCATGGTAGACAGGTACAAATATACGTAGTATTAAATTTTTTAAAATGTGCATACGTTTTTTTTTTTATTGTTTGTCCCTCTCTCTTCTTGTGAATTACATACTGTATACGTAAATACCAATGGCTCCCCCCCGAAAAGAAAACGGGATGGTTTATAACTGTATGAAAGAAAATGTGTGTGGCTGAATACGTAGGGGGGACTGGATTATTTTCACCTACAGCTGTAAGCCATACAGTACGACGTATAAATGTAATGATAAAATGTTTAAGATGGCTTGGAAATTATATTAATAGTATAATTTCAAAGATTAATACAGTAATAAGGTAATGGTTTAATGGATATTTGATGTAGGCTGGTATTTTTAGGCATACTTTGGTATTTCACCCTTCATGGTAGACAGGTATAAGCGTTTTTAGAGGGGCGTTGTAAGCATTTGTGGATTTGAGCCATTCATGGGGGTCTGGAATACATCCCTCACAAATACAGGGGGTTCACTGTATATATATATATATATATATATATATATATATATATATATATATATATATATATATATATATATATATATATATATATATATATATATATATATATATACATACACACACACACACACTTGTACAGTTTATATATATATATATATATATATATATATATATATATATATATATATATATATATATATATAATATATATATATATATATATATAATATATATATATATATATATATATATATATATATATATATATATATATATATATATATATATATATATATATATATATATATATATATATATAAGGGATTTTGACAAAGGAAAATCTATTTCTGAGAAGGTCCCGTGTCACCCGGTGAAATTCCATTACAGCACGAATTTCTAGGTATAACATTGCTAGATATACCAGAGAAAAAGAGCTTTCAGGAAAGCTGGGGTTACTACCCCCAGTCGAGCGCCTTCTAGGAAGACGTCGGTATAAGGAGGGGTGAGTGAAATACCACTACCACGGAAACCTACTCGAAAGATCTCTCCCTATCAAAATCCCCGGAACAGAGCGGTGAGCCGTTACAGCCCCCACACCCAACACCCGCCAGGACGGCGACACCAGCGCCACCTACCTCATTCCATGCTAGCACTAACCCCAGACTTGGCATGTGCAAGTGGGGGGGGAGAGTACTAGGTGATCCAGGGAGGGTCACCGGGTGACACGGGACCTTCCTCAGAAATAGATTTTTCCTTTGTCAAAATCCCTTTTCTGAGTTCAGTCCCGTGTCAGCCGGTGAAATAGTGATAGAGAATCATGCCAAGGCTGCAACTACCAGGAAAAAGAAATGGGGGGTAATCTGAAGAAAAAGGCAAAAGTTTTACCAAAATAATTTTAATCAAGCAATCTCTTCCATGTAGCAAGAATACTAAGACTAAGGCATACTAAATCTAAGTCACATCAAAAAACTTAATACTATGAAACGTGGGGAGGTCCCCGGTACGACGGAGAAGAAGCCCCAAAAACCTTAAAATTACTTAAAGCAAGGTGAAACATGAAAAGCGCACAAAATAACTGCAAATATAACCTTAATACTATACACGTAAACTTAGGCTAAACACGTAAGAGACAAGATCAATGAGCATTAACATATACAGAACATATACATATATCTGGGGTACGTGGAGCCAAATAAAAACTGTCCAGTACCCCATAAGAAAAAACAATCATGGCATGTCAGATTACACTTTTTCCATCAACAGATACAAGAAACATCAATATGAGGAGCCAGGCAGTGAGGTATAATCAACCAGGAGAATAAGCAGAGAAGTAAATGAGGCAGGCGGGCGGGGGGGAAAGGAAAGGATAAGGATATGATTAATTAAGGTGGGGAGATGACACTTCCCACAGCTATGGTAGAAAATTTCAGGGCTTCGAGCGATTTTAAATAGTGGCGTTTAAACACTAGAGGTGATTTCCAACCCGTAAATTTAGATAACTCCGAGAAGTCCATATTATGAAAGTAATTAATGGAAGTAGCAACTGCTCGAATATCATGAACCTTGGGAACTGAATCTGGGTTGGCCTGTTTAATGAAATATAGAATTTGTTGTCTTATAGCATTTAGTGAAAGAGTACCACCTTTCTCCCTGATAAAAAGAGGACCCGACTTACTCTGTGGAGTTCTTAAAAGGTAAGATTTAAGTGTATAAACTGGACATAAAGACTGGTCTTGAGGAAGGGGCACCACCTTCCAAGGAGACCACCTGTCCTGTGGGTCTTCGTTCTTAGCTAAAAATCTAGGGTCAGGGAAAGGAGGACCTCTCCAGACGGGAGGAAGTTCACATAATTATCACCTCTAGTGAGAGCCGACAGCTCCGAGATTCTAGCACCTGAAGCCAAGCTAATCAAAAATAAAGTCTTCCTTAACAGATCCTGATAAGAGCAATGAAAGTTATCCATCTCTGATGCTAACTTGAGGACGTCATTGAGAAACCACGTAACAGACTGTGGGCGTGATACTGGTCTCAGACGAGCGCATGCTCTGGGGATAGATGAAAAGTAGGAATCTGTAAGGTCGATTTTAAAGCCGTAAAGAAATACTTTCTTCAATGCTGACTTGACTGTGGTAATAGTGGCCGGAGCAAGGCCTTTCTCAAACAATGATCTAAAGAAGGAAACTCCTAAATTAGCTGTCATGATTTTGGCTTCAGATGCTTTTAGGAAGGAGGCTAATTTTTTGACTGCTGAGTCATACTGTCTAAGAGTAGAATCTCTTTTATCTGATTCTAAAAACAGAGTGTTGACAGGGTCAATGTTCGCTCCTTTTTGGGCTGCGAATTTTATAAAGTCCATAAAACTAGGGCATTCTGAATCCTTGAGGAAGCTGACACAGTCTTGGTTTGTACTGTCTGAGTCAGAATGGGCTTGGGAATCCGAAGACTCCGTAATCCCAGTTCCTGAAGAAGAGGGAACCAATTGCTCTTCGGCCAATAGGGGGCTACTAGGGCTGGTTGACCTTTGAATGTCCTGAGTTTGTGTAAAACTTTCAGCAGTAAATTTATTGGGGGGAAAAGATAAATCTTCTCCCAACTGTTCCAATCTACTGTCATTGCGTCTGTGGCGTACGCCTGAGGGTCCAGGTTGGGGGCCACATAACAGGGGAGCTTGAAGTTGCTCTCCGTTGCGAAACAGATCCACTTGGAGGCCCGGAACCCGGCAAATCCATTTGAAAGATTCCCACGTCCAGGGACCACTCCGTCTCCAACGGAGTAGTCCTGGACAGGGAATCCGCCACCACGTTCCGTACCCCGCTAGGTGGGTGGCTGACAGGTGCCAGCCGTGCTTGTTCGCCAGGAGAAGATAGCAACCATTACTTGGTTTACTCGGCCTGATTTGGAGCCGCCCTGTTGATGCAATGAACTACCACTGCGCTGTCCAATACCAACCTGATATGAATCCGGTTGGGGGGGCGGATTTTCTTCAGAGTTAGAAAGACCGCCATAGCTTCCAGGGTATTTATATGGAACTGCTGAAACATTGTGGACCACGTTCCTTGTACTTTTGTTTTGGTGAATATCCCCCAGCCGCTTAGGGAAGCGTCTGTGTGAACAACTAGTGCCAGAGGGGGGAAATTGAAGCGGAACTGTTTTGGACAGGCCTCTGACCGAGGTCCAAGGTCGCAATCTTGTCTTTAAGATTCGAGGAATAGAGGAGACCTTGTCTCTGAGCTTGACATTGGCTCGACTCCGCCACACTCTGTTTATGTCTTTTAATTTCGCTTTTAAGAGCAGGTCTGTCACTGAGGCAAACTGAAGAGATCCAAGGACCCTTTCTTGGGACCGGCGGGATGCTGATGGATTTTTGAGGAATCTCCTGGTGAGAGATGCTATCTCTTTCCTCTTGGGAGGCGGAAGAGATAGTGTGTGAGATGACAGATCCCACTGGAGACCCAACCACTGAAACCGGGACTCGGAGTCAGGCGGGACTTCTCTGTTCAGTTGAAAACCTAGCGACTCCAGGAAATTGATGACTATGGACGTGGCTTTCTGACACTCCGGAACTGTTGGTGCCCAAATTATCCAATCGTCTAAATATGCTGCTAGGGATATCCCTTGAGACCGGAGTTGTTGTACTACCGTGTCCGCCAGCTTTGTGAATATCCTGGGCGCAATGTTCAGACCGAAGGGCATGACCCTGAAGGAGTAGGCTTGATTCCCGAGTCTGAAACCGAGGAACTGAGAGAAGTTCCGCGCAACCGGGCGTGATAATAAGCGTCTGAAAGATCGATAGAGGTGGTGACGGCTCCACGCGAAGTAGAGTCCGTGCCTGAGCTACCGTAAGCATGCGAAAATTTGTCGCATTTTATGTAGAGATTTAGACGCGACAGATCCAGGATCACTCTTTGCTGATCGAGTCTTTTTGGGAACAGTGAATAACCTGCCTTGAAACTTTAGGTGCCTTACTTTCTTTATTGCTCGTTTGTTGAGCAATTCTGTCACGTAATCCTTTAGGATTGATGTGGGTGGCTGGTAAAACCTGATTAGAGGAGGAGGGTTTTGATCCAGCTCCATCCTAGTCCTTTGGACACAATGCTGTGTGCCCAAGGGCTGAAGGTCCATTGGTCCCTGAACCAAAACAGGCGACCGCCTACCTGTGTTCTCTCAGTGGGAGGGAGTGGGTTTATTCCCCCTACCACGTCCAGGTCTTCCCCTTGGGGTGGTGTTGGGCTTCCCTCTATGAGGGGCTTTGCCTCTTCCTCCCCTTGCAACCCTATTAAGGCCGTGAAAGTAACCACGGCCCTCATATGTGGGGTTGTACGCCGGTGAAGCCACATAGGAGGGTGCAGCTGGTTGGACCAGCACATACTGTTGGGGGTGAGCCTTGGAAGTAGAAGGCTGTGCTACTGCCGAGACCGGGACGGCTTGGACTACCGCCTGATGGTGGGGCCTCTTATGCCTCCTGAAGCGTTTGCCTCCTCTCGATTGGGGGCCGGCCGATTCTGGGGTCTTACGCTTATAGGCAGAAATGCCCCAGCGAGAACGAAGACTCTGGTTGGCCCGTGTAGCCTCGGCCATAACATTTGTGACCTCCTCTTCAGGGAAGAGGTTAGGTCCCCAGATCGAGCTTTTAACGAGCTTGTTAGGCTCGTGGCGGATAGTCGCATCGGCAAAGATGAACTTCCTACATTCCAGTCTGGCCATGATAAACTCAAACAAGTCAGACTGGAAGCCAGCCAGCAGGATTTAGCCAAAACTTGGAAGAATGGTTCGTCCGAGCAGGAGACGGCAGTAGCTTCCGTAAGGCATACGGAGTTCAAGGACCGGGCTAACTTAACCCGAGCATCAAACTCCGCTTTCAAAAAGCTTCCGCAGCTTGGGGAGCTGCTCACTGAATTGGCGTGGAAGCGCAGAAGGGGTCCAGCTTCCCGACCGTGAAAGTGGATGGGGCGTCTACCCAGAACTCATTACTTCCTGGGAATACCAGGAAGTAGGGTCTGTCTCCTTAGCTGTGGTAACGGATTACCATCAAAGCACGCCCGGGCCGTAGCCAGAGCGACTTTGTCCAAGCAAGGGGTGGGTAGGTTGTCTCCCAGGGCGAACATCGTAAAGTTGCCCTTGAAAGGAGTCAACTTCGTGTTGTCTGCCTGCCACTCCGTCAGAGTGCGCAGGAGAGCCGACTGAGCTTGGTCCCTAGGGACGATGACAGTCTCCCTAGGAACCTTGTCTGACCAAATCCAAGCTTCCTCTGTAAGCCTCACGAAGCCTGGGTAAGGGGGCAGGAGATCGGGGGAAGAACTCCAATTCCTCCAACCGCCTCGTGCCAAGACCATCAAGAGTCAGCTTGCCATCATGTTGGATGGCCCGGAGAGCGGCGCCGCCAAGGGTTACCGACATCGAACGCGGGGAGGTCCGCAGTGTCGGGGATAACATACTGTGGTTCGGCTGGGGGTGGGTGAGCCATTCCTGCCAGTATGTTATCATGACTGGCCAACTTCTCAGAGATTTTATTAAATCTCGTATCTAGGTCCTCTGTAAACCGCTTATAGAGCTGATTTGCAAAGGCCTCTGCATCGAAAAAGCAGGTTGGCGAGGAGGGCTTGGTTTTGCAGCCCTCTTACTCGCGCCTTTGCTGGAGGAACCAGACTTGCTCCCGGAGGCTACAGGTCCTGAGACCTTAGCCTTCGACGGGGAAGGGCGATGCCTTCTTGGAAGTCGAGGACTTGAAGCCCTTCGCCTTCCATGAAGTCTTCAACTTCAACTTGGGGATAGCAGATGGAGCTCTATCACCCAAGGAGGAAGACTTCACAAAACCTGCAAAAGAAGAAATGGATGAAGCAGGGGAGTCAAATAAAGGGGGCCCGCCCCAACAACCTCACCTACCTCACCACTTACCACCTGGTCCTGCTCTATGTTCATCGGTTCCAGGTTAAGATCCAATGGCGGCAACATCCTCCGAGACCTCAGCGTAGAGGATATCCACTTGGGGTGGCTGGGTCTCATCCCGGATTTGCTGGATGATAGGGGTGGCAAGATCTTCAGGCACTGCGCCGCCACCCGTGCGCGCCGGGTAGAGCAAGTCCCTCAACCTGGCGTCGAGGACGTAGGGCTTCCCGACGGAACGTTCCTTCCAAACCCAGCCACCCAGGCCCGGAGGGATTCCAAGGCAGACTTCTTGGAAGTTTCGTCCGCCTGTAAGAAAACCAACAATTAGCTAAGAACGAAAACCATTCCGGGAACCTCATAAACAATATACAATATGAGGAGCATAAAGCAAGAGAATGTAAAAGACTGTCACTTACCGACTCATCCTGGACAGTTGTGCAGAGAGCGAAGCAAACCTCACAACCATCAGGGTGCCAGACAACCAGGTCATCCAGTCGGACCGCACAACCAGCGTGGGTCCGGCAAACTACGTGACCGTAAGGTTGTTGGAGGGAGGCGGTACACCCCGGCTCCTCACAGCGAACAGTCTGTAAGTAGAAAAGTACATGAACCTCCCACCCTAAGCAATCTAAAGCCGGCAAGGCCGGGAAACTCAACTACAACCGAATACTCCGGCGGAGAAGAACTCCTTATCATAAACTGGGCCAATAAGCTCTAAATTACACAGAGTGGAAGGTAAAGATTTTCAGACCCCGGAGTACTCCGGGAATGAAGGAAAGAGAAACCAGGAACTAACCATAAGGGCTGCCAGTAAAATAACGGCGAAGCCCCGGGTATAGGACCGGACTCACGTATATATATATATAATATATAATATATAAAGGAGAGTACTCCTGTAGATAAACAGACTTATCTAAAAACAATAAAAAAATAATAACAATAACAAGTGATGGTAAAAACTCAAGAGAACGGAGGGATCCGCTCCCCTATATAATGAAAAACCTTCCGCCCTTACTTCCCGCCGGAGAAACAAGACGGGTAAAATGCTTATATGTTCATAACATAGGCTGAAGCAATATATTTTACCGTATCAACGTAACCCGACGGGGAGACGAGGAGTGACTCGAACACGTTCGAGTAAACAAACCACCAACCCCAATACAGCGATGCTAGGGACAATATGGGAGGGAGCGAATCCTCTACCAACAAGAGAGTCCCTGAACTCGGAGAAAACGCCATCTAGCGTCACCCGCACGAGTAGAGCAAGGCTGGAGAGGAGGGGGGGGGTAGGGGGAGGAGTAGGCTACCAGGAAGGAACAGGAGACGGGAGAAACATATCACCCGCTCAACTGCACCATACCTCCCAGACAATGAATCTTGGAGGGGCAATCTACACTGGAAGCAACCAACCCGAAGCCCGACTCCTACCTAGGCGAAGCCTAATATGGACCTAACCTAGTATAGGCTAGGAAAAAGGGAGGAGTGCAGAAGGGAGGGGGAAGCAACAGGGAGAGAAATTTTGTGCCGAGAACCAACCGGGGTCGAGAATGGCGGGCAAGGGGGCGACTAGCCTAGAGGAAACACATCCAAAGAACTCGATTCCCCCAAATGGAGGAAGAGAACTAAGGCTCACTCTGCCCACCGAAAAACGATCCCGGAGGAAACAGCAACAAAAAACTCCTCAACCTGAACTCCCCACCCAGGGCAAGGGGATGGAAGCAAACAAGCCTACTCCACAAAATAACCATCACACATAAAAACTAACTAAATGTGCTCAATAGAGAGCGTAGCCTACCACGGGGAAGCGGTTAGATCTGAGGCTGCCGCCAGCACCCGAGGTAAACCACCCAATAAAATAATAAAAAAATAAAACAAAAATAAAACAAAGAGAGCACCATCTTCAATCAAAAATTAATTAGCCTAGTAAGACCAAAACAAAACAGGAACCCAACCTGGGGGGGGTACCTAGACGGGCATCACTCCCACAAAGGCCAGTAGGCCAATTGATCGTAATTCATAAGAGGGGGGGAGCCACCGCAGGAACCACCAGGAAGGGAACCAATGGGGCAAAATCTATCTATAACGACGAGGAGACAACTCCAACTGAAAAGAACAGAAGGAGTCGCCTCGCGGTCGAAATGGCTGGCTGGGGACGCCAGGCGACATAATAAGATCTCAATATTTATGAAAATACGAGACCGTAACAGCCAAAAATAGAACAAAACCCCACAAGAAGATGGTACTTAACTTAGAAATGGTAAAGCTGCTCGACGCCATCACAGATGCAGAAAAAATCCAAATGAAATGGAAGAGCACACAAAACAAACAGCGAATTCACGTGCTAGAAAATGGAATGAGGTAGGTGGCGCTGGTGTCGCCGTCCCTGGCGGGTGTTTGGTGTGGGGGCTGTAACGGCTCACCGCTCTGTTCCGGGGATTTTGATAGGGAGAGATCTTTCGAGTAGGTTTCCGTGGTAGTGGTATTTCACTCACCCCTCCTTATACCGACGCCTTCCTAGAAGACGCTCGACTGGGGTAGTAACCCCAGCTTTCCTGAAAGCTCTTTTTCTCTGGTATATCTAGCAAGGTTATACCTAGAAATTCGTGCTGTAATGGAATTTCACCGGCTGACACGGGACTGAACTCAGAAATATTACTTTTCATGCTTAGGGTGTATTGAAAATGATGTAAACTGCATTTTTATTGAGTTTTTCATCAAAAAACCTCCAAATTTTGATAATTCTGCCATTTTGGAGCCATATTTTCTTCCGTCGGATCAGCTCTGGCGACACATCGTAACCCTGGAACATGCATCGTAAACCGGAAATAATTTCTGATGAATATATTTGAAAAGTTTCGTGGTAACGTGTCTGGAGAGGAAAACAGGACTCTTAGTCATACCTATAACACTGCATATTTGTTCTGGCTGTAAGTACTGCTGTACAAAGTTGATTCCTTACTGGCAACATTTAAGAATACATACCTTTATCCTGATTAAAGATGGATTTTGCGTGTCCTCAGACAGTCTGAAGAATGGTAAGATTTTATCATAGCCCCAGTCACGATTACCTAATCGTTCCCAGTGGTCATAGTCTCTTCTGTTCCCCTAACATAAAGCATATAGTTTATACTACTGGAACCACCAATAACTTTGCCTCGAGACAAAGTTGCACCTGCAAGTAACAAAAATGTGTAAATGATTGTAACAAATTAGTAAAGTACTGTACAATGCACTGCACATACAGATATTTCAGCTCTTCAATAACTTAAAGTCAAAACAGAGGATAAATGCCACACCAGTGAGCAAAGATGGAATATGCTTGTGAAATCATGTATAAAACTTTAATGTTATATTGAAAATTAGTATTTAAAAATAATTCACAAACACTAAGTTTACAAATACTGTAGTAAGTTTTCAGTTTTGTGCTTCACCTACTACTTGGAGATTCTGCGTGACCGGTCACTCTGGCCAATATCAGTCTTCAATTCCTAAGACTGGGTTGTTTACAAGATAGATGAGGATGCTCAACATTCCTCCTTTTAACCCAGGTTTTCCTAAATGATTTGAGTATATACCTCTATTTGCAGCTGAGACTATTTAGGTACCAAATTTTGATGCCTTACATTTTGACATGCCTATACTGCCAGTATCATCTACTCATAGGTTTGCCATTACCTCTGTACCATGGCCTCCTGCAGTCTCACCTTCAAGTTTTGTTTGCAAGAAGGTAGTGAGTACACCATTATTGCATTACAATACTGTACTTAATTAGTTATGTTAAAATTACATTTTAACAAACACTTTAAACACTGGCCACAAGGTAGCAACAAAAATATGGCCTCACTTTTATAATATGGAGACGAAAATTTTTTTAACTGGGCTTACATCTGCTTTACACACTATAATATACAGCACACTATAACTTACGCTAAAAATCTAAAAACTAGGATATAGTTTAGTTTGTTTCTTTATTTACTTATGATTTGTATAAGCATTACAAAACATGGCTTGAGTGAACCTACTTGAATGAACCTACCTATGTTCTACCATTGCAAGGCATGATGTTGAAGAAGGCTCTGTTTTATACTGCCAATCCATATCTGAAAGCTGGAGGTAGCCAACCAAACCAGGAATCATCGATATTTTTGTTTCTTGTCCTCCAGCTTCTAATAAAGCAACAGTTACATTGGGATCTTCCGAAAGTCTTGAAGCTAAAACACAACCAGCACTTCCACCACCAACTATTACAAAATCATACTCCTGCAATTTCATAATTTACTACATTTACTTTTACAATACATTTGTAACCTTTTGCTCTATTTCAACTATTTTTTCTAAGTTGATGAAATAAAAATTACTGGGAACATGCCTGGAAAATGTAATTTTGAATCAGTATGTCAGTCTATGGTGTAAATGCAATTAGTTACTGTACATGATTTATAAGACAAATTTTCAAAAATATAATTACCATGTACAAGACAACAGGTAGATATGTTTTAAACAAAACTACAGACCTAAACTTTCCTCATATGCATACAGAATACAGTATGCAGAATAATTTCTATGACAATTTGATTTCTACATACTCATCATAATGTTAACTGACTAAAAATTACATTTTTATAATAAAATAAAGTTTTACATATACTTACAAATAATTACATAGCTATTAGTTTCTACTTTACTTGGCAGCTAAAAATTTGAAAACTGTAGTAGCGCTCTTTTGTTTTGGGTGAGGGGTTGTGGGCAGTCTGAAGCCTGTCCCAGAGCAAGAAACAATCCTTGGTGAAAGTGGTGAAAATGAGGTTGTTTGAGCAGATTTCTCTTCTGAGGTAACAGCCTCAGGAAATCTACAAGAAGGATCCTTTGATCGGACGGAAAAGCCCGAAGATTCAGAGAATCTATCATCATCCCCAATTGACTGGGAACCAACTGAGATTTCTTGACATTGATAAAAGCCCCAATTCCTGGGCAAGTTGAAGCATCTTGCGAGGTCCTCTGTGCACTGGGATCTCGAGGGGGAGCGGAGTAGCCGGTCGTCTAAATAAAGAAAGAAATTTATTCCAATTAGATGGAGCCATTTTGCCAACAGTGTGAGAACTTTATGGTTTTAACTTGAGGGCTGTGGAAGCATCCACAGCACCCGACCCTGTCCTGGAAAACAAACCTCAGATGCTTCCCTGATTCCAGGTGTACTGGAACGTGGAAGTATGCATCCTGCATATTGATGGTTACCATCCAGTCTCCTGATGGATGGCCATATGACTGACTTGTTCGTTTCCATCTTGAACTTCATGGTCAAAATGAAGGAGCTCAGAGCCCTGACACCCAGGACAGGTCTCCATTCTCCGATGACTTGGGAATGACAAAGAGGCGGTTGAAAGCCCCGTGTTATCCTTTCCATCTCCACAGCTTGTTTCTCAAGAAGGGCTGATACTTCTCAAGACGGGGCAAAACCTCTTATGAATGCCTATTGAATAGGCCTCCTAGATGATGGGTGAAGTTGTTAATGGAGGTTTCTCCCTGAGATGGGATTGCATATCCCTCTTTAAAAACCTTTAGAACCCAGAGGTTCCAAACACCTGGCCTCCCACCTGCTCCAAAAATGGAGGAGTCTTGCTCCCCTTTTTGGAGGACAGAGTCCTTATTTGCAAATACTGTTTGGGTTTGATTGAAGGTTTTTGGGAGGTCCCCTGACCGTGCCACCTTCACTGTAGGTCTTGATTAAAAATGTCCTCTGTTTTTTAAGGGCTGCTGAGCCAAAGAGAGGCAGTCCTGCCAGTGAAGATGATGAGGGTGCTTCTATGGAACTCTAGGTCTTTTAGCTGATTGTCTGTCAAGGAGGTCTTTGTTGAATTCTTTTCTAAAGTTCGGGCTGAAATCACTTGTTCTAAGTCGCTTGAGGAAATAAACTGGTTCTGTCTAACAGGGCACAAAAAGAAGGGATGATCTCTGATTGGGAGTTACTCCCTGGAGAGGTTCCAGTGAACAAACACCATAAATCCCTTTTCCTCAGGAGGCCTGTCGTGAAAATGGATGCAAGCTCCTGTGCGCCACCTCTCACCGCTCTGTCAGCGCATGAAAGCACCCCAACCAGTCCGCAGCAAAGTTCTCCTGTAGAGAAACACAATCTTCCATCTTTTTGCTAGAGCTTGAGTCCAATAGAAAAAGCTCAGGACCTCAAAGACCTTAAAGACGTCCTCAGCCTTGATCCAATTCTGAAGTTGTAATAAAACCAGGGCAATGAGGAGAATGCCGAACGACCCTGGCATCGGTAAGACTGGAGAAGTCTCCTTGGGAGGAGGCAGAAGCTCCCAAAGAAGGAGCTTCCCCAGTGGAATACGACATATACTTCTGTCGCACCAGGCGAGAGGGAAGAATACAAACCACTGCCTTACCTAATGTCTCTTCTCCGCCAACCAGGTATCGAAGAAGAAGAAAGCACCATCTGATGCAGCTTGGAAGTCCCAGGCTGCCGTGGTTAAGAAGGCTGAACCCAGAGAAGTCGAGAATAGCTGGAGAGAAGAAAGTCGAAACAAAGCAGACTGAAAAATATCTCAACAGAGCTGAGTAATTAGAAGTTGGCTGTTCCTCATCCAAGGTTCCTCTTCAGAAGAAATAGGGAAGTAAGAGGGTCCAAAAGGTCCTGTGGTACCAACCCCGAGGCTTCTGAAGGAGGCTATGAATGCTATCTAAGCGTTGTTGAATTGGCACCAAAGACGGGTCCTCAATCACATACAAAACAGCACCTATCAAGCTAGTTCAACTGCTTGGTCCACTGGTGGCACTGGGTGCTTGACTACAACAGGCGTGACAAAGAAGGGTCTACTGAACAAGGACATTTGGATACACAATTGCACTTGGCTGGGCCTTTCACTGGACACTCAGGTGTTCAGACATCTCGTGCCCAGCCATACACTGGAAGATCAGGAGTTGGATGCTTGGACAACTGGCGTCCATGCACTGGATGATCTGACAATGGGCACTAAAACAGAGCTCACTTATACACTGGGCAATCAACTCAAAACACTCAGACACTGAACGACCGCTTACTGGGCGTTCAGACACTGGGCATTCATATGATGGGCACTAACTTATAGGGCACTCAAAAACTGAACGTTCCGATACTGAACACTTGGAAACTGGGAGCTCAAACACTGGGCATCATGCACTGAGTGTCTGAATACTGAATGATCAGACTTGCAGTGCTTACAGCTCACCTTAGGCACAAACGGAGCCTGATGGGAGGATCCCAGAAACTACAAGAAGGAGTTGGACTGAGCTCTCTCCAAGCGCTCGTTTACACACAGGTGGGTCCCTGTCCATCGTAGAAGAATGCCTTTTCAATGGCCGTGACACTAGAAAAGCGCCAACTATGCTTTTTCGCCCCATTGGAAGTCCGAATCACTGGAAGATAAATTATGCATGTAAACGGATGTCATTCCAGTGGCTGTCCACCAAGTCCTGGGATCTCCGTGGAACAGGCTTGGTTGAGGAAGCGACTACCTGTGGGCAAACCCCACCGACCTCCTTGGACTGCCAGTTTGCTTCCAACCAGGTGAGCAAGGGGAGTTTTGCATGGACCTTGGTCTAGGAGCATCGGTGGGACGAGTAGTCACCTCCTCCACTAACACTGCACTTGACACTGTATTAGCACCAACACTGATACTACTGAATTTGTTAATCAAGACAGTGACCGAATTTCCAATCTGGGAAATGGTATTGACTAAAAGATCAAATTTCTGATCAACTCAGCTTCTAAGCTGGCAATGGCATTGGGTTCAGAAGAATAGGTGCCAGGAAAAACTGTCAGAGGACTTGAGATGGGGAAAAAACAGTCACAGGTGTTGAGGGGACAGGTAAGATAAACAACATCAACCCCAGAGACAAAACCTGACTAGCACAAGCCTTAGCTTCAGCCCCAGCAGTAGCCTTTCTCAGTCTGTCACGTTGCAATTTCTCTAAATGTGCATGCAAAATCTTCCATTTCCCTTATCCCAATCCTTGCACATTCATCACAGTTAAGTTCTGGTGAGCAAACTTGCTCCACGAAGTACATATGGCATGATTGTTGTATTTAGCTGAAGTGAACCTAGTCTTTGCAGCCTTTACTGCAGTATCTAATGCTAGACAAGCTAGAATCTGACATGATTAGTCAAAAAATATTCAAAATCAGGTAGTCACAAATTGGGAATCCTGAATTAACTAAGCTAATTAATAGTCAGCACTGATACCAAAAATACAGAGTACTTCACAAAATGAAGAGAATCTGCAACCATCCAGTGAAAAACCAAAAACCAGAGCTGCTCAATAACCAATGTTTAGTCATTGACATGCAGAAATGAATTGAGCTCTTTAGCTGTGTTCTACCTATCCTTCCCCCGAAAGCGGGCGGGGCAGTCTACCTACACCCAAAACAAAAGAGCACTACTGCGAATTTTGGATTTTGAGCTGCCACGTAAAGTAGAAACTAATATTTATGTAATTATATAGTAAGTTACTTATATAAAACTTGAAATTTCAATACTTTAGAGTAGATAGAGGGGAAAGGCCTAAGTCTTAATCACACCAAAATGACATTTTTATAAGAAAATAAAGTTTTCTATATACTTACCAAGCAATTACATAGCTAACAGTTTCCTACCACAGCAGACCAAAGATTCAAATTTTGCAGTGGCGCTACCATCGCTAGTGTAGGTGACAAGGATCCCCCCAATATCTGGACTGACAGGTACTGTACAACTCAGCGGGAAACATCAATTCATTTGAGCCAAAATACATCCATCTGTGGGGAAAGAGGGAGGGCTCCGATTACGTAAATGCTTGGTAAGTATATTTATATAAAAAAACTTTATTTTACTATAAAAATATCCTTTTTATATAAGTGACTTACCAAGCAATTACATAGCTGACTCCACATTGAGAGGAGGCAGGTCAAATGGACATAAAACTAATCCAAAACATTAAGAGATAATGACTTTGAACTAGAAGTCTGCTAGTATTGAGACAATGCTTGTTGTACCTCACCTGGTAAGAGTGCCGCTACAGGTAAATACTGTACTGCTTCTGGTCGGCATCATCTTAACCTGTAGAGGGCATGGCGTATTGACCAGAGTCACCCCTACTTTAGTGGGCACTTTGCAGCTGTGG
This sequence comes from Macrobrachium rosenbergii, assembly GCF_040412425.1. Lineage (NCBI taxonomy): Eukaryota > Metazoa > Arthropoda > Malacostraca > Decapoda > Palaemonidae > Macrobrachium > Macrobrachium rosenbergii. The sequence continues at coordinate 13,173,470 of NC_089767.1, forward strand.
AGATACGCTGACAGCTGACAAGACAAAATGGAGGTGACCTGCACCACAATAAAAACTAGGCAACCAACACCCCAACCATAAAAAATCTGGCGGGTGCTCCAGGTACGCTTGTACCCCCAGGCTTCCAAACAACTCAACATATAAAAAAAAACCAAGGTGAGGAGACAGTAGGGGGACAGTTCGGCCCCTATGCTTCCTCTCCTAACACCATGCCAGCCACGGATAAAGGCCCTAACATACTACAATTATCAAAAACTGCTTCCACATCTTTCAGGTAGTGTGAAGCAAACACAGATTTCGATCTCCAAAAAGTTGACTGGAAAATGGAAGACAATGACATACTATGACGGAACGCAAGAGAAGTGGCGACAACTCGAACCTCATGAGCTTTTACCCTCAAGATCTGGAAGGTGTCCTCTTGAATCTGAGAATGCGCTTCTGAGATAAGGCTCCTTAAGAAAAAGGAGAGGGCGTTCTTAGAGAGCGGGCGAGATGGGTTTCTCACCGTACACCAGAGGTTGCTAGAGGAACCCCCTGATCTTCTCAGTCCTGCGGATGTAAAGCCACAAGGTCCTCACTGGGCAAAGAAGTCTCTCCTCTTCTTCCGGCCCAAGAATGTTCTCCAAGCTCTTAATAAACGAGCGGGGTCAGGGACGAGAAAAGTCCTTGTTCTTAGCAAGGAAATCAAGCGATAAAGTGCGAACTGCGCTTCCTTGCACAAAGCCAACTTTCTTATCCATTGCTTGGAGTTTTCCTTACTCACCTCGCTGTAGCCAGCGCTACAAGAAAGAGAGTCTTCTGAGTGAGGGACTTAAAGGAGGCAGCACGAAGTGGTCCAAAAGAGGAGCTCACAAGCCACTTTAAAACCACGTCCAAATTCCAAGGGACTGAAGAGTGATTATCTGTCTTGGAGGTCTCAAAAGACTTGACAAGGTCAGTAATATCTTGGTTTGTAGACAGGTTAAGGCCTCTGTGCTTGAACACTGAGCTAAGCATAGCCCTATATCCGTTAATTGTAAAGGGTGACAATCTCCTAACAGTCCTGAGAAAGAGCAAAAGTCCACAATCTGAGCAACTGAGGTTTCAGAAGAAGAGACATTATTTGTGCACACCATCTTCTGAACACTGTCCACTTGGACTGGTAGAGCTTGCTACAAGCAGCTCTTCTATATCTAGCAATAGCTTCTGCAGCCCTGTGTGAAAATCCTTTCGCTCTGACGAGGCTCCTGACAGTCTGAAGCCTGTCAGGGCCAGAGTGGACAACCCTTAATGGTACATGTGAAAATGTGGCTGTTTAAGCAGCGACTGTTCTTGTGGAAGAAGCCTCGGAAAACCCAAGAGAAGTCTCAGCAGGTCTGGAAACCGCTCCTTCCTCGGCCAGAAGGGAGCAACTAGTGTCATTGAGATATTCCGATGAGAGCTGAACTTACATAACACCTCCCGAATCATCCCAAAGGGGGGGGGAAAGGTGTTGACGTCTAGGCCTGTCCAGTCTAACAACATTGCATCCGTCATCCAAGCTAAAGTGTCCGGGACTGGCAAGCAAAAGAGAGGAAGTTGGTTGTTCTTTGAAGTAGCAAAGAGATCTATGGAAGGCTTGCCCCAAAGCCTCCACAGATTGCTGCACACTGGAATACAAGGTCCACTCTGTAGGGAGACCCTGGTGACTGCGGCTGAACTGGTCCGCCAGAACATTCATCTTCCCCTGCACAAAGCAACAGAGTATCTTGACATGATTCTGCTCCGCCCATAGAAGAAGGTCCGCCCATAGAAGAAGGTCTTTGGCTGCCTCATAGAGAGTGGAAGCATGGGTGCCCCCCTGCTTGCAAATGTAGGACAAAGCTGTGGTGTTGTCTGAGTAAATCGCAACTATTTTCCCTGATACGAGTGGAGAAAAAGCTTGAAGGCCCAGATGAATAGCTTTCAACTCCTTGACGTTTATATGTAGCAACTTCTGAGCTGCAGTCCACGTCCACACCTTCCAACTCCCTAACAAGGCTCTCCACCCTACGTCTGAGGTGTCGGAGTAGAATTCTAGGTTGGGGTTCAGAGGAGATAGAGGGAGTCCTTTCTGAAGTCTCTCCTCGGATAACCACCATCGGAGATCCTCCTTGATCTCTGAAGTTACTGGGAAGACTACGGAGTCTGACTGAGTCTCCCGGCACCAATTTGCCTTCAGGAAGAATTGCAGGGGTCTCATGTGAAGTCTGCCCAACATCACAAAAGATTCCACTGAGGCCAGAGTTCCAAGAGGGCTCATCCACCAGAGTGCAGAACATGTCGAGAGACTGATAAAACTCCTGCACAGTCTGGAGACATGACTCAACCTTCTTTGGGGAGAGAAAAGCCAAAAAAACTTGAGAGTTCAGAGTCATCCCCAAATACAGAATGCTCTGAGATGGAGTCATTTTGGGCCTCTGCACATTTATCAAGATGCCTAACTCCTTCATTAGGCAAAGGATCCTTTGTAAGTCCTTTGTGCATTGCTCCTCTGACAGAGAGTAGAGAAGCCAATCGTCCAGGTGTAATGACACATTGATCCCGATAAGATGAAGCCACTCAAAACTGGAGAACTCGGCCCCAAAAGATGAACCTCAAGAACTTCCTTGAGTCCAAGTGGATGGGCATCCTGCATGTCCAGGGTGACCATCCAGTTGTCCTGATGGAGAGAGAACATGACAGACCAGTTCGTCTCTATGTGGAACTTGGTCTTCGCCACAAACAAGTTAAGAGTGCTGACATCCAAAACTGGTCTCCAGCCCCTGGAAGCCTTGGGGACAACAAAAAGCCTGTTGTAAAACCCCTCTCACAAAATGTCTACAACTTCCTCCACTGCTCCTTTGGGAAGGAGAGAATCCACCTCTTGAGCGAGGTCCAAAAACTTCTTGGACCCTGCTGAGTAAGTCGTCAAGGTGATTGGCGACTTTGAAAGCGGAGTCTGATTGAAAGGAATGGACTAGCCCGTTTTCAGAACCTGCGCTACTCAAGGTTCTGCAGCCCTGTAACTCCATTCCTCCCAAAAAAGGTGCAACCTGGCACCTACCGGGGCACGGAGGACACGGGTCTCATTTACTGGTGGCTGGTTTGGCCAAAGACTTCTTAAATGTCTTCACTGGAGGATGAAGGTTCGAGCAAAGTCTAGACTGGGTTCTAGATCCTCTTCCACAAAAGGGCTGAGACTGCAGAGGTGAAAAAAGGCTTGGAAACTACTGCAGGAGCTACATTGGGATGCTTCGACGATAGGGTCAGGAGATCAGTAGTCTATTTCTTCTGCAGATCCGAAAGAACTTCTTTAACGGTGTCCTGGGGAAAAAGGTAAGACTTATCAAGCGGAGCGAATAAGAGAGCCAACTAGAGATCCAACTTCTGGATAGAGGTCACTCCTTTAGTAGTAACCAATGCTCTCGCTTCTTCAACGAGCCCAACGCATATAGCGATGCAAGTTCAGCCGAACCGTGCTTCACTGCTTTGTCTGCGCAAGACAGAACATTAAGCCAGTCCAAGGCAAAGTCTGCAAGGGCTGGGCAGTCTTCAATTTTCCATGCCAAAGCCCCCACTGTCCAATCCAGGAAACTAAAAATCTGCAAAACCTTGAAAATATTACGAACAAGATGATCCAGTTCGGGAGATGATGAAGACTTTTGCCAAGGCGAAAGCAGTACGACGTGATGCATCAACCAAACCGGAGAAGTCCCCTGGGAGAGGCAAAAACTCCCAAGGAAGCTGCTTCCCCAGTGGCATAAAACCTGTACCTCCTCTTAAGAAGCTTCAAAGGAGGAAAGGCAAAAGTAGCCCTGTCAGCAGCTCTCTTCGAATTCAACCACTCATCGACCTCTTTCAACACTCTCTTCGAGGAAGAGGAGAGGACGAGCCTAGGAAGGCAAGAGTCAGAGGCAAGATTCTTTATCAAAAACATAGAGGCAGGGGAGTCTGGAGGAGCAGGTTGGAAGAAGTCCTGGGAGTTCAATAACAGAAACCTGAGGAGACTTGAATAAGCCGAGGCAGGCGCCGAATCATGGTCCGCTTCTTCCTCCTCTGACGAAATAGGAGAGAGAACTAAATCCTCGGACTTAGGAACTGTCCTCTTCTTTAAGAAAGTCATCAAATCCTCCAATTGACGCTTAATCAGAGCCAAAGAAGAATCCTCTTAAGGAGACGAAAGAGGGAGAGGCAGTGATGGCGTCAGGGGCTTAGAAGAAGGAGTCGAACTATCCAAAGTCGGCGCTGAGCGAGAGGAAGCTGGTGTCAAACAAGCAGGCGCCTGAGACTGAGCAGCTGGCGCCAGGCACACAGGAGAAGGCAGGTACTCAGGAGCGTAAGAGTGCTTGGGCTGAAGCGGTGAGCATTTATTACAAGAGCGCTTAGGAGACAAGATCAGACGATCTTTGGCACCAAGAGACTCCGGACTATCCCAGGCTGCCTGTCGGACCTGAGACGACGAAGGAGGCAGATCAGCAAAACTGCAAGAAGGTTGGGGACTAACACTGACTTCCTTAAGTCTCTTAACAGGAGAAGGAAAGCTGTCCACAGCTGCAGAATGCCTCTTCAAAGGATGAGAAACAGAAGACCGATGCCGACGACACCTTCCATCCGATGACAAATCTTCTGAATCAGACATACGATGCGCACTAAACGAGACACCTTTCCAGTGGCGCTCAGCTGACACATGGGAACGTGCAACAGGCTCGATGGAGGGGACAACTGCCCGTGGGAAAACCCTATCAGCCTCCCTTTGACCTCCGGTATGTCTTCTCCCCGGTGCAGTGGAGCGGGACAGGGACCTTCGTCTAGGAGCACTGGTAGGACAGACAGCTGCCTCCTCAGAAAACACAACACTCACTTTGCACTTTACTAGCACTGGGAACACTGGTAGCACAGACACCTGGAACAGAAGCTTTATCAACAAAAGCCTAAAAGATAAACCACGATTCATGACCGTATTGGCCAAAACTCTAACTTCTTATCAACCCCTAGACTCGAGACTGGCGATGGTGTTGGGATCAGAAGCATGGGGAGGCAGTAAAGGAGTATGTGGTAAATCATTAGGAGGACTCAAAATTGGAGAAACAGAAGGGATAAGTGGGGAAGAATCAGTGCTACCCTCAGCCAATGAAGGCAAAGGCAGCTTCTAAGCTAACTCTATGCTCCACTCTAAGAGCAGCCTTCCTCTTCCTATCTTTATCAAGTTTATCAGAATGGGAACGATAAACCTTCTAATGCTGAGAATCCAAATCCTGATACTCTGACATGTAATCTCGCCATTACAATCTTGTCCCCTACATTTAATACAATAATTATACTGTAGTGTGAGAATCATACATAATCTTACTTAATCTAGTTTACATCCCTCAGTACAGAACCGAATGCTAGAAGAACTAGAATCTGACATGCCAAAATAGTGAAAAATTACACACAACCTAATAATTCACTAATTGCAAAAAGACCACACAAAATCTGAGTACATCACCAAATACAGGAAACCAATCAACAAATGATGCAAGGTACTGCCCAAAACCACCGATGTTGATTGGGAGCCGGAAGAAAACGAATTGATGTTTCCCGCTGAGTTGTACCTGTCAGTCCCGATAGAGGGTAGGACCTTGTCACCTACACTAGTGACGGTAGCGCCACCGTGAAATTTGAATTTTGGTCTGCCGTGGTAGGAAGCTGTTAGCTATGTAATTTCTTGGCAAGTCACTTGAATAAAACTTAAAGAAACACATCCACTGCTCAATCCTGAGGGCCCTCAAAGGAGTTGTCATTGACTGGTTGTTCATGTTCATCTGCAAGCTAATAAGGCTACATTTGAGCGCTCCTCTAATCCCACAGTAACTGTCGAACTTGTGGATGTAATGGCCACTCTGTATGTAGTTTTGTTCTTCTGAGTCCCCAAATTGCCAAAAACACTGCCCTGACGCAGATTGAATTAATAAACCAATACCATGTTCATTTCACTCAAAGAAGCAATCTTTCCACTATGACTTTGTTTCTGACCAGGGATAAACCTGCTATGCATCTTTGATGGTCTTTCCACTGTCCTGACATCTAGTAAGCTTTACCACTGTCATTACACTTACATACAACATTCTATGTTGTATGTAAGTGTAATGACACTAGTCAAAATTCTGTTTCGTGTTACATAACAGAGAAAAAAAACAAAACCTGGATGTAAGTTTAAGAATAAAAAGGTCAACTCTTGGTTTCAGCATCCCTCCTACAGAACCTGGCAACAATAATGATCCTGGATTACTTACAAGTTTAATGAACATTAGCTGTAAGTCGTAATCTCTTATGTCGAGACTGTATTGTAATTGAACCTGATTATTCTGATAAAATCCCTAGTGAGGCCATGTTTCCAAACAAAGAAAGCCCTTACTACTTAGGTGGCTTCCTTCAGGGCTAAAATTCTTCAAGAGGCAAGTGCCTTTTTGGCCTTAGGAATACTGTTGACAGAGTTGGACAATTTGAACCAGTTGACTTAGTAGAAAGATTTCTTGCTCCTAAAAATCGACACCATCCACCTATGGGCAACAAATTCCCTGTGAATACTTATAAAAGCGGGCGCTGCACAAGAGCCCAAACAAAGCACCTTGAACAGCAATACCTCCTCTGTAAATACACCTCGAAAGAATTTGTGTAACTGAGGATGTACTGGTATGAGAAAAATGACCCCTGCTCGTCTACCAAAACATCTGATCGTTTTTTGGAAAGTCACTAAAACCATGCTGGAAAAACCAAAAAGCATGGGGACACACACCAAGTTATCCAGTCTCAATGAGTCTTACAATGACCACCAACCTCCAGTTGCTTATGGAGCTAGGAAAAAGTAAAAATAAAAATCCCAGTGAATTACTGCCATTCTCTCTAATTTACAGTCACCACAAACAAACTCTGAACACCCCCTTTAAATGAACAAAAATCAGAGCAATGTTATAAAAATGGAAAATAGGCAGTTTTGTTTTATTACCTTTTATTCAATATTTTGACATTTCTCCATTATTTTTAAGTATCATCGTGCGCAAAAGTCCGTTCCCTTGGCCACCCAGAGAGTGAACGCGAATCCAGTGACTATGAAACAACAAAGCAATTGAACAAGTAACCAATGGAAGACCCAACAGATGTCGCACCGTGAGGACATATGGGAACATGAAGGAGGAGTGGGAAGCAGCTATTTTTTCTTGAGCATAGAGTAAAGTTCCTATATTTCAGTACCATGAAGAAAGTGAACGTAAAGTTTTTATTGTTGATGATACTGAGTTTGAGTGTAAAATGTGCAGTTAAGAAAATATGCGAAGTAAATCTGAGAAGAAAAGTGCTTAGGAAGTCAGTATTCATGAATTAGTATTTCCTATAGATTACTATATCTTATCAACAGACGACTGTCCACAAGATCGATACAACATTTCAGCCTCAGTGTTTATGGTTTATAAGATACGATCATCTGTAGGGAGTACTAATTCATGAATACTGACTTCCTAAGCAAAACCCTTACGATCACTTTCTTAACGATATTAGAATATGGAGACTTTACTCTGTGCTCAAGAAAAATACCCACTCCTCTTGTTCAACCACTTTGTTGTTTCATAGTCACTGGATTCGTGTTCACTCTCTGGATGGCCAAGGGAACGGACTTTTGTGCACGAAAGTACTTAAAAATACTGGAGAAATGTCAAAATATTCAATAAATGTAATAAAACAAAAACTTTGCCTATTATTTTTTGTTTTTATAACATTGCTCTGATTTTTGGTCATTTAAAGGGGGCGTTCGGAGTTTTTTTGAGGTGACTGTACAACCTCCTACTAAAGAAAGACTTCTGCTGGAGAAGACAAAGGAGCAGCTGTAGGAGACTAAACCAGTGGAGGGTAATCTAAAAGGAATCATAACTCTCCTTCACTGCCTCCACCACATAAAGTTCTGCTCCTAAATCTCTCCAAGTGTGCCAGGAGGCCTGCAATTGGCCATCTACCAGAGCATAAGGGCTGAACTTATCCCCTGAAAGGTATAACATAAGACTTGCATCAATATATCCTCCCTTATTGCCTTAACCTGTGCAGCATAAGTGATTACTACAGATAAGAGCATAAGTCTTATTTCTTCCAAACTGAGTTGGTATAAGCATGAAAACATTAGCCTGCAACATCAGAAATCAGTTAAAAACTAATTCTCTCCTTGCTAAACTTCCACTGGCACCAAAACTATTAAACCTGGCCTCACAAAATCCATAAGTTGGCACCAAAGACACACACTAAGCTGGCACCTAAACCTCTCTAAGCAGACAAGAGGCATTATACTGAGCAAAAGTTCAATAAAAGGCAAAAAATTCAACAAGCTAAACAGAGACTCCATTTTAACATGTCCAAAGCACTTGTCAGTCTCGAGTTTGTCTCTTCACAGTAAAGAGAAAAGAAAACAGAATCTTCTACTGAAGACGGTTTAAAGTGCTGATTAAGCGTCTGTATCGCAAGAGGCTGTGCTCAGCAACTTCATAAAAACCAGAAGACAAGCCCCAGAAGACCTAAAGGGAGCTTGGTGTGCCAGAGTATGAGAAAACATATGAAACGTGCTCTAATTGAAGGAGAAAACTTGGGTTCTCTTCTCTTTTACTTTAAGGGCACTGAAATACTTGAAGACAAGAGAGACCTATTCTCTATGTGGCCTCTTTCCTCAACTAAGTGAGGATGCAGCAAAGCACAATGCTCCAGCATGCACTGATCAAACCGAAGATCCTCCGATTCAAACTCTTCTTCCACCAGAGGGCGACAGGAGGTGACATGAAGTGACACCAGGTGACAAGAGGTGACAGCAGCCAAGCACCCACATCGCATCCACGACTTGATGAAAGGGAGACAGGGAAATGCAGTCTGAAGCAGTTCAATTCAGTGTAAGAAAATGAGGCACCAAAAGAAAATGGGAAATGTTGGGAGGCAGGGAAAGAGGGGTTACAACGATTCTCCTGCCTTGTCCAAAAGGGAGTCAACAGACTTGAGAGCATTCCCATAAGACACATCCTTAGAAAGCTATGTAGCCAGAATAATATCTAGCTTGGAAACAACAGAAGATACTGTAACCATGGTAGATTTAGAAAGAGAAACATTAATCGAGGCAGAAGTAAGAGATTTGCCAACATAGTAGTCGAAGAAAAAGCACGTAAAAGAATGAACAATTGCATTTCAGTGGAGAGAGAGGAATGGGCTAGCAGACAAGGATTTGGAATGAGCAAAAAGATGAAGAGATTGGTTGAACAATCAACTGAGTAGACATAACAGAATAAGTGAAACTCGCTACAAACACATTTTTAATAAAACTGTCTATCTATACCTATATAATTAGTCCTATTGGTGCTAACCACCTCATACTAGGTGCCACCGATGGCAGAAGTCACATACGTATTGAAGATTAATGTTTACCAAAACAATCTTTCGGCTAACGCATTATACGAGACTATGAGGATGAAAAATGGAGAGGCAGGTGATGGAGGGCACAGAACCGAACCAGTTCCCTGGCAGTGAACTCTTCCAACTGTCACAGGGCAGCCCTAGGCTTGGGCTACAGACGGGCGAGGGCACTGACACCTTACCTCTTACATGAGAACACAAAAATGATCGCACACTATGGGGAGACTTGGACTGGTTCCCTGACCAATTCAGACAAACCTTGTACTGACCAAAATAAGGTTTAGGTCCTGTTTTAAATTCTCAATACATTTTTCCGAACCGAAAGGGGGCAGCAGAAGGTGGAGCTAAAGAAGAAGCCTCAGTACTAACTAAAGCATTAGCAAAGGAAAAGCCTAGACTGAGTATGGATAACTACAGACGAAGGACATGGAGAAGGGGGAGAAATGACAGGTTGATAACCTGACCTAACTAATTGCTTCACAATCTATCTGCTTCCCTTTTCTTCCTGTACTAATGAACTTAAGCAGAAAGTCCTTCAAAAATCCCTACTCCCTCACATCTATTCTCAAGATCACACTTTATACCATTGCAGCCAGTGTAAACAGTGTGTACAGTATCTCCTAAAAAATCAACATTCTGCTAACACAGTACTCATTCCTACAGAACCTGACATTCTTGGCTTGATTCCTGTGGAGGCATCTTAGGAAAAATAAATGTATTACAGTACTGTGATAGCAGCGAACAGCCATCAAATACCAACAAGCGCCTATGTACAATGGCATCAAAGAGAATTCTGACAAGAGCTAAAACATTCAAAACACACCTGGTGGAGAACATGTGCACTAGACAGTCATCTGGGCAGCCATTCGATCTTTTGCTTGAATGCCGACTCACCTATTGGTGTAGAGATATAGGCTAACTTTAACAGTGGGTAAGATTCATCCCAAATAATAAGATACTGGCTTGCCAACTCATGAGGTGGCCAGATATACATGGATTGATTAATAGCACCATATGAAATTAACAACCTTGACAAGATTTTTACCAAAACAAGAGAACAAAAAGACCATAATCCTTGGAAATGTCCATTACAGTAAAACCGCAGCAGAAATTACATATTGGACAAAATTTCTTTATAGTGGTTGATGCACATTTCAAAATAGCTCAAGTTCATAAATGAATACTGTGACTGCTTCAGTAATTTGAAGTCATGAGAAATATTGTTACCTGTACCTTGTCCAAATCCAGCAGGTACTCTAGCCCAGAGCCTGCTCTAAAGAGAAAAAGGAGGAAAGAAGGGAGCTCACATTCATACCTTCAGATATACACTAGGCTAAAATACTTGGGGGAGATACTTTTCTATCTAATCAGAGCTTGGTCTCCTACACTTGTTTAGCAGCCACCTGAGGTCCCTAGAAGAAGGTCTCCAAGGACTTGTGAGCAACAAAACAATATGAATGAAGTACAAAATAATTTTTCTATGCCAAACATCTGCCCTCATTATCTGAAATACTGAAAAGTTCTTCCATGAAACAATCACCAATCACAAAAGATGGCCCACTTTTCTTGATACAAGTTCTTGGAGGAACAATGAAGGTATCCAGACATCTCTCTTCAAGTCCTACAATAAAAGCCTCTATTGCAAGGTGCTCTGGATAACTTCTAGCCCGGTGACATCTGCAAACATGTGGCTAACACAGGAGAGTGGGCCAAGGGGAGCCTCTCTCAGCTCTCAGTGTCTTGATCAGAAAAGTCAGCAGATCTAAATACCGCTGGGCTTGCAGCCAAGAAGCCACTAGGATCATCCTCAGAGTGGTTTTGATGAAAACTGTTTATCGCCCTGCAAAGAAGACTGAAAGGTGGAAAGGTGCAAATGTCCAGATGGTCCCAGAGGAGTCTTCCACTACCTCCCAGAGATCTGGAATTGGCAAAATAGACAGAAAATTTCTGTTCAGCCTGGTTGCAAATACTAAGCTGAGCATCACTGAGCCCCAGAGCTCAAACAGCCTTTCTACTACATACAGTTGCAGAGTCCACTTCATTCCTACCGCCTGATCCTGAGAATTGATATGGCCTGCTAAGACATTCCTCCTTCCAGGAATGTTTATAGCCAAAAACTTAATAGTTTGGCAAACCACCAACTCATGGATCTACAATGCCAACTGACATAAGAGCAAACACATCTCGGAAGATATGGGACTAGTCAGTCATCCAGGTAAGAGCAAGAGCATACTCCTCAAATGAGCACAAGACGAAAACCTTGTGAACACTTGTAGGGTTGTCGCAAGTCCAAAGCACAGAACCTTGAATTGGTCTACAGTTCCTCTGCAGGAAAAATGGTGAAACTTCTGAGAGTCCTGATGGATGGGTACTTGAAAGTAAGCATCCTTCAGATCTATGGTAAGCAAGAAGTTGCTCTCCTTGCAGTACTGCATGTGCTGTTTCCATCTTTAAATGAATCTGAAGAACAAGCTCATTAAACAGGGAGAAATCAGTCACCTGTGTCTATTATTATTATTATCATTAAAGTAGTTTAACCAGACCACTGAGCTGACTTTCAGCTCTCATAGGCTGGCCGAAGGATTTGATTAAAATACTAGGTCAAGGCCTGAAGTCAAGCGCTAGGACCCAATAGATCATCCGATACAAAGATGAATGAATTAAAATTAAATTAAAAACTGCACATAGGCACATCCTCTCATACAATAAATACATTTACTCAGACTTCCTTACATACATACCCCCAGTTGCTTTCTCCACTAGTAAGAAGCAATGGTAGAATCCTGGGTACCTTTCTCCATTATCTCTAACTCTGCTGACAGGATCAGAGACTTGGGCAAATCCAAAGGATCAGTGTTTACAAGGAAAGGGACTATGGCTCTTAAATGGAATTCTGTACCTGCCATGAAGGACTGATACTATTCAGGGTTCTGCCCCTGATTCTGTAACATGGCCCAATATGGTATTTTCATAATAAAATTAAGTTTCATACATACTTACCAAGTGATTACATAGCTATACTTCCTACTCGTGCGGCAGTTAAAAATTTGAAGTTCATGGTAGCAATTTGTTTGTTTATAGCGTAGGTAACTACCCATCCCTCTATCGGGGAACAATAGGTAAAACATAACCATGATAGTCACTTCTTTTGTGCTAAATGTCCATCAGAGGGGAGAGGGAGAGCTCTGATCTTGTTAATACTTGATAAGTATATATGAAGCTTAATTTTATTACGAAAAAATACCATTTTCACATGTGTAACTTACCAAGTAGTTACATAGCTGAATCCTACATTGATAGGTGGTGGGATAAATGGACATATCCTGTTCCAAAAACAATCAGATATGAGGATGAATTTGCAACATAAAAATCTGTTAGCATTGATAAAATGCTTGTTGTAACCTTACCTGGTAAGAGAGCCATAGTAGATGATTACTGCCTTGGTCTGTGCTCATCTTGGCACGTAGCAACTTAGCGGAATAGCCGTGATAAGTCCCTACTTTTGAGAGGGGGCTTTAGAGTGAAGGAGCCCTCCAAACACCCATAAAGCAACAGAGAAGAAACTGCCCTTGCCCTGGGCGCAGTACCAAAATACAATAGACCAAGTAAAATAGTTACCCATAACAGTAAAAATAAAAACCATCATACCACTACCACAGACTGGTGGGCACTCCAGGTACAAGTGCCCCTCGGCTCCTCAAAAGTACTTGACACCCAAAAACAATTCAATGCAAAGAAGTTAGGATAGGAAGGGTTGCTTCCTATGCTTCCTCCCCCAACACCAAGCCAGCCACTGACAACAGACCTAAGGTGCTGCAATTTTCGTACATTATTTCAATTTCTTTAAGATACTGCAGTGTGAGGCAAAAATGGAATTGCATTTCCAGTATGTCGACTGGAGGATTGCCGAGAGTGACACGCTATGCCTAAAAGCATATGAAGTAGCGACAGCCCTAATATCGTGCGTTCTCAGGAAGGACATCATCTTCAATTTGAGAGTGCACCTCAATGATAAAGGTTCTAATGCCTCAGCGCCCTCACTGGGTAAAGGACCCTTTCCTCCTCCTCCTCCGGTCCTACAATGTCCATGAGGTTTTTAATAGACAACAAGCGTGGCCAGGGATTAGACAGGAATCGTTCTTAGCCAAGAACCCAAGCATGAAGGTGCAGACAGCATCTCCTTAGAGAAACCATTGCGCTTGTCTATAGCCTGCAACTCACTCACTCTCTTGGCAGTGGCCAAGGCTCCTAGAAAAAGTCTTCTTTGTCAAATTCTTGAGTGAAATGGTACAGAGGGCCTCAAAGGCAGGACACGTTAACCATTTAAGCACTACATCTAGGTTCCATGACACAAAGTCATCCTTCACCTGTTTAGTAGTCTTGAAAGACTTAATCAGATCCGTCAGGTCTTTACTAGAGGCCAAGTCCACTCCTCTACGCTTAAGACTGATCCCAGCATAGACCTATAGTTGATGGAGAGGGTCCCTTGGAGGTCCTGAGAAAGAGAAGAAAGTCCGCTATTTGGGTTAGTGGTTTTAGCAGACAAGATGTTATTTCTTGGCCTGGTAGACTTACACCTACATCTACAAGTAGCTTTTGCAGATTGCTTTGAAAAACCCTTCACTCTAACGAGTCTCCAGATAGTCTGAAGCCTCTCAGAAATAGTGGATAGTCCTTGATGGAACTTCCAAAGATGAGGCTGTTTGAGATGTTGTTGACTTTGAGGCAGTAACCTTCGGAAGTCCACAAGAAGCTTTAGAAGGTCCGGGAACCATTCTTTGGGAGGCCAAAAGGGCGCTATCAGGGTCATCGATACACTGCTGTGATTCTTGAACTTGAGACCTCCCTCACCATGTTGAATGGGAAAGGCGTAGAGGTCCAGGTTCGACCTGTCTATCAGCATGGCAACTGTCGCCCATGCCTGAGGGTCTGGGACTGGCAGAAAAAATAGAGGAAGACAGTAATTCTTCGATGTGGTGAACAGGTCCACTGTTAGCCTGCCCGCAACTCCCAGAGGCTGTCACAGACACTTGAGTTCAGAGTCCACTCTATCAAGAGGACTTGACCTCGTTGACTTAACCTGTCTGCCAAGACGTTCATCTTTCCTAGATGAATCTGGTGGTAAGTCTGACCTGATTCTGATCTACCCAGATGAGCAGCTCCTTCGCTGCCTGACAAAGGAAGAATGAGTGGGTTCCACCCTGATTCCTAATATATAGAGCACCACGGTTCTGTTCACTACTGCTGTCACAAAATGCTTCAGGCCGAGATGAATGGCAGACAACTCCTTGGCGTTTATATGTAGCTTCCTTTGCTCTGGAGGCCAAGTGCTGGAAGCTTCCAGAGTGTCCAGTAGAGCTCCCCAACCCTGGTCTGAGGCATCTGCATAAAAGGAGAGGTCGGGGCTCAGCAGTTGCAGAGACTTTCCCTCAAGTCTTTTCCCTGGACTTCCACCACCGCAGATCCTCCTTTATCTCGTTCATAACTGGGAACATCACTGTGTTTGGTTGCTTTCTTCTGTTCCAGCTTGCTCGTAGAAAGAACTGAAGGGGGCCTCATATGAAGTCTTCCTAGCTTAGCAAACTGTTCTATGGATGAGAGGGTTCCCAGCAGACTCATCCATCGATTCGCTGAGCAAACTGGAAGCGAAAGAAGGTCCTGTACCAACTGAAGGCAGGACTCTATCCCTTTGGGGATGGAAAAGCCCAAAACTCAGAGTTGATCCTCAACCCTAAATAGAGAATCTCCTGAGTTGGGGCTATGTGAGACTTCTCTTGAATTATTAAAGTCCGAGTTCCTCAGCAAGAAGAAGGGAAGTCTGTGGATCCTTTGTGCATTGCTTCTGTGACTGGGAGCAGAGGAACCAGTCATCTAGGTATAGCTTATGGTGATACCTAGGAGGTGAAGCCATCTCGTGAGGGAGATAGGACTCACATGAATACCTGTGGGGCAGTGGAGAGACCAAAACATAGAGCCCAAAACTGGAAGACTCTGCCCTGAAGACAAATCTCAGGTATTTCCTGGACTCCGGATGTACAGTAATACCTTGCTTGATCTTACATAATCGAGTTGCGCGAATTCACAGACAAGCGAACTTTTCATTGGAACCTAACTAATTGTCATACACAATTTTTTTCACAGATATGCGACATTTGCAAATCCTTGAGAAACCCTGCAAGTACTTGTTTACATTTTTATGTAATTAATAAGTTTTCAAGCTTTTATGTGTGAATTAAATGACATTAAATAATAAAATAATAATTTTCTCTCTCTTTTTAGTGAGATGAGAGAATTTTTATGGCTACATGTGTGTTTATTTGTTTTGTATATAAATGATTTACCTAATAAAGAGTACTAATTTTCAAATATTAAGATTAAATAATAATAATAATATAACTGTAATTACAAAATTTATACATTTCTATTGTAAATTATGTTATATTTTAAACATACAAACATCACTTCCCAATCTTTTGTGAAAACTTTGAAGAGAGGGGCAAGGGTAAAGCTGTCAAATATGTCAATTGTTGCCCACAGTGTGTCAGAGAATTTCTACGTTCTCTCTCTCTCTCTTTCTATTTCCTTCATATAATTTCGCTCTCTTAAGTAAGGATAATCCTTTCTCTCTCTCTCGTTTGTAGTTAGCGTTCACACATTTTAACAACTTATTGTTTCTCTGTATGTCTTTACCTATACAGTAGATAGTTTAAATTGATCTAATTTTACCTGTACCGTCTACGAACTGTAAATGTGCTGGTGTGGCAAATATGTTCTAAAACATAAAGACATAATAACTAAGAGTTGTATTAGTCAAAATAAAAAACACTGTTCATGAAAAAGCATTTCAGAACAAAGGGAAAGAGACGCTGAATAAAGTTCTTAAAAACGAGGTTGAGAAGACTTTTAAAAATAGATCAGTCGGAAGGGGAGAGAGAGAATTTCTCTTCCAACTCTCTATTTTTTTGTCAACCAATTATTTCTTTTTTTAAGGGTGATGTATATTAAGCTAACTTTTAAATGAAGTTACAGTAACTTTAATTTTATTTTAAAAGTTAGCTTAATACTTCGAGAGCATGATTAGGGTCATATTTAGTGTTTAAACTCTACAAATAAGCATTTATTAGCATTTTTAGAGACAGTGCCAAACTTATGTGAAAATTCGCCTTGTGCGAGGGGTTCTGGAACCTAACCTTGTGTAAATTCAGGTTACGACTGCGTTGCAATGTGGAAATACGCGTCCTGCATGTTGAATGTTATCATCCAGTCGCCCTGCTGGATGGAAGATAACACTGACTGATTTGTCTCCATGTTGAATTTCATCTTCTGTACTGTATATAGAAGTTCAAAGCACTTGGGGACCACAAACAAGCGGTTGTAGAATCCTCTTGAAGTCTGGTCCTCCACTACCTCTATGGTCCTTTTCCTTCAGAGGGGTGACACTTCCTCTATGGGAGCTACGAACTTCTTGGAGCCCTCCGAGTATGCCATCAATGCGATCAGTGAATTCACGAGAGGAGGGTACTATAAGAAGAGGATTGATTAACCCTCTTTGAGAACCTTGACTGTCCAAGGCTCCATGCCTCTGGCACTCCATCTCTTCCAGGAGAGGGAGAGTCTGGCTCTCACAGGCGCACGAAGGATAAAGGAGTCACTTGGTGGAAGAGGTCTTGGCTGAAGTCCTCTTGATGAGTACCCACATGATTTAATCTTATTATTATGTACAGTATTATTATTACAGGTACCCAGTGTATATTACGTATTATTATTTCATCTTATTACAGGCAGTCCCTGGCTACCGGTGGCCTCGGTTATTAGCTATCCGGTTTTACAGTGCTTGTCTAGCGACGACAATAACTGGATTTTCAGCACCGATCTCTGGTTATTGGCGCTGATCCCTGTTATTGGCGCCGATAAACTGGGATTTCGATGCTATTATTGCCAATTTTCAGTTATCAGCGATTTTCGGTTGTTGTCAAGCCGTCGGGAATGGAACACCTGCCGATAACTGGGGACTCCCTGTACTAGTATGTATTGTAGTATTATTATTACTGTACATTATTATCTAATGTTGTTACAGTAAATAATATGAACATACATAATATTGCTCTATGAAAAATGAAGAAATCCGCAAACTGCAAGTTTCCCGCAAATAATTTATAGATATGTTCCATAGAAAAATCTGTGAATGGGCGAGTTTCCCGTGAATAATTTATAGATAGCAAATTTTTACCAAGTTCATCAGCCTCTGCAACTCAAGCTGTGGAATACCCCTGAGTAAAAGGCAACGGTTTATATTTCTGCAGAAACAAGGAATTTTGTATATTTTCTATTCTAGTCCAGTCTGACTAAAAGAAACTATTTTTTTTTGTTAAATTTTAGAATTTAACAGTCCCATGAAACTTTAAAAATAGATGTTTTATGTTTTCAAAGAATTTCTCCTTGAAAATCTTGTAACCCACTGCCCACAGCTACATCTATGCATTCCAATATGGAACTGAGGAATACACTGGTAAGATGTAATGCTTTATAGTTTTATGATGGAATGTACCCTTGTATATACAACTGCCATATATGAGGATGAAATAATACACTTTTCTTGAATGAAAATCTTGTTATATTGTTAACATTACACTTAAAATCCTCAAGTTTTACAGAATGAAACTAAATGCTAAAAACAAAAGTACACAACAGCCACAAATTCAGTTTTAATGGCAGAATGAGGGGGTGGAGGTCCTTATTAACTAGATACCAACAGCAGTTGGAAATAAATATTTTAATATAATGTTTCAGGTTAGATAAACGCCACCCACATTTTTTTAAGGAAACTAAGCTCTACAGGTTCTTAAAGGAAGCTAATAGTCCTCACTTATTACCTGGACTGATGGAAAGCCAAACACCTGACCTTTATGACCCGCATTACAGGATTAACAGAATGGTCAGGTAATAAGAGGGTCAAGCAAGAAATTGAAATAAATAATCTGTTCATACAGAAATTTATATTTACACTCATTCCCTCTCATAATTAGGTCCCTGTAAAGCTTAGGGATTGTAAAACGTATTTTTACTCTCAGTACATTTATTCTCGTCTTTAGAGTGTGACTGTTTTTTAAGGTCTTCAACGCCATTTATTTTCCTGTGCTATAAGTCGGGTTAGGTTTTGCCCCTTCATCTAGGCCTAGTTATGGAATCTGCACCCTTGATTAGTTCTGGATGGTTTAGGATACATTCTAATTTATTCTGTGACTCCTGATGATCTAGGTCAGGTTATGTGGGAGGGGGATTAGCCAGGTTAGGTGGGGATTAACCAGGTTAGGTGGGGGTGGGGATCCTGAAGACAAAGCCCCGGACCAGGTAAGGGCAAAATACACTATGATGGGAGGGTTACCTAAAACCCAGTTTCCCACTAGGCACTCCAATTAAGGTTACATAAGGAATGGGATTGTCATAGGCTAACAAACATTTCTCACCAGTTGATAATGAATTTGAAAAACTATAAATTTCCATGTGAAGGCTAACTCCATTTTTGGTATTGTGAAATTTTACAAACAAATATATCTTACATTCATATTCAAAATACCCAACTCTACACTATAAATTAAACCCTTTCCCTTCATTAGGGACAACTTTTCAGTATCGCTGATCCGTATTTGGTTACCTGAAAAACGTCATGGGCATCATGTTACAAAATACAGTACTCTCAACAAATTACAAGACTCTGAAAATACTGATAGCCTATGTAAAATCACACTACCCACTTTTCTCTTCGGGAGATAGCGAGGTATTTCTAAGTACAGTATTAATTTCGGTCCGCACGAACTGTATGGAACGGTTCCGTGAATACGCGAGATATTCGGGAGCCGTATGTTCAACAAGCGACTGGCTAAGGAAATTATAAAAGGATCCATACTAACCTATCGTACCCTACCTAACGTAACCTAGTCGCCCGTGTTGCTTAGTCAGGGAAACCACTTTTAACCAAAAGTTCCTCTATAATGCTGCGAATGCGCGATAGCAAAAAATATTAGTTCCGAGTTAATTACAGTCGAGCGACAAAAAATAACGGTAAATTCTTGATAAGCAACCAAAATGCTATAGTAAAAGCCAATTTCCAAGATAAGATAATACCCGACGAGGAGCTAATACAAAGTTCTGCCGATAGTAGGGCTGCGTAGTTGAATGAATTTTATAAAACATTCAAAGAAAATACCTGAGTTAGTATTCGTGATTTAAGGGTCTTGTCAAATGGGAATAATGATGCGACGCGTCTGTCACCTGGGCAACCATGGAGCAGACTACGAGTTCTCCATTTGTTTACTTTTCAAGGTCATTAAGCTGTACAACAAGTTCGTTAAATATCGTCTTATTTTA
Source organism: Macrobrachium rosenbergii (assembly GCF_040412425.1). Classification (NCBI taxonomy): domain Eukaryota; kingdom Metazoa; phylum Arthropoda; class Malacostraca; order Decapoda; family Palaemonidae; genus Macrobrachium; species Macrobrachium rosenbergii. The sequence continues at coordinate 13,193,234 of NC_089767.1, forward strand.
AGGCAACGAGACATGTGGTTTTTCCTCTCTAAGCATTTTAGGTGGCATCACCGATTTCGCGTACAGTTGCCCCACACCACAAATATTTAGTCTTTGACTTTGCGACCAGTCGAATATGCACTAAGTAATATACCAATCAAAGCCTTTTCGTCAAAGGTTATCAGTTAGAACATTATCATTATATTAAAACTGCCTGCCTTAAGTGGACTTGGTTAAAAAAATAAAAACACACTTCCTATCTGGCAGAGTCTGGTGTAAGCTTAGCCAGTCATGGACAGCTAAACCCTTTCAAGCTATGTAATGATTGATACATCGTCTAACTAATGGTGATGGTGATAATTCTGATAAAAAATCATGCAGTCAGAGATTATGTCCAGAATGCTAACTTGTTTTGTGATAATCAACCCATTGATAATATTTTCTAACTGTTCAGTTCTTTAATTTGTAATAAAACTAAATGGAAAATCTATTCACTTTGTATAAACCTCTGCTTATTAAAAACCAGTGCATCGTGAAGTTCTAATCTTTCATGGGATAGAAAATGATAGATTAAAGAAAAGAATGTGATTTGATACATCAGACTTTTGGCGTGGTGGGGGAGAAACACCCCTCTGAGTGACGTTGGCTATCTTCATCCTACCTTTGGGGCCAAGGTTTACTGGGTATTCGCCGGTTTTGAGGAAATTGTGATGGGAGAATTCTGAAAAGGAAATAGGATATTTGTATGAGTAACGTCTTTACCTCAGGCCTCAGCATCCTATTTTCATGTATTTTATACTTGGAAAAGGTCTTAATCTGCCAGCAGGGAAATGTTATGAAGGCTGCAGCTAGTTATTCTGCCGCTAATGAAAAAAGAGGATTAAATTAGTACGAAAAACTAACTCTAAATAATAAAAACCAAAGATTTCTGACAACAGTATACTTTCTCAGCTGTCGTACCTATCCTATTTCCGACAGTTGGATATATGAGATTAAACAAGTCACACTGTGTAGATATTACGCTATGTCATGTGACTCCTTTTATTCTTTATATAACCCATTTCACCAGTTTTATTCAGTTTCGTGTTGTTGTTATCCACCTTTCTTTTCGCTTCTTGGTTACATATTCCTTTACAGTAGCAGTGTCGTTATCTATAAATATTTTCTTGCCGAGAATGACGGTCTGGACATGAATATCAAAGACAAGAATAGATTTGCACTTTCATGCAAATGATGTTATAACTTACACATTATTGCATTTTTCGTAGTACATTCCTGCTCTACAACCCGTCAGTCGAGAATTAAACGCTTCTCCTGAACCTGACCTGTTGACTGGCGACGTTTTCGCTGATGCGAGTACATCTGAATGCTGGTGGCTGGTTCACTGTGAATTAACGTAAACGAGAAAATCAATAATAATATATGCATTACACAGGATATTAGATGTATGATATATATATATATATATATATATATATATATATATATATATATATATACATATATATATATATCTATCTATCATATATATATCTATCTATCTATATATATATATATATATATATATATATATATATATATATGACCACTCCATATAAAATTGTAACTTGCCATGTTATGATAAGATTAACATCAGTAATCATTGTTGCATGTGATAGTTTTGAGATATATGCGTTCTTTCGTGCAGCCATGAACTAAACCTTTTATCACTGCATTAGGCCATGGCAACTTCATGCCAACTGAGGTACCTAAAAGAACAATTTGAAATAACTCTTGTCCTTAACCGAAGGCAACAAAAGATTTTGTTATACCACTATCGACAGATGATCCCTTGATGAACGAGAGCTAGAATGATAACGTATTTTGCTGTGAAATTGATTGCTCTATTGGGATGAAGTTTTCTTGGTCACAGTGAGGCTTGAGAGTCCTATGGGAGAGAGAGTTGGTCATCTTTATTCTTTTGCATAACAATTAGCTTTAGTTATTCCATTTACAAAGTAGGAGGGAAGGTAAGCTCAATGTACCATGGATGCCCTGCATTTTTTAGGATTGTTGTATCTCGGGTATAATTATCGTCTAAGCACATATTCGGAAGTTAGTTCTGATCTGACTTGAGTTTTTCCAAGCCATTACCTGCTGAGAAGACACATGCTGGTTACTGGTTAAGTTTTTGAGGCACTGCAGGGCGACGCCTCAAAAGGCCATTCATATTCATTTATTCTTTAAGCATCATTAATCTTGCTTTCGCAGGCGTAGCATTCATTCAATACAATTATTTTAAGTATCTTACTGAAGCAGTCTTGAGGGAGGCTTTACAAAGGTTCTGAAGTAAGCCTATCGCTCCAGAATCTTTGACTGAAATGAACACATTAACCATAGTGCCTCGGAGCTCGAAGCATCTCTCAACCTCCTAAGATAATCACTTTATCCACAATCAAAAACGTTCAGTTCTTCCTTCATTTGATTTCAGCTGTTCCAGTTAAAAGCAAAATCAAATTTTATTTGCAACTAATGAGAATCAATATCCATGGCCAGTTCTGTTTCTAATCTTCTCAGTCTTCTTTGCTATTGTTTTATAACTCTCATTCACAGCATCATTAACGCCAGACGCATGTCTCGTGGAGTTACAATTTATAGTATGTATGCATACATACATACAGAAATAAATGCGAAATCATACATAAAGATTTCAATTTATCAAGCTAAATTCTATTGAGGTATTTTCGTTCTTAACTTCTTAATAGAACCATTTGAAAGAAGAGAGAGAGAGAGAGAGAGAGAGAGAGAGAGAGAGAGAGAGAGAGAGAGAGAGAGAGAGAGAGAGAGAGAGAGCATCTAGCCTATATGTTCTACCTAAATTTGCACAGAGCACAGGAAAAGGTTAACCTACATAAAACCATTTGGTCAGTTTTTCATTTGAATTTTCGGTTATGTGTACGGTTCGTAGTAAGCAGAGGAGAAACTGTGGTATGTTAAGTTTATTCAACATTCACTAGTGTTGAATTACTTTGACCAGTCTGGTATCATTTTGTGACGTCATCTATTCACGGATGTAGGCTACTGTATGCCACGATCACAGTTCAGCAGATGATGCTCACACCATTTTTTTCTTGGCGGGGAAGGATTAAATCCAATTCCAACTTGATAATTTCTTTTCAAATTACGCTTTTTCACTGAATTACTTTTCCTCGTATATATTTCCACTGTCATTTTCTAACTTACACTTCAAGAAAAATTATGTGTTTTACGTTTAATGGAGTTATTGTCTGCTTGTTCACGAAATGAAGGTATTTATCCACCGAATCAAAACAAAACTGATTTCAAAACTTGACAATATATCAAAATAACAGATGGTGTATGTTTCAAAAATCGAAACTGCACCATTGAAGAACCTACCTTTGAAAGCTCATCTCACTTTGTGGCAATGGAATTGTAGATGTGCATCCTCTTTCAATTGGGGGCCCGTATAAAGAAGTGAAATGTGCAAGTGTTGCTTGGCTGAAGATCTGATAGCCAGCGTCTTCTAGTGTTGAACAAATTCCTCGAAACGTATCTAGGGCTAAGGCAACATAACTCGTGGGTGGACAGACGCCATTCGCCTCATTCCCCTTGAAAACCAACAGAATAGTAATCAATTTTTATCCATCGAGTTAAAATAACTGTTAGCATAGAACAGAACAGGTAAAGGAATTCTGGAAAGTATTCCGTGTGATTTGCCTATATATTATCCATAAGAAAATAAAGTAATTGCAATTTCTGCAGGAACTAGCAAAACCGTTCTCAACATTTTCCTTGCATCTTCAGATTCACTGTTCTTCCTTTTAAGTATAATTACGGTTTGAATATCAAGGTCCCACAAAGTAAAATGTTAAAGGAAATTTAGGATTTGAAGCAAAACAAAAATCTAAAGAGCATATAATAAACCAGTAAAGTATTATATTCTATTATCAAAGAAAAATGTTTAACAATTGTACTTGTAGAAATAATGGTGGAAAATAAGGGAATATGAATTATTCCACATATAGCTAAGCGGTATGGTAATTTTTGTATTAATTGTAATGATTTAATCTAATTTTCATGCTGATGTAAATTTGGTTTTGGCACTTTAATTTTTGTTGAGTATCATTACAGAGCTGATTTTGTTTCTAGAGGTATCAGAAATGATGCGGAGATTAAATGTGCTCTTGAATTGAATTAAATTGAATTGAATATAGAATTTAGGCCAAAGGCCAAGCACTGGGACCTATGAGGTTATTCAGCGCTGAAATGGAAATTGACAGTAGGGAGGTTTGAAAGGTGTAACAGAAGGAAAACCTCGCAGTTGCACTGTGAATCAATTGTTAGGAGAGACTGGACAGTAAGATGGAAGAAAGAGAATATGGAAGGAGGTGCAGTAAAAGAAACAAAAGGGGTTGCAGCTAGGGGCCGAAGGGACGCTGCAAAGAACCTTAAGTAACGTCTACAGTGCACCACATGAGGTGCACTGACGACTCTATACCCCTACGAGGTTAAATGTGCTCTTGGGTCCAGGTTCCCCACGGCAGACGTGGTTTTTAAGCACTGTCTCGTCTTTCACTAGATGTCAGGCAATCCAGGTGACCTTCAAGATGCCCGGACGAGGCATCAGTATAAGATAAACCTACCTCTTAAGGAAAAAGACATGTTAAGTAACCCCGGAAAGATAAAAGTAGTGGGGGAGTTCCACATTTTAGTATGGACAGGGCAAACTGGCTGGCTCTCAAGTTTGAGACTTAAACAGTTTCTGTGGTGTAAAACATTCTGCCAAAAAGGCAGTACAGCTGTAGTACTCTATCTGAAGCTCACAACAGCATTGTCCAAAAATAGTCAGAATTCGCAGACTGGTGACCTTATGTCAGGTTCCAGGTGATTCCAATCCAATAGGAAGAGCTGAGATACTCCTTTTGTTGAATCTACATTTTTTATTATTCAGTGTTAACTTGTAATTTGTGCAGTATTATTTGGTATTAAAATTGTTCAACATTGTTTGTATTGAGAGACTTATTTACCAAGATTAGTTTGTATTTTGTGTATGACTTAACGTCAGTAAATGTTGTTGAGGGGAATGGCGGCTTTTAGTAACTTGCCTCAAGTGCATCTTCCTTTTTTTACGAAATCTTGCCGTGACGCTCGAAGCAGTGGCCATTGAGAGGAGCGTACATTTTGGTGCCCAGAACCCGGGATTTCTTTGGTTGTATGTAGAATCCCAACCCTGATAAATAAGGCAAGATGAAGGAAGGAAAGCTGAGGAAGAGCCGGTCGGCCGCCCGTGGATGGATGACCCGTTCGTCGAATGCACAGATGGATTTGCTTCGCGATCGAGAAGTGAGCAAGGTAGAACTGCAAGATGCTGTGGATGACTTTGATCGACGTATAGCTCATTTGGATGAAGTGCAGTCCGCCCTGGAGCTAGAAATTGGTGACGCACAGGACTTAGAAGAAGACATTGAGTATGCTGATAAGTTTCGGCGTCAGGTAAGGGTTCCTAGAATACAGGCTGCCCAAAGGTTATTATCCTTGGAGAAACTTGAGAAGCCACCAAGTGAGAGTGGATCTGCGGATTCTTTAGGCCAATGTAATGTGCGACTGCCTAAATTAGAATTACCTAAGTTTAGTGGAGTTTTGACTGAATGACAGTCATTTTGGGACAGATTTGTGTCATTAGTAGATGATTCTGATATCCCCATTATTAGTAAATTCTGTTATTTACAGTCACTGTTAGAAGGAGGGGCAAAATCTGTAATACAGGGGTTATCCCAGACTAGTGCTAATTACCCCATAGCCTGTAAAATGTTAAAGGAACAGGTTGGTAGGCCTGAACGTATTATTTTTGCACATATTCAGGCCCTTCTTGGTATCACTGTGTCTGCTAAGAATCCTAGTTCTAGAAATGTTTCCTCTTTGTGAAAATTACAGGATGAACTTTTAACATATGTACAATCACTCAAAAAAGTTTTGCAACATACTTCAAAAGTTTTTGGACAACAGCTTATAATAGCAACATCTGGCGCTATTTGGCAACTCAGTTGTAAGCGCGTGAAACAACTGAACACTATAGTGGTGGGTCCGAGAAATTACCTGCAGTTTCCCTTAAACAGGGCTTTTTCTGATACTGCTTACTGTTGTCATACTTTACTTAATAAAAGGATGTTACTATAATGCTTCAGAGGTCATCGCTGTTCTTATATTTTAATATTTTAATCTCCAACTGCCATCACTATCGTTGTTTTATCTCCGTCATATGTGTGAACTTTGTAGACATAGGCCTACGACTGTTATAAGTTGAACTATTAGTCTTATTAACATCAACAAATATGACTTTTGTAAAGATTTGCTTGCACATTATTATTAAACAAATTTTTGAATGACTAATCCTATGTATATTGTGAACTAGTGAAACTTAATATAAAATATACTGAACTAGACTAACAGATTTCACGTCTGTTTTTGTAATACAGAATATAATTGAAATTACAAGTGTTATTATATATATATATTATATATATATATATATATATATATATATATATATATATATATATATATATATATATATATATATAATGCTGTTATCATGTGTAATTTCTCATTTCTTTCATTGCTACTTAGGCATATCATTTTGATGCCTCTTATAAAAACCGAATATATAACGCCTATTTTTGTATTTCTTATTATCTAAGTTTCTAAAATTAAAATTAGCAAAAGTTCAACATTAATTTAGTTAATGCTAAACGCCAGCACACTACCATGCTCAGTGGAGAATATCTCCTCCTGTTCGCAAAAGATGATTCTTACAGAAATCATCGGCCACTGGATTATATTATAATAACGCAAACCTAGCCTCTATTCTTTGTGTTTCGGGGAGTATGATGAAATAATATTTTGGTCTCATGTAGCCTGTTACGGATGGTTTTGAGCAGCAACTTGAAGGGAAAGTGTAATGTTCTCTCTTTATGGCAACACCAGCTTGTCAGGAGTTAGGCGGAGCTCCTTCAGTGATCATCCTCCACTTTTTTACAATGAATTTATCATATTTCTCTTTCTCTCTGTTGTTTTATTCCTCTATACATGGTTGTTTTATTTACGCTAAGCTGCCGAGCAATATCTACAATAGAGACATTGGTCTTATGCAAGGTAATGATTGTGGGCGGCGGTCTGTTGCCCATCTTATCGGTGCAAGTGACGAACAGCAGTTTAATTTTCCTGCCCGAATGTGGAGTCACACGATAACATACGACGTTACAGATTTTTTCTTTTTGTTTTTTGACAAAAATAATGGTTTAATTCTTTCTTTCTTTATTTATATATATTTCATTGATGATTATTCAATATTACTTTATTAGTCAATAAGCTTTTATCTGGATTCAAATATAGTTTCTTCTTTGACTCTTTTACCCAATCATCTGAAGTGAAAATTTTCAAAATGTTTCGTCATTTTTTCGTAATATGAATTTTTCACCATTCTTTTTTATAATGTTAACCGTATGATTAATAACCAAAGTTAAGAAAATTACATTTCCTTGTAAATATCAAAAGAACAAATTACTGTTAGGTGAACGAAAACTTCTGGAACATGTTGCAAAACATTTTTGAGTGACTGTACATTAGAGGGTACCCTCCTAGATTCTTCTATACATAATCCACAATGACTGTAGAAAAACATGAAATTACAAGTGTTTTAGAGACGAATAAAACTAAGTATAGTTGTTGCATCTTAATAATGTAATAAAATGGAAGAAGCCCAATTACTCACAACTCCAATCTGGAAGCACTTGCCGTAGGATACAGGCACGTACGGGAATTGATAAAGATATCGCTTAAGATTTTTGCCCCCACAAGGTTCTGGTAAACACACGGGTGGCTTGCTGAGGTTCTCTAACCCGAACACCTGTTGGAGATCCAGAGATGTCAAGCATATATCTACGCTATGTACAGATTGCAAGATTTTAATAAAAACACCAGCCTATGTGATCACAAAATAAAGATTTCAAATATCTGACCACACCGTAGATTAAAAACTGAAATCTAAGAAGCAGATTTTTGTGGCCACTAAACATTCATAATGCCAAAATGCTCTCCAAGGTACAAATTCCTATTAATGATTGTTGATCACAGGATTAATGGGAATCCGAGAAAAAATTAAATAAACGTCATTCTGCAAAATATTAGGATAATTCATTTATTATCAAACAATAGGCTAGTAATTGGAGTGTTTTTTCCTAGAAAGTGTATTTCAGCAATCCTCTCACTCGTATTGGAGAAACAAGTTATAAGTTGAGTAATATGCCACTGTTTAGATCATTTATACTGCCTAGTATTTACAGTACACTGACAACCTTTACTGTGGAAAGTATAATTTAATGAGGAAATCATCCCAGAAAAACATTAATCCGACTTCTAAGATCCCTGTCTAATGTTCTCAAATGAAATTACTTGAATTTAAAATCCCGTTTGGTCAACTACTTTAAAATGAAATTGAGAATGGGCCATATGGAAGAAAGGCTAAGACATTATAAAATTTCAGATCATGGTGAAATCAATTTCCAGCATAGGATTGGAGCCAACCACCATGGAAGTTCATTAGTTACCATTATTTTGATTTAGCCATTGTTATCCAAATTTAGGTGCAGCGAGGTTCCACACAATTGTTTCATGGTATGCTTTCCTCAGTCACTGCTGATGAACAGATCGTGTATCTTAACAATTTCCGATCCTGTTCACTGCGATACCAGTGCAGATGAGTAAAAGTGGGAGAGACGAGGGAACTGCCCACGTGGATGGCTTTGAGAAAGTATGACTGTGCTGGCCTTTATTGCAGAGAAAATGACATTTGGAATGAAAAGTGGAAGTACAAATGATTGAAAAAAGGAATTGAAATGAAGTCATATGATGACTAGGGTGGCCAGACGTCCTGCTTTAGGAAGGACAGTCCTGTTTTCGAGCATTCTGTCCTCTGTCCTGCTTCACCTTAAGAAGGACGCTAATTTGTCCTGCTTTTTGGGTCTGTCTAAAAAAAAAAATATTTTAATGCTAAAAATATAAATAAATACAAACACATACACTAAAACAGTGGGAACTGATGGTCAAAATAACCACTGATTTTTTTTATTAGGCCAATAATTGTATATAGTGGCTGTTGGCGCAGTTAAGAACACTAGGCATGGAGCCGCAGTGTACTTGTATAACGGCCAGTTTACACAGTTATGTACTAAATTGTTCCATCATGAATAAAATTGAATATTAATTAATTTCAGTTCTTTATTCATACACTATTTGACATTTAAACACTCAAGTCAAGTTATATATATACATATACATTATACAACATTTTATATTTCAACTCCTTAATAATCATGTTTAATTTAGGTTGAAAATTGGTGTTGGCCAAAAAAAAAAAAATTGTCCTTCTTTTTGGGAATTTGGAAATGGCCACCCTAATGAGGACATAAGAGGAGCGTTCAAGATGGGGAGACTGGGGTATTGGATCTCATGGATGAAAGAAGATTGCTGATAATGACATTAAGTAGTTTATCACTTAAACAACTTACATATCCTTCTGGACAACTGGGGGTTTCTCCAAGCAGCGGTTCACAAACGTCCGTTGGTTCTGGACCTCCCTCATAAGTACCAACAGGACACTGACATTCTGGCTCTCCATACATATTCAGAAACAATTCACGTCCACCTGTTAAGTTTAAAAAAGGTATTAATATAAATTTTTAACTCAGACAGCTTTGGTTCACTGCCAAGAAAGTTTTGGTTACATCCTTGAAATTCATAGAAATTGATATCTGATAAATGATTAGGGGACTGGTTCGCAGTCTGGGGAAAATTTGAATACTTGCAAATAAACTAGTGTGGAATCACTTCATACTGTTAGTTTAATAAAATCCGACACCATTACTGTGAAGCCAATATTGAAGGAAACAAAAACAATGAACTGAAATAGTTCAAAAGATCGAACCTTGCTGAACCCCTTTTATGTCAAGTCATTTTCATCATGACCATATGTAAAGAGCAAATTTTTAAAGGAGGTTAATCCACACACTGCAACGAAAAAATAAAGAAGACTTATTTACCATAAACGAGGAATAAAACAGAATAAAGAAGAAAATGGGGGGAAAAAGTTCATACTCTAAAATGATAATGGGAAGCTTCCGAGTAACTTACAGGGGCAGACATATTTATCCCGAGGGTCATGGCACCGTTCGCATTCAATGAGATTTTGTTGTTGGTAGCTGTAGGGAATGGGGTCACAGTTACCACGAGAGTGAAGGATTAAAATCCTGTCAGGTGCGCAGAATCTTTTCCTGCAAACACTTTTATTACTACTGCGGTCCACCACGACGAATTCATCAATATTACAAGGTCCCTGAGTCAGCAACTTGTAGCATATTCCATTAAGGGAAACCTCGTCTCTCGGGCATTGATCTTGATATGGTGCTGATATTGGCACTGTTAAAGATGAAAAAGAAGTTTGACAATGTAAAAAAAAAAATAAGAAACAAAAAATGACATTTTCATTTCTTACATGACTTACATAATAAAGCCTAAGAAATGAGAGATTTTTTCAAAATTCTAAAGCATAAGAAACGAAACACTATTTCAAAATTCTATTACCTTACTATCGTGAATTACAGAAACGAAAGTAAAAACAATGAGATCCTTTCTTGAAGAATTTGAAGATGCATAATCCAAAACTCCTTAAAAATAATATGCAATACACTTTTATTATATTTTATTACGTTAGGCATAACACAATAACGTGTGTTCTTGTAAAACATGTAGCGTTCGTCTATGATGACATCATTGTTTGAGGAGAATCAGAGACGATAACAAGCCTACTCTTGCAGTCGAAATCATTCTCGACAGGCAACAGACTTGTGAGTAAGCTGTGGACCGCTAACCATAAGTGAGTGACCCTCACCCTGCTCGCACCAAACTAACAAGCACTGAGAGAGTTGTTCTTGGAGAATTTCGGGAGGTCCTTTGAACAAAAGACTTTTCGCGAGGAACGGGACTCTGCATGAATATATTTTGCTCTAGAAATGTAAAATGAATGTGAAAATAATGAAAATATGGCAAAAGAAGCAATAAATAGCTTTTGTAATAAAATGGTTAATAAACGCAATAATGTATTATTGAGGTTCCTGAATTTCTCGTACTTTGCTCCTGGAATTATCCAGTGTTATACTTATACAGTGTGTGTGTATATATATATATATATATATATATATATATATATATATATATATATATATATATATATATATATATATATATATATATATATATTAGTCAGAAAGACTATGCAAAATCGAATATAAACAAGAAATAAAAGGAAAAAATATTAACTAAAGATCCTAATCATTATAATTTAAAATGATTACATTTGGTCACTGTATCGTAAAGGAAATCTGGCCCTACGAAGAGACTCCACGGTCAACGAAGGCCAAATCTGTGAGCAAATAATTTCTAACATCACATTCACACGTGTACACGATGGATGCATGTAGTATTTCAGACACTGTTACGAAGGTGTTACTATCTAATTCAATCGGTTGTGATTTACAGATCTTTCGTTTTTTTATGGATTTTATGTGCGTTTCCGAGGAGTTATCACAGTTCGGCATCTGAAAGAGTTGGTGTATTTGTATATCACTTAGTACAGTAGTAGCAGCACTGATTAATGTAGCAAAAGTCTACGTTGTAAATTTGATCTTCTCCAGATAAATAATGGACACTTATGCACACACTGAGTAAGTCATGAACTCTCAAAAGCTATTAGGATCCGATCCATTCCTGAAATGATTCAGATAATTGTATCCAAGGTCGATATAAGGCTGATACAATCCTTGAGTGAATTTCTTAAAAAAAAAATTTTTCTTTGTATGTATGTGTGTAAGGTTGTTTTTCAGGTAAAGGAGGTCAAAAATTTTAAAACCATCTGTTTCATCTGCATTTCTTCTATATGCAAATAAACAAGTGTGTGCGCCAAACGAGATAGATACGAAGAGAAACAAACACAAGGTTGGGGGTGACGACAAGGTGCTTACGGTAGTATGCATTTCCGAGCAAGCGAGATATTGATCTCCAACTTCTAGCCAAATCTCTACTGAATAATTTTAAATGCTAAAGATTATTCTCCTAGCAAAGTCATCTTCAGCACAACGAGAAATATTTCAGACACTACTGCACTTGAAATTCGACAGGGAGTTCTCTCAAAGCGAGAATACCTTGCGATTAGATATAAACTGTCACGTGCACTCTTCATTGAAAATGAACTAATTCACGGTAATTCCAGTAAAAACATAATGGAACGAGTATTTCCCGCCCTGGCTGCGCCCATGTAGAAGGATTCCGGATTCCGGACATTTAAAGATCCTTACCTTTCCAAATCCCATATTCCACGACGCAATTATTTTTACTTTAGAGATTCTACAGAACAGACCAAGGTCTAAAGAACACAGACCCTTTGCAAGAGGGTTATTTTTTCCACGGAAGTGACAGCTAACAAACTTCGCAATATTTTTCGGTTTTAAATAAGTTTAGGTAACTAGAAAACGTGAAAATCTTCAATGGAAAAACAAAAGTGTGTTGTATATGCATAACATTATTAATATCAGTGGCTGTTATCAAAAGCAAAATTGTAATTTGTCACCGACATATTTGTCTTCTAGTCGATGGTAGTCTTCAGTAGTGTTCTCGGTTTTTGCTCTGGTATTTATTTGACAGAACTCCTTCAAATTGTTATTATTATTACTCTTAAAATAATAATAATAATAATAATAATAATAATAATAATTATTATTATTATTATTATTTTTATTATTATTATTATTTCGTCTATCACAGTCATCCTATTCGACTGGGTGGTTTTTATAGTGTGGGGTTTCGGGTTGGAGTCCATCACTTTTCTCACTATGTGCGCTGTTTCTAGTAGCACACTCTTCTGCATGAGTCTTGGAGCTACTTCGGCATCTAGTTTTTCCAGATTCCTTTTCAGGGATCTTGGGATCGTGCCTAGTGTTCCTATGATTATGGTTACAATTCCCACTGGATTATCCCATATCCTTCTTATTTCGATTTTCAGGTCTTGATACTTATCAGTTTTTTCTCTTTCTTTCTCGTCTACTCTGGTGTCCCATGGTATTGCCACATCACTGAGTGGAGGGCTTTTGATACCGAATCATGCCTCTTTTTGTACTGGCTCTGTGCAAGCGCCGGGCATTTGCTTGCTATGTGGTTTATGGTCTCGTCTTTCATATTGCACTTCCTGCATATGGGTGAGTTGTTATTTCCATCTATTATTCTTTGAACATATCTGGTTCTTAGGGCCTGATCTTGTGTCGCTGTTAGCATTCCTTCTGTTTCCTTCTTGAGTTCTCCCCTCTGCAGCCATTGCCATGTTTCATCGCTAGCCAGTTCTTTAGTCTGTCTCATGTACTGTCCGTGCACCGGTTTGTTGTGCCATTCCTCTGCATATTTCTGGGTCTTCGTCTACTTTTATCAGTTCTTCTTCCCATGCAATCCTTAGCCACTCGTCTTCACTGGTTTTCAGATATTGCCTCAGTGCTCTGCTCTCGATTTTGACGCAGTCCTCTATGGTTAGTAGCCCTCTTCCCCCTTCCTTTCGTGTTATGTACTGTATAGTCTGTCTGCATTTGCTCTTGGGTGTAGTGTATTGTCATGTGCTTCCTAGTTTTCTGGTCTATGCTGCGGAGTTCAGCCTTCGTCCACTCCACTACTGCGCTGTATTTGATTACTGGTACTGCCCATGTGTTTATGGCTTTCTTCATGTTTCCGGCGTTGAGTTTTGACTTGAGTATCGCATTAAGTCTCCGCGTATATTCTTTCCTGATCGTGTCCTTCATCTCTTGGTGTTTTATATCCTCTCCTTCTATTATTCCCAGGTACTTGCATCCTGTCTCATCTGTGTGCTAGATGCTATTCCTGTCTGGTAGCTTTATCCCTTCAGCCCTGGTTACTTTGCCTTTCTGTATGTTGATCAAGGCGCATTTTTCTATTCCAAACTCCATCCTGATGACAATTTTCTATTCCAAACTCCATCCTGATGACAATCCTTACAGTCTGGATTAGGGTATCTATTTCCTTGATGCTCATACCATACAGCTTGATGTTGTCCACGAACATCAGATGGTTAATTCTGTTGCCTCCTTTCTTGAGTTGGTACCCAGCATCCATCTTCTGCAGTACTTTTGTCATGGGAGTCATGGCTACTCCGAAGAGTAGGGAGGGCAGTGAGTCGCCTTGAAAGATCCCTCTCTTGATGTTAACCTCTGCTAGTCTTATCCCAGAGTTTGTAAGTACAGTATTCCAGTTGCGCATTGTATTTTTAGGAAGCTGATTGTGCTTTCCTCTGCCCCATATATTTTCGAAGGCTTTCTTGTAGTCAATCCATGCCATGCTTAGGCTGGTTCTCCTTCTCTTACTATTCTTCAGTACCATATTGTCTATCAGAAGCTGGTCTTTTGTGCCCCTATACTTCCTTCTGCAGCCTTTCTGTTGGTGTGGGATGGTGTTTGTATCCTCTTGGTAGTTGTGTAATCTTTCATTGATGATACGTTTAGTAACTTCCACATTATTATTATTATTATTATTATTATTATTATTATTATTATTATTATTATTATTATTATTATTATTATTATTCAGACGATGAATCCTATTCATACGGAACAAGCCTATGGTGGCCACTGACTTGAAATTCAATCTTCAAAAGAATATGGTGTCCCTTAGAAAGAAGTAACAGAAGGTAATGGGGAAAACAGAAGAAAGAGATCAACTATTAGAAAAAAATAAATTAACAAATTAATAAATAAATAGATAAGACACTATCAATAATTAGTCATTAGAGTGACTGCAGAGAAAAATTATCTTACCACTGTAATAAGGAAGTGAATGAGTGATATTGAATTTGATCTTGACTGGAGGTACTGGCGCTCTGTTGACCTGTATCAGGAGAAATAGGGTTTAAGGTTTAATAAGAAACTTTTCAGACAACTTTCAACTATTTCCACTTTGGTCGAGATTTGACTAATTTTAAAATCAGCTAATGTTCAAAAATTACTTTTTTACGGGTGAAAGTATTATCATGACATATAAAGAACACAAGAACATTTTTGATCTAGGAGAAAAAAAAAAAAGAGTTAACATTTTAAACTTAGGTATTGAATGTTCTCTATATATGCACAATAACTAGTCCGCAAGCACACTATGTGCCAATCTTCTCATCTTACGCATATGTGTGTGGGTGTGTATGCATAAGGTGGGAAGATTGGCACAAAGTGTCCTTGCGGACTAGTTATTGTGCATATAAAGAGAACATTCAATACGTAAGTTTGAAATGTTAACTCTTTATTTTTCTCCTGGATCAAAAAATGTTCTTGTGTTCATTATATATCATTATAATACTTTCACCCCCTAAATAAGTAATTTTTGAACATTAGCTTTTTTTTTAAATATATACACACACACACACACACACACACACACACACACACACATATATATATATATATATATATATATATATATATTTCGTATATATATATATATATATATATATATATATATATATATATATATAAATATATATATATATATATATATATATATATATGTGTGTGTGTGTGTGTGTGTGTGTGTGTGTGTTTATATGTGTGTATACTAAAACACTTACATGTTTCAATCAATTGACCTACCCTGATAGGATCGCCACCGATGTAGAATTCTTCGGAGGAATCCGATTCGACATTATAGGGAAAGAAGCCGGCCAAGAGAAAGAGCACCGAAATTAAACCTGCCATTTTCATTTTCGACGAACTTGTTGCGTCCCTCTGCTTCCTTCCTTCACCACCAGGAGCTAGGTTTCCGAGAGTCGCTACTCCCCTTATCGCCTGTGCATCAAATTTTGATGCCTTGCTTTCCTTCTCTTTTGGTTTGTTGTTCAACCTCTGGTGTTATAGGCTATATGTTTCCGCAGTCTTTATTGACTGACTTGTCTTCAGCAGGCTCAAGACCTTGGGCATCCACGTGTTCCTGAATAACAGATTAGTAGAAAAGTTTACAACCGACTTTTAGTACAACAGAATAAAATGTTCACTGAAAAATACAGTTTCCCTTTCCAAACATCTATAAATCGGTGAAATGGTTAATCGACCTATACTTCAAGGTGTACAATATCTGTAACCTTCCCGAATAGTCTGTGAACGTACAGTTAAAGCAATCCTCCGACAAATATACTAGCACTGATGTTTATGGATAAGATATGTTTTTTGAAGTACATAAATTTTTCCTAGTGATATGACTGTATAAGGTACAATGCAAGCACACAAATTCAGCTTACGCTATGGCGCTACTGGACAGACATACAGGAAAAGGTTATGCTTTGTATTGGTCTGTTGAACAATATATATATAAAATTTTGCTTGTGGCTCTTTTTCTCTTTACTCTCATGTCGCCACTCATTTAGTGAAGTGAATTTCATCATATGCATAACATCTTGCTAATGAAACTGAATCTTTTTGTACGTTATTACCTAAGGTTTCTCTTATTGTAGATCCGCTAATCACTTTTAATCACATGACCAAGTAGGCTACCCATTTAAAACGCTGTTATTGTCATCCTGCAAGAATCTGATTTTCCTTTTCCCCTGTTTCTAAGTAGCTACGCTTGTGAAACTTCTGCTTCATTCTGCTACCAGGATATTTTCAAGCGGGAAATGTAAGAAGTCGTCTGATGGATGCACTCCAAATGAAAAGTACAGCGCAGATCGCTTATTCACATGACGGGGAGGGGGTTACCCTGAAATAGGGAATATGACAGACATCCAATGATGGGAGAAGGAAAAGGAAAAACTTGACGAGAAAGCGCTCATTGTCAAAGAAGAGAACAATTTTCGCCAACAGACTGACTGTGTGGTGAGGTTAGAACGACGCCAATTTATTCCCTATAAAGTTCAGAGGGCATCATAGAGGGATACAAGGCAGCTGTGGTTGAAATGACCGAGTTTTGTCTTCAAGAGAGTCACTGTAGCGGGCAGAGGTGAGGATTCCTAATGCAGAAAGCAGCTTGAACTAGAAAAAGACTTTCTCGAATACGATATACATAAATGAAAATATAATGACCTATAAAAGCAGGTTACTCCGTCCTTTAGCATAAGGGTGGGTAATAATCTCGGAAACATGAAGTACATTTAATAAAAAACTATCTGGACTGAAGAGTTCCAGTCATTCTATGAACATCTACGATATCACAAGATGTGTACCTACCTCTAAAAATCCAGTGTGCCTGGATCGTGGTTTGTACAACGAACAACGAGAAACCAAGACCCAAGGTCCAGGAACTCGTCATTACTATGTACTACTAGAAAAACAACTACGGGATGAGGGTTCAAGAAATTCAAAGGTGAGTAATTACTATGAGATGAAAGTAGAGTGAAGTGCTTTGCAGACATACAGTGAAGGTCACCATCCGAGACAGGGAGAATGTAACGTCAAATGGTACCTGTCCTTGTACTGGAATGGCCGCAATGACAGCAAATGATTTAAGCGTCCTTGTAATGGCTACATTTATGCGAACACATATGGTATTTGATGTTTGCTTGAAAAGTATTGGCCCCCAGAGCGCCTGTCTATAAATGACAGTTCATTTCATTTATTTAATTCATTCACTTATACTCAACTACTTACTGATTTAGCTTTTTGCTTATTTACGTACTTATTGACATATTCATTTAACATTCCTTATTAAGAAGAAATGGGTAAATGTTACGGAATGTTAAGACGTGATTCTGTGTAATTTCAAGTCTACAGCCATTTTTTTTTTTTCTCTCCCTCCTACAGTTGATTTTTCATTACATAATTCAGGTCAAAGGCTAAGCGCTGGGACCCGTAGGGTCATTCAGCGCTGAAAAGGAAACAGGGCAAAAAAATTTTAAAGGTGTAACAGAAGGAAAACCTTGCAGTTGCACTGTGAAACAATTGTCAGGAGAGAGTGGAAAGTAAGACGGAAGAAAGAGATTTTGAACGTAGGCACAGTAAAAAAAATGAAAAGCGTTTCAGCCAGGGCCGAAGGTACGCTGCAAAGAACCTGAAGCAATGCTGCAGTTCACTGAGTGAGGTACAATGACGGTGCTGCCCACCTACCGGAAAGGGTTTAGTGCTTTTGATAGGAATTGCTTGAGAAGAGACATCCAGGCAACTGACCCCTAAGCACAGGGATAGTGATGAGAGAATAAGAAATAAGAAGAATAGTTCTCAGGTTCCGTGCATAGTTTCAATAGGAGGAGGAGGAGGGGAATAATTCAACTGAGGAAAGAACAATAGACATAGAAAAAGAAAGATTCCTCCATAATTATTGAATGTTAAATTTAAACTGCTGTAAATAGCGGCTGTCTGTTAATATATTTAAAAATGGACCCTTTTTCATATACCTCCAATTTGGTAACCTAGCCCATTATTATTATTATTTCAGCAGATGAAACCTACATGGAACAAGCACACAGGGGCCACTGAACTGGAAATTCAAGCTTCCAAAGAATGTTGGTTTCAACCTCCCACTGCAGCAGTAACTGATCATGATACAGAGCCAGTGATTTTTCATTGCCCTGGGGGAAACACGAGCCCGCGACATCTGAGTGGCATGTCACGACACTAACCATTATACCAGTGGACCAGCTATATCTTATATCATAATATGTTACATGCAAAAGTTTAAACCACCACTTGAAGCTGATTGTTTGGCAATGGTTTTGCAAAGTTGGTCAGTTTAGACTGCCTTTGATCTCACTGATTTTAGCCATGATTATCTTACCTAGCTGAAATAAGATGATGAGCTACCAGCATATCTCCGAGACCAAGATGTAAGAATAAAGAAGATATCTTTTTACATCTTGCCTGAGACTGTGATTTTGCTCAACGACGTCACTCGGTACACAATGTTGGCGTTTCTTTGAGTTCACAACATCATATTTATGACTATTATGTTGATTTCATTGTGAACTTATCCGTAAAACACAAGTACAGTTTTGTACACAAAAGCCAGAATTAAAGTTATTTAGGGAAAAATTTATTTATAATATTTCCCTGAAACATATTACATTAACTCTCTCTTTCTGTTATTGAGTCAAAAGGTTATCTAAAACTACCAAACAATTTTTTTTTATTATTTTATGCCTTTTGTATACAGTATCTAGTTTCTTTTACATTCTAATATTATCATTCTAAAATTAGTTGTACATCTAATGAAAAGCTTATACAGTTCTGCCTGTGGCTCTTTTTCTCTTTATTCTCACGTCGCCACTCATTTAGTGAAGCGAATTTCAGCATATGCATAACATCTTGCTAGTGAAGCTGAATCTTTTTTGTACGCTATTACCTAAGGCTTCTCCTATTGTAGATCTGCTAATCACTTTTAATCACATGACCAAGTACCCATTTAAATGCTGTTATTGTCAGTCCGCAAGAATCTGATTTTCCTCTTCCTCCCTTTTTCTAAGTAACTAAGCTTGTGAAACTTCTGCTTCATTCTGCTACCAGGATATTTTCAAGCACCATGAAATAGTGAAATCACAGAAAAAGATGTGATAACAACATTGCCACAAAACAAATGATTTATATTCTAAATACAGAACAAGCCTGAAATTCTAAATCATAGGAATATATACTCTTACTTATTTTTAAAGCTATTTGCTTATACATACGTTTGCTGGTTTACTCAGAAATAACAGAAAAATGAACAGCTATTTTTAATGAATCAGTGGGTGTTCGTTTCCCCATACTTGGCCGTTCTTAAAACTGTATATATGGCCGTGCCACTCCAGGAAAAGAAGAAAGCGCGACGGGGAGAGAGAGGCCCCCTCACTACTCGCTTAGTATTCAAAACAGTAAACTTAACGTCATTGCACAAGGGGAAAATTACTTTCAGTCGTCATGAATTCCGTTGAATACCAAGTGCTCTCAAAAGGAATGGGCTGGAGTACGTGCTTTCAATTGTAAAGTCAATTTTCGTACTCTCTCCCTGTTCAACACGCACATACACATACACATACATACGCGCGCCCGCACCAACAAATGTTCCCAGTCGTTATGTCTTAAAGGCAGTAGGTACCAGTTACCCTGTCATTATTTCCTTATTTTCCCCCATAAATCGGGATCAATTACGAAAGGACCCGTATGACTGCATACACGAATTTGCGGTTGATTGTTTCATGGTGTGTGCATTTGCTTGAATATATATATATATATATATATATATATATATATATATATATATATATATATATATATATGTATAATATATATATATATATATATATATATATATATATATATATATATATATATAATATATATATATATATATATATATATATATATATATATATATATATATATATATATATATATATATATATATATATATATATATATATA
This sequence comes from Macrobrachium rosenbergii, assembly GCF_040412425.1. NCBI lineage: Eukaryota > Metazoa > Arthropoda > Malacostraca > Decapoda > Palaemonidae > Macrobrachium > Macrobrachium rosenbergii. The sequence continues at coordinate 13,213,690 of NC_089767.1, forward strand.
TATATATATATATATATATATATATATATACAGTTTGCCTTCACCTCCACAGAAGGGTGAACCAGGGAGGTTGTTAACTGCTGGTCTCACAGCAATATTTGGGACGAGGTTGAATGACCTACGTCAATGACGTTTTTATTTATGTGTATATATATTATATATATACTTGTATTTATATAATATGTATACACATATATATATATGAATGTCTCACCGGGGGAACCATAGGGAAAGGCGTCGTACTCAGGTACATTTATTTTGCCAACGTTTCACGATTCATACTCGCATCCTCAAGGCTATAATAAAGATACAAACGAACTTAAAACCAAGCACTGCATAATCCATTAAAATTACGCAATATTTAATCAAATTTAATGAACATCAGCATGTAGAAAACTTGAAAATAATTTGTGAACATCTTAAAACAGGAAATTATACTAAACACTAAAAATATGTACAAAATATCTATAAGATTCTAAAAACAGTAAAAATATTTAAAACACTAAAAACTTAAGGCCATTCTGTACCTTATCCTCGCAAAGGACGGGCAGTGACTGAGAGAGTTTCGTATAAACAAACAACGCACCTTAGGCAATAAACAACTGTACAGAGGAGGATTCCACAGACAAGTGGAAGGTGTGGCAATGGGATTCCCACTAGGCCCGACACTTCCTAATATTTTCATGTGCTCATTGGAGGAGCGTATTTTTGATGATTGCCCGCTTAGATTCTGGCCTCAGTTTTATCGTAGATATGTAAATGACACTTTCGCCTTATTCCGAAACAAGTTTAATGCAGAACAGTTCTCAGAATTTGTCAATACCCTACACCTAATATCAGATTTACACTTGATGAAGAAGAAAATAACAAGCTTCCCTTTCTAGATGTTTTAGTGTCCAGGAATGAACAAGGCTTCTACACTGGGGTTTTTAGAAAAGAGACTTTTACTGGGTTAGGTATTAATCTTTATAGTTCTTGTTTTTATAATTTTAAACTCAATACTATCTCAACTCTCCTCCAGAGGGCCTTCTCCCGTACTTTTAATGAGGAAATTAACTTTCTTTCCCAATATCTTAAAAGTAACTGCTTTCCAGACAAACTATTGTTTAAAATGCTTAGGAAAATGCTAAATGCTAGGTTCATGGAGGTACCATCAGTTTCGACAGCACCAAAAATGAAAATGTTTGCCAGCTTCCCTTTTTTACATGATGACCTTTTCAGGAAAAAGTTCCTGACAATAATTCAAAAAGAATTCCAGGCCTTAAACCTTAAAATAGTTCCAAAAAATCCATTAACGATCGGATCCTTGTTTAAGTTTTAGAACGGGCAGTAGATTAACAAATCCCGAACAGTCAAATATTAGGAACCATTCTAAGTCATGCAAAACATACATTGAAGATAAGGACTTTTGATAATTATAGGTCAAGTACATAATGAAAACGACCTAACAATCTTGGAGTCCATTATGATAAAAAAGATAGTTCCCTCTTTAAATATGGAATCCTCCTCTGTACAGTTGTCTATTGCCTAAGGTGCGTTGATTGTTTGTACGAAACTCTTTCAGTCACTGCCCGTCCTTTGAGAGGATAAGGTACAGAATGACCTTAAGTTTTTAGTGTTTTAAATATTTTTACTGTTTTAGAATCTTATAGATATTTTGTACATATTTTTAGTGTTTAGTATAATTTCCTGTTTTAAGATGTTCACAAATTATTTTCAAGTTTTCAACATGCTGATGTTCATAAAATTTGATTAAATATTGCGTAATTTTAATGGATTATGCAGTGCTTGGTTTTAAGTTCGTTTGTATCTTTATTATAGCCTTGAGGATGCGATTATAAATCGTGAAACGTTGGCAAAATAAATGTACCTGAGTACGACGCCTTTCCCTATGGTTCCCTGGTGAGATGTACCTAGAGCTGCAGCTCCGTCTTCTAAGGATATATATGAATGTATATATCTATATATTTAGTATATATATATGTATATATATACATATATATATTTACACACATACGTACATACATACATACATACACACACACACATATATATATATATATATATATATATATATATATATATATATATACATATACATATATATATATATATATACATATATATATATATATATATATATATATATATATATATATATATATATATATATATATATATATATATATATATATATATATATATATATATATATATATATATATATATATATATATATATATATATATATATTATATATATATATATATTCAAGCATATGCACACACCATGAAACAATCAACCGTAAATTCTTGTATACAGTATATGTATATATATATATATATATATATATATATATATATATATATATATATATATATATATATATATATATATATATATATATATGTAGCAACCCTCTTTCATGTTTCTCCATACCCTCCACATAGCCTCTCTGTTAATTTTACCATAAGCTTCTCTTTATCCATATATGCCACATCTTGCTTTTTCATTTTACTTTGAAACTTTGATCATAACTTTTCATAACAAACATTAATCCACACAACTTCTTCCTTGTGTTTTACCTATGCACAATGGAACAATTATTCCTCTTACTCGTTCCTTTGGAACCTTTCCTTCACCAGACATACCTCACAAACCCTGGTCAGCCATAATTACACTGTCTGCCCTGCACCACAGGATTTTGCTCATAATTCTATTCTTCATTCTCGTGACTGCCTTCAGTTTGTCTGTAATAGTTACTTCCACAAGAAATTTTAACCTAACGCTTACCTTTGTGCCCCTGGGCCATTCAGCTACGCCTCTCTTCTATCCTCCACACTTGAATTTTCAAAATTTTCTCTCCATTGACTAAAGACTACATTCATCTCATGATTTGCATATCTTATGCTGAACCCCATTTTAAAATTATCCCTTCGCACTGCATTTACTTCCTTGTAGAACAACTTTATCCTAACTGAAGTTCTTCATTTTCTTATTTTCTCTCTATGGTTCTTTACCCTATCCGTCCTCTCGTCTGCTTGTACTTGGTCTCTTCTGTCATGTAATTGCACTTTGAATAATCTTCCTTCAGTAATTTTTTGTTTCCTCACTATTCCCACGACCTTATCTTAGAATTTAAAAAAATCATCATCTGCTCCTTGTAACTTAGTGGCTTTAACTCTAGCCCGCAATTCATTTATTTTCTCCATATAAGCTGTTCATTCTTACTGTCAGACTCATTTGTCTTCGATTATTCACTGCCACATTTTCACTCAGTCCTCTTTCATTGACACATATCTTCTCTTTTTGGGTCAGCCGAATAGTTATTAGCTTACTCATACATGCGTTTCACATTAACGCAAAATCTAGCAAATTTTTCTCACATTTTCTCTTTTGCATGTTTGTTGTGAATATTCTTGAAACCCTTTACAGTATTTGCAAACCCAAATCTCTTCCCAAAACGTTTCCACAAGACTCAGCTCTCAGTTACTACAGGAACCCCATAAACACCAACATTGCCATCTCTTTCTCTGCCACTTAGCTTTTACTACTTACCACAGCCACCCTTTTATACTCTCAGTCAAGAAGATTCAGATTCACTCACGAAGACTTTCCTCTCATTCTTTTCCATTCCTGTACCGTGGAATTCACTATTACAACTTTGTCTCCTGCGACACTCAGTCCAAAACAACAGTTCTCAAACTAAAGCATTTGTACTCACCATCCATCCCTAGAGTCATTCTAACAGTACAAAGGCAGCCCCTCCCCTTACTCTCTCCCTCGAACTCTCTCTCTGTTTCTCTCTCTAACACACACACACACACACATAATATATGTAACTGTGCTTGTGTGATAATTTGTCATCTGTAGGCCTACATATTACACTTTGATACTTTCAAATATAAGCAACAAATAACCCATGAATGCCGTTTTCCTTTTTCCTTGAGGAAAACACACCCAAATGCAATTACAGCATACATGACCAGTATACCTGCTCCACCCGGATTCAGACTTGCGCCTCTGTGTATCTATCGATATGTATGCATGAAGGCGTGTGTTAGTGTGGTGAGTGTACAAATGCACGAACAAACGCGAACAGTTCCTGCAATCGACGTTATAAAAGCTATGCCTTACAGTATGTTTCATGGTTAAGACCATAGAGGCGGACACAATGCATTTCTCTTTAATTCCAAAGTCTGTCATGAGCTGTTTCACTATTATAATTCTTGGACGTTATCGCATTAGGCACAAAAATATTTAATGTATATTAATTACTCAGGCTGATACTTCAACGTTTACTTAATAGATGCTGAAACACAATCACTGTTACAATTGCAAAAATGCAAAATAAAAATAAAAACGTAAAGGGATAAAAAGCATGGAGTATGATAAAAGAAAATTCGTCGACAGGAACTCAGTATGAGCTTCTAAAATGATTTTCTTAAAAGAGTCAAAAGGGAACGACGTTTTTGATGCTCTAACGAGTCTAATGGATAAAACATGGAGAGAAACTAAAGGATTCGAAAGTAAACGGAGGCTGGGTGGGTATTATTTTAAGAAAACAGTCACACACTGAGAGGAGACATAAGATGTTAGGCTTGGGAGCTGACTTCAATGGGAAATATAGGAATTCGTTTGATGGATGCACTCCAAATGAGAAGTACAGTGCAGATCGCTTATTCGCATGACGGCGGGAGAGGGTTACCCTGAAATAGGGAATATGACGGACATACAATGATGGGAGAAGGAAAAGGAAAGTCCGACGAAAAATTTTGCTCATTGTCAAAGGAAAATTTTTTTGCCAGCAGACTGACGTGTGGTGAGTTAGAACGATGCCAATTTATTCCCTATAAAGTTTAGAGGGTGTCATAGAGGGATACAAGGCAGCTGTGTTGAAATGACCGAGTTTTGTCTTCAAGAGAGTCACTGTAGCGGGCAGAGGTGAAAATTCCTAATGCAGAAAGCAGCTTGAACTAGAAAAAGACTTTCTCGAATACGATATACATAAATGAATATATAATGACCTATAAAAGCAGATTACTCCGTCCTTTAGCATAAGGGTGGGTAATAATCTCAGTAAAATGAAGTGCATTTAACAAAAAACTATCTGGACTGAAGAGTTCCAGTCATTCTATGAACACCTGCGATATCACTTGTACCTACCTCTCAAAATCCAATGTGCCTGGATCGTGGTTTGTACAACGAGCAACGAGAAACCAAGAACCCAAGGTCAGGAACTCGTCCTAATACTATGTACTACTAGAAAAACAACTACGGGATGAGGGTTCAAGAAATTCAAAGGTGAGTAATTACTATGAGATGAAAGTAGAGTGAAGTGCTTTGCAGACATGCAGTGAAGGTCACCATCCGAGACAGGGAGAATGTAACGTCAAATGGTACCTGTCCTTGTACTGGAATGGCCGCAATGACAGCAAATGATTTAAGCGTCCTTGTAATGGCTACATTTATCCGAACACATAATGGCATTTGATGTTTGCTCGAAAAGTATTGGCCCCCAGAGCGCCTGTCTATAAATGACAGTTCATTTCATTTATTTAACTCATTCACTTATACTCAACTACTTACTGATTTAGCTTTTGCTTATTTACGTACTTATTGACATATTCATTTGACATTCCTTATTAAGAAGAAATGGATAAATGTTACGGAATGTTATGACGTGATTCTGTGTAATTTCAAGTCTACAGTTTATATTGCCTTTGATCTCACTTATTTTAGCCATGATTATCTTACCTAGTTGAAATAAGATGATGAGCTACCAGCATATCTCCGAGACCAAGATGTAACAACTAAGAAGATATCTTTTTACATCTTGCCTGAGACTATGATTTTGCTCAACGATGTCACTCGGTACACAATGTTTGCGTTTCTTTGAGTTCACGACATCATAGTTACGACTATTATGTTGATTTCATTGTGAACTTATCCGTAAAACACAAGTACAGTTTTTGTACACAAAAGCCAGAATTAAAGTTATTTAGGGAACAAATATTTTATTTATAATATTTCCTGAAACATATTACATTAACTCTCTCTTTCAGTTATTCAGTCAAAAGGATATCTAAAACTACCAAACAATTTTTTTATTATTTTATGCCTTTTGTATACAGTATCTAGTTTCTTTTACATTCTAATATTATCATTCTAAAATTAATTGTACAGCTAATGAAAAAGCTCATTCTAGAGAGGCTGAGTATTATTTTATCAATTTGAAGATCCCAATCCGCTAGCAAGGTTTCATGAACTGTTCTCTTCATTTGGTATTTTGCTCTGTTGTGAATATATATATATATATATATATATATATATATATATATATATATATATATATATATATATATATATATATGTATGTATGTATGTGTATATGTATATATATGTATATATATATATGTATGTATGTATATGTGTATGTATGTATATATATATATATATATATATATATATATATATATATATATATATATATATATATATATATATATATATATTATCTTTATAGATATTCACTGTTCTACCTCTCTTTCTTGCCTCTTAGTAGAATAGATAGATTAATTCTCTAGTTAAAGCTAGAAAAATAAATGAGCAGGAAGCAACGTTTTCAAATTACATTCCCCAACCTGCCAATGGGTGAGATTTTTAGTTTAGAGAGTCATAGAGGACATAGTTTTGCTAGGCCAGACCTTAGTTATACTGTTCTTAAAACCCAATTTCCTCTATTCTGCGTACTGGTGAGTCTATTGTCATTTCAGATCAGGCCCTGGCTAGGCAGAGTTTTGAAGAAAACAGCGAGAAGCTGCCCCAGCATCAAGAGACTCTACACTCAGCTGCCATACAGCATGGATGTGTCCGTGTTCTCCTCCAAGCACCCCTTTGTTTCTCCTCCTGTTCAAAATGAGGGAGAAAATTGTTATTCCAACAGACCAAGGAATCTTATGCAACTGACCACTGCATTAGCCAACCCAGCATTAAGTCTGATTTGACAATTACTCCCAGTTCTCTTTCCCTTCAACTGAAACTCATTTTTCCTTGTTCAGATTTTCCTCTCTTAAACAGTCACTGACTATGAAATCCTAGTGAAACATATCCCATTTATGAAGTCATCTATTAAGTACAATTATTGTTGTCTAGTGAAGTCACATAACTTATTCTTGACATAAGAATCATCTCCTTGTGATTAAGTAATGACAAGTGAGAGCTTCTGTGATGTAAGATTGTTATCTGGATACTTCTTTTTCCAGAACTGTGTACACCTTGGGCCTGCACAAAAATCCTCTTTCTTGGAGAAGAATCTGCATCATCAATACCAAGAAGCCTCAATTCGACCTTGCAGTAAATGGCTGATAAACCTGAGAGGCACATAAATCTGTTGCATTCATTTCTATGTAGCATTGAGGTTTGTCCTAAGTAGGAATAATATTCTGAGTTCCTGTAAATAATACACTTAATTTGATTTCACTTTTGTTGAAACTAGTGTTTCAGTAAGTTTGCTGAATTCATTCATGTGAGTTATGAATAAACCTCTATTCTTTGTTAATGAGTGTTAACTGGCGACCTGATCTATTCAGTATCTGTCCTTTAGAGTTAATCTTAGCCTTAACTGACAGAATTACTTGGGTCTTAGGTAAAGCAAGACAATATAAATCCAGTTAACTAATTATTAAACTCATTAGCCGAATGACCCACGTAACAATATATATATATATATATATATATATATATATATATATATATATATATATATATATATATATATATATATATATATATATATATATATATATATATATATATATATATATATATATATAAACTTTATCACATACACAATTGTTCTGTGCATTAGTAGAATTACTAAAAGGACCTCATTCAAACTGGATGGTATCTAATGGAGTTTTTATTCAAAAAGTTACAAGCTTTCTTGGACAAACAGTCCACATTATATATGTGTGTGTGTGTGTGTAACAAGTATAATTTTCCATTTCTTTACCATAAGAAACATTAGGCCTAATTCATATGCACAAAAACCATTCTAGCACCAGTTCTCATATGCTGACTATCACTTTCCCTCACCTCACCCTTAAAAAAAACACTTGGCATACTTATATCCGTGAAAAACCTTTCAAAAAACATTTTCCTCTCTCTCCCATAGGCTGATATTTCCCATTTCCACACCGTTCCCGCCCCCACCCAGTGTGTTAATAATATTTCGTGTTGTAGCATTTTTTCTTTGCAGTTAATCTTGACGAACACATGGGCCTACACCCGTTCTTAACCAGTTGCATATGGTTTTCCTGCGTAAGAGTCGAATGAACGTTATTCTATTAAACAGAAGTACCCATGTAAGTCTACGGTTAATTCAGTTATCTAAAATGCCATATAATGTGAACCAACTAATGGCACAAAATGTTACATACCTGAATCAACAGTAGCACTTATTGAGATGTAGATGTTGGTTCAGTGTGGTATCTTACGGTTTCCTTGCATTTGTAGGACAGTAATCAAGTAACTCATGTCTGAGGATTCTTTCAAATTCACTGGCATGAAAAACGAGCCGCACATACTCGTGCACCTTTGAGGCTGACATTGTGAGAGTGCGAAATAATGAGCAGGAAGACAAGTACTGCTGGTTTATTGATGAAAGCGAGCTGCTTATAAAGCGGGATGCAGACGTCCGCGTAGTTCGCAGAGACCGCTGGTACAAAGATTTACAGGTGACCTGAGGCCAAACTAATTTCTTACAAAACAGGACGGGTTCATACAGAAAACATAGTGATCGATAATGTCTGACACATATCATAAATAACTCGTTACTTGTACACGAAGCATGATTGTTTAGAAAGCAGAGGCGTAACTAAGGGGTTGGCAAGGGGCCACATGCCCTGGACGCCGACCTTATGGGGGCGCCAAAATGAACCTGGGGAACAATTTATGCGGGTTACAGGGAGCTGTGAGAGAAAAAAAAAGTATTTTGTATCACTCTCATATATATATATATATATATATATATATATATATATATATATATATATATATATATACATATATACATATATTTATCATAATAAAGAGTTGCTAGTATTTGTATTCTTCACACACACACACACACAAACACATTAGTGTGTGTATGTATATATATATATATATATATATATATATATATATATATATATATATATATATATATATATATATATATATATATGACGTGATATACTGTGCGAAAATAGACAATATTAGCATATTGAAATAACTAAAATGAGAGAAGAACGATGGTCCTTAAAACAACGTAATGTGGAATTTGAATTTTGAAGAAAGGGTGTCAGTTGACCAGCCGAATAAACTCATTTTCTTGGTAGAGTGATTGCAGTCAGGTCGTTCTTTTGGCAACTCTAGTCTCTCCTCTAACTTTTACCGTTCATATACTATACCACATGTAGCCTACAGTTTTCGAGTATGCCAAATAATTGCAGTGTGTTTTTCTAGCAAAAAAAATCAGATTCTAGGATGCATTTACTTACGAGCGCAATTGATGAGTCTTAGTTTGTGCATTCGTGGTTCAAGGACTTCATGAGAAATTACAGTTACACCTAACTTTCCTAAGCAGAGCAACGGAGAAAGTACAGTATGTTAATTTTTTTTTTTTGTAACTTGTTGTTGTTGTTATGTTTAGCAATTTAGGCAGAAGGAAATATTTATTAATCCATATTATGTTTATTTGATTATTTATATATTTATTTATTTATACATTTCACTCAATATATCATGGTAAGTCACTTTACTTTTATAACAATTTTATGTCAGTAAAATTTACATTATTACGAATACGAAGTTCTAACGGTTCCAAAAAAAAAAAAACTACTAGTTGTAAACAAGAGTTTTTGATGTGCTGTTCACATAACATAACAATAATAATATTGATTGATAAATATCTTGGTAACCGTTAATTTCGACGGAAAAACGCACAATAGAAGAAAAAAAAGTCATACAATCGTCTGAAATACCGAGTGCAAACAACAAAACTATTGAGCTTCTTTGACCCTATAAATTTATCATTTATTTATTTATTTACTTATTTGTTTTTCTTTTTTAATTTATGCATTGTACTTGTCTTTGCCATAGCCAAGACACAGACATGGTCAAGCACCAAAAGCTTAGTGGAGCCTGGGAGGAAGAGAAGAAAATTACAAGAAGAAGAAGCAAGAAAATCAAGTAAATTATGAAAGCATTTCTCCAGGGGTGCTGGGCCATCAGTAGTAAATGAGTCAGAAAGTCAAGCAAGAACAGCAAGCAACAGTTCCTTTGATGTTCCCAAGGAGATGGACCCAAAAACCATCCAGCCATTTAAGTGAGTCTGACCTCAAAGAAGCTCAGGAGCTCACGTCAGAGCAGGAACCTGCCAGAAAATTTGCCCCTAAAAGAGGCAAAAGTGACGACCATGCAGTGGTACATAGCAAGATCCCAGCAAATTTGAGCAATGTTTCAATACCAGGTGTAATTCAACATCAAAGATTGATTACTAAATTTGACAATGAAGACCAGAAAAGCTATCGTGCCAGATGCCTTGAGAACTGAGATTGTATCAAAAGGGTCCATATTTTTCCAGAACAAAGGATGGTTCATTTAAATGAAAAATAAATGGGTATGAACAGTCGCTGGTTTAGCGCAACCACGGATCGGAGATCAAGGAGGGGAAGTTCTCGTTCATGGGTTTTATACTCACCTAAAAAAATGCTGCTTTCTGTTTCTGTTGTGTTCTCTTTTCTCAATCTGAATGCAGTCAATCGTCCTTAGAAGTAGAACATGGTTTTAGTAAAGTGAAAGCTCCAGAGAAAATTGAAACAGCATGAAAAATCAGCAAATGGCACCGTCAATCCTTCACAATTTGGAAAGAAGCTGAGAGAGTTTTAGTCACAAGTACTGGTGTCAATAAAACACTGCAGGCCCAAATAGAGAAGAGAAAGAGCGATGGCGGCAAAATTCTTTGTAGGATCTTACATTTTTATCAAATTCTTAGCTAATCAGAACTTAGGTTTTCGGGTCATAATGAGAACACGTGATGCTGACAACAGAAACATTGGTAATTTCCTTGGCCTGGTAAAACTAATTGCTGAATTCGACCCAATAATGAAGAATCACTTGGATTATGTAGAACAGAAAGCTGGATCTGTGTCATATTTGTCTTCTTTTGTACAGAATGAATTTATACAACTTTTAGCATCAACTGCAAGGAACAAATTACTTGATGATGTCTGTCGAGCAAAGTACTATGGGCTTTTATTTGATTCTACTCCCGACAATGCCCATAGAGAGCAAATGTCTGAAACCGTGAGATATGTTGATATAAACTTTGAGACAAAAGCAGTAACTGTAAAAGAGACATTTCTTGGTTTCATTGAAGTCAAACAAAAGATGCAGCAAGCATAGTTGGAGTAATATGTAATCAGCTGAAAAGGACAATATGCCACTAAAGTACTGTTGGTCACAGTGTTACGACAATGCTGCAGTCATGGCAGGGGCACAAATCTGGTGTGCAGCAGAGGGTCATTGAAAAGAACAGTAAAGCTGTATTTGTCAATTGTGACAACCACTCACTTAATCTAGCTGGTATTCATGCAGCCAGTGAAGAATCAGTTACAGTAACCTTTTTTGGCACATTAGATGCACTGTACAATTTCTTCTCACGCTTAACAATGCGATGGGACAAGCTGAGGACAGCTATGCCAATCACACTAAAATCTGAATCTGAAACCCGATGGAGTGCAAGAGAAGAGGCAGTTAAACCAATTTATCACCACTTTGATGACTTGGTTATTCTACTGGAAAAAATGTCTACTGATCTGAAAGAAAATGTGGATACAAGAAGTGAAGCCAGTCAGCTGTTGCACCAGATTCTTACCTTTCATTTCCTTGCAGTACTTTTCTTTTGGAGTCTTATATTATCAAAACAGACCGCATTCAAAAGAGACTTCAAAACCATCAAATAAACTTCACAATGCTGCCAAAGACTTAAAGGCAATTGAAATGTATTTCAATGAAAACAGAGAAGCAACCTGTAATGAGTCGCTCAGTGCGGCATTAGAATTATGTGAGAATTATGATGTTATGGTAGAGCTGAGGACCAGAATAAAGAAAAGGATGCCAGGAGAAACAGCTACTGATGTGGGCCTCAGTGCAAAACAAGAGATCATGCGTCTAATGAAACAATGTAGAACAAGACTTGAAGATATAGACAACAAGTTTGGGTTTCTGCTAGGTGTAGAACAAATTCTTAAAAGGTAAAGTTCAGGATTACTGGATGGCGAGAGAATGAAGGAAACTGTTTACATGCCGGCGAATTCTACAGTAGTGATTTGGATGGTAATGAACTTTATGAGGAAATCTTAGACTGCAGGATGCTCTTGGCAAAGTAGAACGGATGTTCAGATTTCCACTCAGAGATGCTCATCAATTCATTATACAATATGGTGATGAAAATGTTTTCCCCAACCAAGAGTAGCAATCAACTTATGCTCACAGTAGCAATTTCAATTGCAAGCTGTGAACGTTCGTTCAGTAAACTGAAATTGATTATGGCTTATCTCGGAGCCTCAATGGGACAGGATAGACTTAACGCCCTAGCATTTCTTAGTACTGAGCGTGAAGAGGTAGAACTCATTAACTCTGATGATGTTATTGATAATTTTGCTTCAGCAAAGTCTTGCAGAGTCCAAATATAATTGCCATCAACTTTGATTTTTCCTAATCTCTTTACAGTCAATGTTGCATTTTAAATGTTAAATCAAATCAGTTTCAGAAGCTGACAAATTAGCTTTCATTTTTTTATTCAGTTTTAATGAAAGTTCTTTAATTGGTAAGGGCTTTTAGAGAATGACCACTCAAATCATTACTCTAACTAACAACTTTGCAACACTGTAAAGCTTGAGTGCATTTAAAAATTCTCTCTAAAGCTGTTTTTATCAATGCTAATTTACAAAATTTTCTTAGTTCAGAACTTCAGGATTATGTGTTGCTTTTATTTTTTTACAAATAATAAATCCTTATTTCATTTATTTATTTTTGTGCAGAATAGTGTTGGTAAAATATTTGTATCTCCCCCAATAATGTTGGTATCATTAAACTCCATGACTTTAACTAACGAGTTTGCATCCCTGTGGAGTTTGAGTGCATTTAAAAATTTGATATAAAACTGTTTTTTACCAATGCTGATTTCCACAGTTTTTCAGTTCAGAACTTCAGGATCATGTATTGCTTTTTGAGTGTTTTTTTTCAAATACATCCTTATTTCTTTTTTTGTGCAGAATAGTGTTGGTAAAACGTTTGTATCTCTCTCAATAATGTGGTAACACTAAACTCCACTATTATACCTTCAGGTAATAAATAATGTTAACTTGTACTAGTAAACTCAAATATACCTTCTGGAAGTAAATAATGATAGCTTGTTCTCCATATTTGTCAACTGAATCACTGTGGTACAGATCAGAATCCTTAAGATTTATTCCATGACAAAGGGCGCCATTTTCCGTGAAGCCCTGGGCGCCAGTAACCTAGTTACGCCTCTGTTAGAAAGACAACATATATACAATTTACAATTATTATGATAAATATATATTCCGATCGACCTTAGGTCAGTGTGAAGGCACCACAGAAAACGGGATGTTCTCTACAGAGAACAGCGTTGAGCGGGACTTGACAACATTATCACTTCGGCATGTGTTTAATCACTTCTTACATAGTTCAGGATCCTAGGGAAGCAGTAAAAGCTAATCTTTCACCACCACCATTAGTCCAGTAAAAATACAGTTAGACCCACCACTAATTGCAAGAAAAAATGAAACCAGTGTTATTTTGCTACTTTATGTACACCAAATAACATTAAAAATCCCCAAAAAATCTCTCAGTGGAACATGGTTTTTTTAATGATCCTCAATTTCTCATAATTAGGGACCTGACGAAATTAGGTACGATAGATATACATCCTCAAAAACCATTATGTCATCCATGATGTTAAAGTTAATTATTAAATCTGACAATTTATTGATTTTTATTCTCATTAATTGTCAGTTATCTATGTTTACCAGATTCCTGAGGGTCAAACTACGGGGTTGCCGACCCCTGTAGCAGCATCAGTTGGTAATTCAGTCACGGTTGCCTTTTCTATGATGAGCATTGTTGCAAACAGCACAATTCACTAGGTTATTATCAATAAGAAACGTCAGTATTTTCTTTTCCCGTCTTATCAGACATGTTTTCACAAACACCCCTGCATTCCCCACAAGCTGGATTACAAGTGCGCTAAGTTGCCGACACCCACAATGGTTTGTTTGGCAGCCAGATTTGCAAATGCATCTGACTAATTTCTGCAATTCTTTCGACGCATAGTCCAGATCAGTTGCTACTGGAACTAGTGCCCTCCTTGTACCTTCAACCCCATTCCTGAGGATTTGGTGCAACACCCTGCCAAGTCTGTACCTGATGAAACACCCTTAGTGAATGATACTTGGCTGCGGCCTGCGTTGGCGGAGTGATTTTGGATGAATAACTTGTTTCCTGGTTGCCAAGAGTTCAATATATTTTCTATGTCGAAGTTTGTTCGGGTTTCATTTGCTATTCCCTTCTTGTATATGGACATTAGTGCCTTTTCTCCAGCTTCAATTATGCCTCTTTGGGAAGCTCCTGCTCTGTTGAATGCCTCAGCTGCCTCAACAAAAGACTCGTCCTTCACCAGTGAAAGGCCCAGAGGTTTTCCATGTCCGAACAATCTTGAGGTCGTGTCACATCCAAGAATTGCATGGATAAACGAGATATTAATGCAAACCTTGTCATCTAGGACCTCTTGCACCTTTTGAATGTCAAGGTAACGGGCAAGAGAGCCAGACTTGGGTGGTGGCATGAAATATATCTTCTTATGCTTCTTTGTTGTGTAATGGATTAACAACACTAATAGGTCCGTGTCAGTGCCAACTAATATGGTCTCACTCTTCCTTGCCACGTCCAATGCAGTCTTGACAATCAAAATAGCAGCATCTCCTTTTGCATGTAGGACTTCAAACCCTGCTATTTCTAGGTGTTTCCCAAGAAGGTGAATAAAGCATTGCTTATTTTCTTTGTTTGCCAAGAATTCGTCCTTTTTCATTTGAGGAGGCATGTTTTCATTGAACTGAACGCTCAGGGCTGACTTGGAAGCTGTGCGTCGGGTTTGCGTGCCATCATTTGGAGTTGGACCACTCTGGTAACCATCGAACACAGAGTTCATACCAAAATGCTTCCTGGAGACTTTCTTTCTGCGTGCTAACCATGACGAGTCTTTAGAAGAGGAGAAGAGGATCAATGCTTACTTCCTCACCATCAGTAATTGACATCTTTAATTTTGAATCCATTATTATAGCCTGGTCCTTTTTCTTAAATGTATAGTTCACAACCTGTTTCCCCATCATCCCCTCCAAGATTTTGCACCCAATTTTCTCTGCTTTCTCAGCATTCACATTTTCTGTTGCTACCACACCATTGGCTATGTTTTGGAGATTTTCATCATTTCCAAAAGGAGACTTGTCCTGAATGAATGAGACAAGCTTATTCACATCATCTGCATCTCTTGTCTGACGTGCCACTGATAAGTCTTTGTGTTGTTCACTAGTACTGTACTCAAGTGATGTCAGCTTCTGCATCGCCTCATTCACTTCAGCGCAAACAGGACTGGCCAAGGCCCAAACAATTCTTTGAGTTTCTGTCATTACCCCTCCTCTTGTAAGTCCTCCTGTCGTCTTCAAACTTCTTATCAGTACTTGCTCAATAACCAAGTCTGCAGAAAGACCTGCCTAATACCTGTCTGTCTTCCTGATTGCATGAAGTTCATTCACAAAATGTTCAAAGGCAACAGGGTTGGTTGCTGGAAGGGGAACACATTTTCTGTAAATAAATATGGACAGATTTGGTATAGAGGTTGTGGCCTGTTGCTGCAAAGGTAAGGTAGCATGTCATACAGTGCTTGTAAATGGAGAGCCCAGTTACTGGTTCTTTCTGATGTGATAAACTTTCGAATGATAGAAATCATCTTCATGTACATGAGCCATAACTGACTGGTTCTTTCTCTTTCTTGACTGATTTTTTCACCTATCAAGTCCTTGATAGTGGCAAATGCTTCTGATGATTCAGTGACTTCTGGGGTAATATCACCTGCCACAAACTGGTCATACATTTCAGCAAGCACTGTTAACACAGAATGTTGTAACTCCTCTTAACAACTTGCCACAGAGTCAGATGCCCTGAAACAAGTGCAATTGAACATTTCTTTGGATATGTCATTGATTGGACCCATACCAATATAAAATGAGTAATATTACCCTGATTGCTAGAATTTTTTGCTTGCCAGTGGAAAAGATCGTTGTCCAAAACCATCAAAATCGCAGTCCAGAGGTCGGGGTATCCTAGTAAGAGGTACAATGGGTAATTCTACTGTAGGTACTTTTAACCCTTTACCGACCAAGTGTCCCGTACAGGCTCTTAAAATTGGCTACTTTTGGGAACTCGTGGCCAACAAGCTTATGCATGTATGAAATTGACTATCTGGTACCTTATTATCACACCTCCCAACTATTCAAATCAACCAATCAGAAGACAGCACTGTCCATGGGGTGGGGCGTGTGTGCTTTTGAATCGCCACCTGTCTCTTGAATGACGTGATAGGGTGCATTCACGCTAAAATTGTTCGAAGGATCCCCCCACACCCCGTTGTAATCATGGTAAGTACACAGTTTTTCATAGGTTGTTGTTGAATGATGTGTCTTCATGCTGAAGTGTTTTCAAGGTGATGTGATAATATTTAGTATTTGAAATCATAGCCGTAATAAGTATATATCCCTTGCACGACTACTTGATCATGTAGCGGTAAAAGTATGGCGCAACACGTGGCGCCTCAAAAATTTTTCAGAAGCTAATTGCTTTTACTTTTTGCAGATTAGGAGTGATATGTTTTATGGGCGAAGGAATGCTGCCTTGGAACACAGGGAGGAAGTGCGCGGCATGGATAGCCCAGAAGAAGCCGAAGATAGTGATGTTGATGTGGAGGTAGACAGTGACTGAGGACCCAACATACCAACCTGATGAGGACGAGCTGGCTGACGTGAATTTCTTCAGCCTATTACTTCACGAGGTTAGTATCATAACAACATCATGTATTTTTCATTGTTGATGGATTACATATCATTTATACATATCATTCTATTTATTTTACACAGTGCCAACACTATTTATTTTACACAGCAACACTCTATTTATTTTACACAGTGCCAACACACTCATACACATGCACATACTCATACACATACACACACTCATACATGCTCACACTCATACATACACAGATGCACACACTCATACAGATACACATAACTTCATGTTTTTGAAACTTTTCATTGTTGATGGATTACATATCATTCTATTTATTATACATATAATTCTAGTTATTATACATAGAGCCAACACACTCATACACATGCACACTCATACAGATACACATAACTTCAGGTGTTTTTGAAACTTTTCATTGTTGATGGATTACATATCATTCTATTCACTATACACAGTGCCTACACACACATACACACACATGCACACACTCATACACACATGCACACACATACACACACACACACATACACACACATAACACACTCATTGTCCACACACACAACACAATCATGATTTATTGTCTGTATTACTAATGTGACTCTTTTCTTATTTCAGGTGGTCGTCCTGTCCCTGTTGCAGTGCCACACCCTATGCCAGATGTGGTAGATAGTGCTGCTGATGTCAAGGCTAGGCAGACCTGTAAGTTTTGTTCCTGTAAGGGCCACATCCACAGGTCCCGGTGGGTGTGTGAGGACTGTAAAGTGGCACTGTGTCTGACTGATGCAAGGAACTGTTTTGCACTCTTCCACAAGGCATAACTTTTGTAAAATATTGTATATATTTTGTGTAAGTTTGTATGTTGTGGAAGTCTTGTAAGTTTGTTATTGTCTATTTTTTATGCTAACCTATGTACGTCTAAGCTGTAAATTATAATTACTAACACATTTCACTGCCAGTATTACTTGTATATTTTTTTATTTTGTAAAATAAAGTATTCAACTATCCCAGGGTATCTTTTATACATCAATAGAGGGAAAAAACAGAAAAAATTCATAATAAACACAGTAGCAAGTCATATTAATGTCAAACACAATAAATTCATCATGGAAATTGGTAAAAAAGGTGAGTATATAAAGAGTGGTATTATCGGGAAAAAGTTTACCGTTATAGTCCGAAAGTGTCCTGTACTGGGATGAGCGTGGTCCAGTCGGAGCTCGACCGAGGCATCCACGTCGGGTTACTTCATTGAATGCAATTATTTGCCAAGTTTTGCAAGATTTCAAAAAATGCACAAGAATGATTTGATCTTGTATTTTGATATACTATCACATACTAAGAGGGTTTTTTGAAATTTCCCATAAAACCTAGGGTGGACTTTAATGATTCTCATCTTAATGATTGGCTCAAAAAACATAAGATTTCACAGTATATTGTTTGAAAAAGGGGGGGAAATGATATATTTCATTCATAGCACATATGATGCCGATAACACCCGATACCATGTAATCAATCTCAAATTTCACCATGTTCTACTACTTTGATTTCTTGGGATTTTTAATCAGAATATCCAGAGGAACAAAATACAGGAGGTTTCATTTTTCTTGCAATTAGTGGTGGGTTTGACCAATTTTGGGCTTAGATTTACTGGACTACATTATTCTTTGGAGACTTGCATCAACCATAAATTGCACATATCACCACGACATTCACATAATGAACCATGAAAACATCACTGCTTAGTACAAGACTTTTTGCTTTCGAAACTGGAGGAGACATTGGCGTGAAAGCTGAGCAGACGGGTCCCATGTGACGTCATGGCAGAAGGATTATAAAAAGGGACCGCAACGTAACTCATTCCATTGTGGGTTTCATTACCATTCAAAAGAAATATTATTGCAATAAATACTAAAATCATAGTAACATCTCTGTAAATATTCTGAAAAATAGATCAACAACGTATGTAATGAGTGCAGCGTATCGAATGTTCGAATAACACTGGTGACTGCATAAATGATGAGTTCGAACGCTGCCCTTGAATCACAACATACAGATAATTATCAATTGATATTGTCAAGTATGTTCAAAATCATTAATAAAAAAACCACAAAATCTGTCTTACGGGTATGTGGAAAGTATTTTATTTGTTTTTAGACGGTTAAGGCAGGGCAGCCGATCGAGGATACGGCCTACCCCAACTCCAAATCAAAAAGCCCTTCAAAAGAAGGCATCATTACTTACCCCATTATGAAAAATGGGAAAAAGCACGTTAAACGTAGAAGAAGAATTACACTTAATACAGTCCTAAAACTAAATTCATTGCGATCGTTTACATCTTTATTATTGAAACGTATTAAAACGTAGTTATTACAATAAAATTTCAATAAAAATTTATTTTTGTTTAATTATCCACCTTGCGCAATTCATGCAATATTTATACAGTATTAATGTAATTTACTGAAAACGAACCATTCACAAGTTTTAGTGGAATGTAGCAACGAACGAGCCCAATATCAGCTGAAGAACCAATCGGCATCACAGCTGATCGTGACAATGGTGACATCCGATTTCTGAAAACTGCATTTACATGTCGCTGACCGTACTGCCAGTTTCATACACTGTCATCGTTGTATTCAAGAATCTTCATGTTTAACTTATTAATCGTTTGCATACAGGCAAGTGAAGTTTTGTTCACCTCTGAATAAATCTTAAGGCGAAGACTGATTGACATTATGTACACTGTAATTTATAATAAAAGAATCCTGGACAGATAACATTGGTAAATGTTTAAACTGCACAAGATATCGAAATAGGCATTTTTCCAAGTTTGTTGTTATTTATGACTCGGCACATTTCATTTCATATTTGTTGAGGATTTGTAATTAGCCTAACCAATGTATATTTTGTTATCTATCATATAGGCCTAGTATCTGGTATTTTATATTATATATATTTGGTACTTTACAGTAGGAGCTAATTTGGTGTTAACTTTTGAGTGTGCAAATTAAGCTTGCGGACGTGTTTCGCTCAACAGCTGCTTATATAATTTCTTTTTTTTCTTTTCCCATTTCAAGTGCATGTTAAAGTGACTCATATTATAGCCAATTAGGTATTTGATAGGCAAAGAACTCTTTTGATTACGTATTTTGAAGTGTGCAGTGGAGTCAGATAATCTGATGTGAAATAGACCTACAGCCTAGCCTAACTATGGACTGCCTAGAGAGTCTGTTAGTTTTAGATGAAGGTAGTCCTATGCTTGCTTGGACACCAAGTAATGCACACACACACATACACACATACACACACACACACACACATATATATATATATATATATATATATATATATATATATATATATATATATATAATATATATATATATATATATATATATATATATATATATATATATATATATATATATATATATATATATATATATATATATATATATATACTTGGTTTTATGGCTAGATAAAAGATTTACTTTGGGCCCTAGTTGCATTGTGGAGTTGAAAATATGACCCTCCTTGGAACTCCTAAACCCATGACATATTGTAACCTAGGGTACTATAAATTAAAATGAGTAATAGGGATGTGACCCAACCTAAGCACACTTAACCTGAGGTGCTGGGACCTTACCTGGCTTGGGGGTCCTTGCCTTCCCTGTATCCCCAAACTAATCTATCCCAGGGCATTGTAAGTTAGAATAGGATTGTGACCTAACCTAACCACACTTAACGTAGGATGCCAGGCCCTCACCTGGTTGAAGGGACTTTGCCCTCTTTGACCACCCCAACACCACCACCACCAAGCATAACCTAGGTCACTAAGTCCTAACTTATTACTGGGTTTCCCCTCAACACCTCCAGGTAACTTAACCTAGTGAGAATTTTTTGTAAACATAACCCCAGGTAGAATCAAATTTTGCACAAGTATCATGAGGCTGAATGGCCTCTCATTTGTCTTTTTTCTGGTCTTCAGTTTTGAAAGCCTCTGGATAACAGACTGAGAGGGCACCAGCTAGCTACAGGAAACAAAATGGTGCAGCAAATGATTCTCTGGAAATTTGGCATTAAAAAGTTACAGTACTTGGACATATTTTGTCATAAATTCAGACTGGTTACCAGGCCACTTAATCCAGTCTTTGAACTTTATTTAATGGTTTCAGTTTCACAAATACCTTGTCTTGATATGCTAAAGGTGAATTACACTTTGGGTACTCTGAAGAATTAGGAAGCAATAAATGTTCCCAAAGAAAAGGAGGTGCCCCAAAATAATCTATGGAATAAGGGTTACACACACATATGTAGAATCTGCTGGTCACTTGTTACTAGATTTATTTATAAATGTAATAACCACAATGCCCTCATAACTTCTCGAATTCTTCACACTTTTTGGATATGTTTGTCACTACGGAGCCTCACATTCATAGTAGCCATAACCAGTTTTTTCAAGCGAGGTATGAATTCCAAATCCCACTTGATTGGTGAAACTTAAAGCAATTGAATCAGTTAGGTTTCAGCATTGTCCACCTACTCATATTTCCACATGAAAATATTAAAGTGTACAAAATATGCTAGCTATATACTTACTCACAATGCATCAGGACAAAATAATCAAATTGGGGAGCCCCACACTCATGAATGTCTAAGTATAAACAAAAACTTAGAAAAAGTTATATTGGATAATAATGTTCATTGGCAAATATCACATTAACAGTTATTTGTGGTAGATCTGATTATAGCTTTCTTGTTAAATGTATAACAGACACATCATAAAAAAGGCAAAAAAACTCTGATATCAGGCATTGGTACTGTAAGTCCTGAACTTTTTTGTACTTACAAGCATGTGCTTATGCTTCACGATTATCAGCTGACATTGGGTCTTGGCCTTCCACATGGCAACCCACTTGTTATTACATGTCTGCTCACATGCTTGTCAAAAGAAGACTTAATCTTGGGAACAAATCAGTTAGCTCCAGGATACTTGCACATGCTTGCTTTACACTGGTGATGACTTGGAGTAACCTGGTAGACAAGAATAGTTCTTGCATAACTCCCTGGTGACTAAAGACTAAATACAACAGCCTTGCCCTACTAACCAAAGAGCAACAGCCTTGCCCTACTAACCAAAGAGCAACTAACAGCCTAACTATGGTGCTTCAGCTCTGGTTTGCTCTTGCTTGCTCTCCCTCAAGGGTACAAGATCATGTTCTGATACCTCAGTGGATCCAGCATACTTTTTTGCATAACCCCTTGGTGATTAGTGGACTAACTATGGCCATTCTTACTGAGAAACCAAAAGAGCCACTAACAGTATAAATATGGCCCATAGATCTGGTCCGCTCTCTCAAGAGAGCCTCAAAGATCGTAGCAATAGCAGAGTTTGTGCTTAACTGTCTGCTAACTAATGGACTAAATATGGCTGTGCCTGCTACTATTAATGGGATCCTGTAAGAAGAGAACACTACAAGATGTCCATGGATGAAATAGCAAGCAAATGCTGCAAAGCTCTGCCTGCCACCTTCTTCCTTACTCTTTGATTGAACCATTTTTCTGGGTCCAGAGAGCAGAAATAAAGTTCTGCCTCCGAAATTTCACGATCTATACCAAAAAGCTGATTAAAACGGCATCATCTGCATATTCTAAGTCTGTTAACTTTCTATTGCTATTCTATTTTAAACCTTCTTTTCAGTTTCCAGCCACTTTTTCATTATAAAACCTATGAGAAAGGCAGACGTCAAAGGTGAAATAATATTCCCTTATAATTTTCCATTACTAAGTTCATATGATAAGGCCCCCATTAACATCACCTGCCCATCTGCTTCATTCATGGGTAATTCTTGTTAGCTTTCTATGTTTAACAGGAATGCCATAGTGATGCAAGACTTTTCATATTATTGGCCTGTGGTTGCTGTCAAAACCAGTAAAAGCAAACACAGCTGCACATCATGTCTTTGATCTTTGTAATTGAGCCCTTTTCTGAAAACAGCTCATTCATCTCTAAGCATTCTATTGATTTCTTTCTCCATTCTGTGGCGAATAAGCATGCTGAATGTTTTCATTACAACTGATGCAAGTTTAATGCCCATATACTTACCTTTCTTTAGTACCTTGGCTGTGATTTCTAATTGCCTGTCATCAGAGTTTGTTCTTCAGTCCATATTGTGCAGAACACACTTGTTAGTAGACAGGGTGCATGATAAATTTTGTTCATATATGGAACAAACCTTGGTCTTAACGTAGGGATAAACTCTCTGGTGCTTGTTGGAGTCCGGTTAAAAATAACAAGAAATTGGTGGCAACGGGCGTCAGCCAATAGGGGAGGAGGAGGAAGCTACGTGACCTGCTTTACCCACCACTACGCATCATCATACCAGTTTTTCTCTAACCACCACCGTAGCAAGACGGTTCAGGGCCCATCTTTTGCAAGAAGCCAGTTATTCCGCACTTTCTGCCTGCATTTCACATCAGAATTCTGGTTTTTTCTTTCTTTTTTGTTGTGTTTTCTGTGTGATATTGTGTTGTCTGTGTGTTTCTTGCATTTCCCAAAGTGCAAACCTGTGATTCTGCCAAGCCTCCTGGAGATGGCAACAACCCTTGTTCTCGTTACTTGTCTTCTTGGTCTACAGACTCATTCCACTTGTAGTAGGTGCAGAGCTAACATTTGCAGCATAAGTGACCCCTCTTCTGAGTGTTGTCTTTGGTCTCTTGAGCAATGGAAGAGATTTGTTAACAAGAAAAAGTTTAAGAGGAAACCAACAGCACCATCTTGGGAAGGCTTTTTGTCTCCCGTGATGGGAGGCATTCTAGTTCCTTCTTGTTCCACCTCTTCTTTACCAAAATCTCCTCTCGCTGCTGCTTCTGCTCTTGAAGATTATTCTCCCTCTCATTCTTCTTTGATTTCATTGTTAGAAGATTTTAGGAGGGGTTCGGGAGTTCCTGTATGTAATGTTGCTGCCCTTGTTCTTTCGGGGGGTTGTTGGAGCTCCCCCTCCCGTGAGGGAGGAGGCAGCTTCTTCTTGTAGTCTTTTCAGGAGGGGATGTGCAGAAGATGTCTGAGTGTTGGGCATTGCTAGGCCTATCAGGGTTACCAACCCTTTCTGGCGTTTTGGCTCATTGCATGTTATCTCGCATCCCAGTGACATCCACCATGAGTTTCCAGATCTTCAGTTTCAGTGATGTCATCTCAACTTTCAACAGCTTTCCCTGGGGCTGTTTCCAAAGCTACAGTCTCCATGATGTCATCCCATCTGTCAGCAGCTCTACCAGCACCTATCTCCTTGCTCTCTCTGTCCAGGCTGTGTCCTTCAACATCCCTCCCTAAGTCACCTACATCTACTTCCTCCAACTTGCTTCTCCATGCTCTCTTTGACAGAGTTGAAGGTGTGTTTCTCAAGAAGTACGGCTGTGTTGAGCTTGTGATTTCTAAGAAGAGACATCACAAATCTCCATCCTCATCTTTGTCTTCATCTGCCTCTTGTTCATCTTCTTCTTTGTCTTCCGTTTCGCCCATTCCTGTCAGACGTTGGAGGAAGAAGGATTTCATCGACTCTCCTAGCAAGAAGTATGGCAGACAGTTTTTAGACCTTTCGCCCCTCTTCTCCTACAGCTGTTTCTTGGCTGTCCAACCTCATCGGTGTTGTTCCTGTTCCTTCTTCCTCGCTTAGCAGTCCCACCCAAATGGCACACGGGTATGTCTCTCCTGCCTTTGAACCAGATTCTCGCCCAACTCAGGCTATGCAGCACAAGTTCAGTGAGGAGTCCCCTAGAACATCTGCTCTTCCCATCGAGGAATCGAATGTCCAACAAGCATTTAATAGTATTTTTTGTGACTGTACCAAACTTAACGCGAATCCTCGCCTCACGCAAGGGGATCTGGAACCTAACCTCGCATATGTTAGAGGTTTTACTAATGTCGTGTTCTTTTTATCTTTCTTTCTGTTTATGTCTGCTATTCATTGCCAAGTTAAGAAGATTACTTTTCTTTATAGATGCTTATCGTTCTGGCTTTGTTATGTAGTAGCGTATTTAGTCCCAGGAGGCTTAAGAAGACACTTAGTAGTTTCTTTCTTTCATTAGCACCAAAAGAAACAAAGTTACAATAGGTTACAAAATAAACTGCAGTGCAAGATTAAAGTGTGAGTCTGTAAAGTCCCCGCTCAACGCGTTCTCTATAGTGAACATCCTGTTTTCTGCGGTGCCTTCACATCGACCTAGGGTCGACCAGAACATATGTTTATCACCATACTTGTAAATTGTATACTGTATTTATTGTCTTTCTAAATAGTCATGCTTTATTATCTAAATAGTCATGCTTTATGTACAAGTAATGAATTATTTATGCTATGAGTCAGACATTATTGATCACTATGTTTTCTGTATGAACTTGTCCTGTTTTTGTAAAGAATTAGTTTGACCTCAGGTCACCTGTAAATCTTTGTACCCGCGGTCTCCGCGAAGTACACAGACGTCCGCATCCCGCTTTATAAGCGGCTCGCTTCATCCATAAACTAGCAGTACTTGTCTTCCTTCTCAGTATTTCGCACCTCTCTCACAGTGGTGACCAACGGAGTGGTTCCCGGAAGCCATTAACAGACCCAAACGGTGACTAAGTCTTGGCCCAATGAACCTTACCCATGCCCCTAACGGACTAACTACGGCGCTCTAACAAAGCATTCGGGCATTTACTGACCCTCGTCGGCAGGTCGCCAGCGTCATTAGCGGACCCACACGGCACACTCCCCCAGCGGTATTGGCGCGAGTATTCCCTCACACTCCAAGTAAGAGCGCGAAATGAGCATGGACGCTGACATTCCCAACCAAGTACAAATTACCGCGAACCTCTTGGAGGCAGACATCTCCCTCTCGCAACCCCCTCCCGCGCACACCTCCACGCCGGTACCTGCCCCCCACACGATGACCCCCCTGACGGACCAACCAAAGATGGCCCTTAACATAAGGCTGCCACCATTTACAAGGGAAAATGCAGCGTCCTGGTTCTACAGAGTCGAAGGGCAGTTCAGGGTATCAGGTCTAATGGATGAGGTGTTGAAGGCGGACATCGCCATCAATGCCCTCCTGGAGGAGATATACAAGAAGATCGCCCCTTGGTTAATGGCGACATCGGGCCCCGCCACCTTCCAAGAACTAAAATCCACTCTCGAGACCTGCTCCCTGCTGGTCTCCGAGAGAGCTGCCTGCGCCCTAGACCTCGCCCTCAACCCCCAGCAGGAGGGAAACCTCTTGGAAGCGTGGCATGCCCTCCAGGACCTCCTCCTCCTCCTCCCCGAGACTGACAGCAGAGGCAGGCGCAAAGAAATCAGCCTGTCGAGGGAGATCTTCCTGCGGCAGCTACTGCTGGAGGTCCGTGGGCAGATTATGGACGCCTATACCCTGCCGGTCGAGGACCTAATCAGGGTGGCGCAGCAGTTGACGGATTCCATGAAGGTGGCCAAGCAGGCGACCACGCCCGCACACACTGCCAAATGCCTCCTGCTGGAGGACCCCACCACGGAGCCCGTCAACGCCATCGAGCAAAAAAGGCCGTCCTACCAGCAGAAAAGGGAGGGGCTGGGGCTTTGCTATTACCACTGGAGGTTTGGGAGAGCTGCCCGGAGGTGCGAAGCCCCCTGCCCTTTCTTCCCTTCAAAAAACGGAGGAGGCAGCGGCCAACCACACAGGCTGACATGGCAGCAGCAGCAGAAACACCCAGGGGCCCCTTACCATTAGGTTTCTATGTCCGCGACACCATTTCTGGCGGGATGATGTTTCTCGACACTGGAGCCATGTGTTCAGTGTTTCTGCCTTCAGGAGAGGACCGCAGACGCTCGCCAGACCCGACTGCCTCCCTGACGGATGCAAACGGGTCTCCCATCCTCTCCTACGGCACCAAGCTCCTGTCGATCTCCATCTTTGGCCAGAGGTACAGCTGGGAATACATCATCACGTACGTCAGGACCCCACTCCTAGGGGCGGACTTCCTTGCCCACTTTGGACCGGCAGTCTGCTACGTTGACGATATCCTAATCTTTTTCAGATCCCGGGAGGAACACCTGTGACACATCCGGAAGGTCCTGCAGGGCCTGCAGTAAAGTGGCCTCATCGTCAGGTTTGACAAGTGCACCTTCGGGGTCGAGACGGTGGAATTCCTGGGCCACGAGATATCCCCAGAGGGCGTACGCCCAATGTCGTCGAAGGTCGAAGCTGTCAAGAAGTTTCCCACCCCTACCTCCATCAGGGCCATATGAGAATTCCTCGGGATGGTCAACTACTACAGAAGATTCATCCAGGGGATCGCTCACACCATGGCACCCCTGACGGAGGTCCCGAAGGGACGTCCAAAGACCTTAGTGTGGGGCCCCGGCCAGCAGAAGGCCTTCCTCCGGACAAAGGCCGCCCTCGCCAAAACAACATCTTTGGCCCACCAGGACCCCAACACTCTCCTCCAGCCCCCTCGAGTAGGACGCATTGATGAGGTGAGGGGCTAAGGGACCCTGGCCTTTGGGCCCAGGTCCTGACGAATCATCCTACATAGTTTTTGGTTTAAATGGTGTGGACATTTCCACATTCGCAAAATTTTACTGCTTAGGTAAGTCTGAGAAGGAATTGTTTTTTGGAAGGGGTTCGCATTCAAAGCTAATTGTGGGAGTTGTGGTGGTTGAGTCGCCACCCGAGATAGTTTGGACCTAAGAGATGGTGATGGGATTTTTCCCATTGCTATCTTGAGGGCGGAACCATTTCCGGGGATCAGCCCATTGGAATCCAGGGGGGGGCTGGTTTTTTGGGTGTGGGACTCCTGGCTTTTGTCCAGAAGCCCACCAGTACGGTTGGAATGGGGAGTCAGTCCCCATTAGTGGGGGCAGAACTCCCAGCAGGCGGATTGGCTTATACCTGGGTCACTGCAAGTGTACTGGTGCTATCCTGAAAGGGTAGGGTATGGGGTGGACTGTTGGGAGTCAACTCTCACTTGTGCCATTGGTGGAGAATGCGAATACCTGACTGATATACGATACTTTCTTGATATAACCAAGCAGTTTTGGGTGGGTGGATGAACCAGTTTGTGTGTGGTGGTCTGATGTGTGCATGCTTGGCATCTTGGGGTCTCTTCTCGGGCTTTGGGAGTGTGTTGGGGTGGGGAAGCTGGGCAGTAGAGCTGCCCAGTTTGCCCTTTTTGATATGCTGTCGGGGTTTGTGTGGGGGCTCTTGGGTGTCGGGTGTGAACCTTTTGGACTTTTGCATGTGGACCAGTTAAAATTTATGGATTTGGCTGTTAGTTCTCCCTCCCCTGGATCCGACGACTTAACGGCACTGGCAACAACTTCTGGCATGAACATGGATACGAGCTTGGCTGTTGGACAGAACCAAACACTGAGACACCAGGGTGTTAATAAATCTGGTGGATTTGATTCAAATAACAGGGTCCTTTATTGCACTAATGTAAGCTTGTCATTAGATTATGAATGTTTATACAGTGTAGTAAAACAATTTGGCAAAGTGGAAAGAATTAAATTAATTCTAGAAAGAGATAAGCAGTCATTTTCTGCTTTTGTTAAATTTTCCTCTTCCTTGGAAGCTAGTGAGGCACAACAAAGACTCCATGGCCACATTCTAAGTGACTCAGTTCTCAGCACGAAAGTGTTTTCAGTAAAAAACTTAAATGATTAGCCATTTGACTTTATTCCAAAGACTGAAGAACATGGACCAGCCCCATGTACCAGAGCTCTTCCTCCACCTTTATGGCATGTTGCTATCTACAAGGAGGGAGGGAAAATTTTAATAAAAGCCGCTGAATGCATTGAGAGCAAGGTTGGTTCCATTCCCATTGGAAATTTAAAATGGTATGGAAAGAACCTTCTAATAAAAGCTGGTAATGAGACTCAAGCAGCTCTGCTATCTAACTTTAAACCTCCTGAAAGTGGAAATATTGAATGCATTTCATCTCACAGATTCTTCAGCACGCTGAAAGGGGTAGTTTACTCTAAAGACTTGCATGTTTTTAAAGAGGAGGAGATTCTCCATCGATGTCCTCCTTGTGTATCTCATGTAAAAAAACTGGGTGGGGATGCAGCTATCCTTTTAACCTTTTCTTCCAATTACCTACCTGATACCATCATTGTTGGCCATGAGAGGATGCAGGTTAAAAAATATAAAAGAAACCCTAAACAGTGTCGCAAATGCTTTGAATATGGCCACATTCAAAACTCATGTGATAACAATAGAAGATGTCCTGTGTGCTCTGCAGAGCACGATAATTTTGACGATTGTGAAGCAGCCTGATACTGTTTTCTATGTAAGGGTGATCACACTCCAAATTCTAGGGCTTGTCCCAGATATAAATTTGAACAAGAAGTGTTGGCAGTGGCTGATAACGAACATATCAGCATTAGTGAAGCAAAGCGCACGGTAATGGGGGCAAACAAAAGTGCCAACTCTACGTATGCTTCTGTAATAAAACTTATGAAAACTTCCAGCAATGTAAGGCCACCAATAACTGAGTCTATTAGTAGATATCACAAACCTGCTATTTCTCGAACTATAAATAATAATGAAAATCTCCAAACCGGTCAGAAACTTTCGTCGGCAAGTGCTTTGGAGTCCAATACCAAAAATTGTACTTCCAAAAGCACAGAAAATTTATCTTCCAGAGTTGATCTAAATGCCACCTCTACGACAGCTGCCGATTCATCTCCAAAAATAAGGGTGCCAAAATCAACTAATGATTCAGGAAAATGTTCTGAAAATACTTCAAACAAAAATAAACTAAAGGAACAACCCCAATTAGATAGAGCTAGTTCAGAGCCATCAATCGTCACAGCCACAAACAAAAATAATAATAAAGCTACAATTGCAACTACCAAGAAACACAAGAAATAGTTCCCAAATAATGATAACTTTTATAATAAAAACTTAAAATGGGTTCAGTGTTTTTGGAAGAGATCTCTCCTCCTAGAAAGGTGGTTCCAAAAGTAGATTCAGAACAAAAACATCTGAGTTCAATTCAGTCTTGCTGCCCTAAGACAAATAGGATTAGTGGTGCACAGAACCACAGTAGTAATTCTGAACATCAGGTTCATATTAAAAAAATATGAAGATCAACCAAAGACCCTGAACTCCAGTTCAGATGAAAAGGGATTAAGAAAACAATCTCTTATAAAGGAGAATTTCCCACTCCACCCTAGGAACAGTACTTCCCCTCCAAGGAGTGGGAAGTAGCACATTTTACCACCTTAGCATTCTTGCTCGATATCCTTCAGTGGAACTGTAAAGGTCTCAGAGCCCGTACAGAAGACCTTTAAAGTTTTAATGTATGAATTCAATCCAGGGATTATATGCCTACAGGAAACAATGCTAGGCAACTCTGCTTATAATCCTGGACTAAATTATTCAATATTTAAATCATATCCCCCAACTGGTGATCATGCCCATGGAGGTGCTGCAATTATTATTAATAAATCTCTACAGCACTCCACAGTACAATTAAATACAACACTACAAGTTGTCGCTATTTCAGTCATTTTGGAAAAGAGGATAACAATCTGCTCCTTATACCTTCCACCAGACCTTGCTTTTAACATTGGAGATATTCAGTCGTTAATTGACCAACTTCCAGCTCCTTTACTTGTATTAGGTGATTTTAATGCCCACAACCCCCTTTGGGGAAGTCAGTTTTTAGATAGTAAAGGGAAATTAATCGAAGACCTTATTGACAGGAATGATGTTACCCTATATAATAATGGGTCAATGACTTTCCACAACATTCACGATAATCATTTCTCTGCACTGGACCCCAAAGTATTTCTTCAACTAGTATCCACCTTGATTATAATTGGTCTGTTAATGAAGATTTAAATGGAAGTGATCACTACCCGATCCATTTGAAATATGCTCTGAATGCTCCATCTGAAGTTTTACCTAAGTGGAAGGTAGAGGACGCAGACT
This sequence comes from Macrobrachium rosenbergii, assembly GCF_040412425.1. NCBI lineage: Eukaryota > Metazoa > Arthropoda > Malacostraca > Decapoda > Palaemonidae > Macrobrachium > Macrobrachium rosenbergii. The sequence goes on from NC_089767.1 coordinate 13,244,785, forward strand.
GGGATAAATTCAGTAAAGGTGTCAATCTAGATAGGGAGTTTGAGTCCTTTCATTCTCATCTAGATGCCTATGATTACTTTATTGAATCTACTTTGAAGAGTGCTGAAAGGCTCGATTCCAAAAAAAAGGCAAACCTCGTAGACCTGCAGTTCCCTGGTGGAATAAGACATGTGGTATTCTGAGAAAAATGACTAGGAAATGCTACAGACGTTACAAAACTAGTGGCTCCCCTCAGTCTAAATTAATCTACAAACGTGCTTTAGCCAAGCAGCGGCGTTTTATAAGAAAGCCAAAAGAGAATGTTGGCTTTACTATATTAATGGAATAAACTCCAAGACCTCTACTAAGAGTGGTGTGCGCAAAATAAGGAAACTGAGTGGAAAATTTGTTTTCAAAATTGCCCTCATTAAAAATTAAGATTACTCTAATCACAGAGCCCACTTTGTCATTTGCCAATGAGCTTAGGAAAACATCTTTTCTAAAGTTTCCAGCCCTATAATTATTGTTGGAATTTAAAGAATTAGGAAAAAATTTCATGATATAATTGTCTACAAATCGCGCTGTAAGCAAAACAGTTTGATTCTAATGAGTTATCTTTTCCATTGTACAACATTGCAAATTTTCCTATAACAAATTGTAAAACGATCAAAGCAACACAGAAAAATGAATCACAAAATGATGCAGGTGAATTCAATAACGCATACGTAAAAAAATTTTGAAACACACCATAAATCGAGATGATGCCAAAAATATTTACTGAAGATTATAAACAAAATTAAGGAAACTGAATGAATATTACTAGACTGGACTGTTTTGGCTACAATAATTTCCCTGTTAAAAAGCCTAATTGAAGATTTTCTATTTATCCATTTATAGACCAATAGCTTTACAAAACTGATAAAGCTACAACCATGATATTTTTGTTGTAAAATGATAAATACATTTTCATGTATAACACTTTGGAAGGCCTAATATAAAACGGTGCCATTACGACAAGGTGACTAAAAATTTCAATTTTCAGTTTTGCATGCTGAAAAAAAAGTTTTTTCAAAAATTCACTATAAATCGAAATATTGACTAGAGACTTCCAATTTGTTGCAAAATGAAGGTAAATGAAATGTTACAGAATGTGATTTTAGCTTAAGAAATTTTTCGAATTTTTTCAGACAATTGGCATAGGTTTTTTTTGCACTTGTCGTGATTTATAGAAAATATTCCAAAGCTGATAAAAGCTGGAACCATGAGTTATTTTTGTTGTATTCACAGAAACACATTTTCAAGATAACATTATGTGCAAGAAGAATGGTCACGGTGCGAAAATTACGACAAGGTGACTAAATCAGATTTTGAGACTTTTTAGAGTTACTGCGCGTGAAGGAAACTTTTTTTTTTAAATTCACCATAAATCGAAATTTGTGCTAGGAGACTTCCCGTTTCTTGCAAAATGAAGGTAAATGATTGATATTTAACTAGAATGTAAGAGTTTTTCAGTGGCAATAAATTTTGCCCATTTTGAAAAAATCTGACTGTAAGTTTAAATTTTGGCGCTTATCGTGATTTATAGAAAATATTTCAAAACTGATAAAGCTACAACCATGAATTATTTTTTGTTGTATTCTACATGAAACATTTGCAAACATTTTCATGTATAACTAAGAAGGCCTAATAGAAAATGGTTTCAAAATTACCTCAAGGTGAAAAAGTTGCAAAGATTTTCACAAAGTTAACTGAGGAAGGAAAAAGAGGTTCACCATAAATCAAATATTGAGCTAGAGATCCAATTTGTTCAAAATGAAATTTCTAAATGATTGAATATCACTAAATGTTAAATTTTTAAATTACCAGAAAATGCCCAAATATTATAATGTTTTTATAAATATTACTGCTGTTCGCCCTCAGTGTATTTGTGTGTGGAATTTAGTCAGATTGACCTCGACAAGAACATCTCTGTCCGCAGGTGAGGGCAATTCAAAATAACTCACTGTGAGATCAAAAATAGGCTATGTAGTTCAAAACAAAATATGCCTATGGCATTGGGACCTAAACCTCAGAGAGGGTTTTCACTGGATAATCTCTAGTAATGGTGGCCTTAAGCTATCTTTCCCTTTAGAACTTCGCGATGTCTTTGTCAAACTCAAGTGCAAAAATGTCGTAAAGATGGATTTCACCTTGATCTGTTGGCTGGTCAAGAGCTAGGCCATGAGCGAGGGTGATACAGAATGCGAAAAGTGCTCCTTTGTCCCTTTACTCCACTTTTGCTCCTAAATATTAACAGAATTGGGAAGACTTTTTTGGTATCAAGACTTCTAAACCATTGTATTCATAAACGAATCGGCGTTCAAGGTAAGTCAATTCTTGTTCAAGTTCAAATCCATTGACTAATAACCTTTCTGTATTTCCGTTTCCTTTGTTTCATCCTCCAGCCACCACTTACGGGATATGCTATTCAAAACAAGTCTAGATTAAACTGTTTAAATTATTATATTGTTTAAGCGTTAGCGAATTATCCCAGTAAGTCTCGATTTAGGCAAAAAGTCATTTTAATACTCTGGTATTACGTTATGCCTAGCGCTCATTGTTTGGGAGAACCGTTGCGTTTTGTATTTAATACCATCTTAACAAGTAGAGTTTTTTCTTCCATTGATTGGTGATTTTTATCATAAAGTCTTTATTCCTTGAATATTCTTTGTTGCAGACAATTACCCTTACTGGCAGAATTTGGTTAATTAACGTCTGTCGTTGAGGTTAATTTAGTGGCTAAAGGTTATGTGTATTCTTGGCATATATTATTTATCATATATGATGGATATATATATATATATATATATATAGATATATATATATACATATATATATATTAAAAATATAATGGATATATATATATATATTAATCAATATAGCATATATATAAACCATTTCTATATATATATATATATATATATATTATATTTATATATATATATATATTATATATATATATATATATATATATATATTATATATATATATACATATATAATATATAATATATAAATATATATATATATATATAATATATATATATACCTAATTATATATTTATATATATATATATATATAATATATATTTCCTATCTATATTTATATAACTATATATATATATTCTATTATATATATATATATATATATATATATATATATATATATTATATATATTTATATATATATATATATATATATATTGTATAATGAGATATATATATATATATATATACCTGTATATATATATATATATATATATATATTATATAGATATATATATACATATATGTATATATATGTATATATATACAAATATATATATATATACATTATGGTGGTCTATATATATATATTTATACCAATGATATATATATATATTATATATATATAAATATATATATATATATTTATATATATATATATAACTATACTATTATATATACATATATATATATATAATATATATTGGCATAGATATATTAATATTTATATATAATATATTGTATAATACATCTGGTGGATATTTATATATGATATATTATATATTTTTAATATGTATGTATAACATATACATATATTATTAATTTTGCTATAATGAATGGACATCTATACTATATTTATGGATATACAATATAACCATTAGTTTAAAAGAATGAATTATAAAACTAAAGATATGGGCATAAATAACATAACAATTGGCCTTGGTGCTCATGGCAAACAATGGATATGATATAAATCCATATATAAAATATCTAACACCAATTGTGGATATATGATATAAATAGAAAGTGACATAACATTGAAACATATTTATACATAAACATTACATGATATATTGTTCCAAGAATTTATACCTGGGCAATTAACATATATACCAGCAAACATTCTCAGCATAAATATCATATCATATGATATTAACTCTACATGGGCTAGATATATCATATTACACATAATATAAATAAATTTCAATATGATATTATTTATATAAATGGAAAATAGGGTAATACCAACTGGAGCCTATATATAAGAATCTTCTAAAGTATGGTATAATATATATGGGAATTTCTGTTAGATGTACCCTTTCTGAAATTATCATATAGAATAAGATATATATCTCACGTGTGGAACATTTATAAATTTCTGATATCATATATATTTCCATTGAAACATAGGTCCTTTACTGAATACATAAGTTAAACGCACATAACTAAAAGGAATCTGGATGAAGCTAACTTTTTTTGCATAAAAGAAATAATATTAAATTTAACCAATAAATACAGATATATAAAACCTTGTAGTGAATATAAAACTAAATATAAAAAATGCAGAATAACATTAAATAATTTGCAATCTGACTCTTCGTTTCTATTCTTGTTTTCTCCCTTTCCATTGAAGAGTCTTGCATTTTTCCTCTCGACATGACCCAGAGTACAACTGGAGGAGGGAGATGCTGTGCCCTTACTGCATATGAAACCAGAAGTTCTGACTGCGGTTCCAGTGTCAATTCCCTATGGTAGGCGCACTCCAAGACAAAAAACATTGTGGTACTTGCTGTCAACAATCCCCGATGACCTGCAAAGTGCTCAAGAGTAATTGATGAAATGTTTTGAAATTGCAAAGCTTCTGCCATTCAACAGTGGCAAATGAGACTCCGGCACTGTTTCTGCAAACTTCTAGGGCTTGTCCAGTGTATAAATCCCCTGCCTGCACCGAAGACAGGGTTCACTACAGCATTGGAATGTGAGGATGAACAATTAAAGATAAATGAAATGTTGTCCATTGGGCATCAAAGGGGGGCATCATCAGAAAGCAGTTTGCCAGCAATTCCACGGCGTTGGCTAATGGGGCACTAAGAAACATTGGCCACAATGGTATCCTCCGGTTCAGATCTGGGCTCGATCCAAAAATTGAAGGCCACAATTAAAGTTTATGATTTCATTCCCATACCCTCAGAAAAACTGGATGTGTCCATTGGACAATCTCCGGGTATCTGAACTGTAAACCATCATGTAAGCATCCTGGAGGGCCAACTGTGCTTTGAGGTATTTGAGGAGCTTCTGTGTCCACCTCCAGGTTCTCCTGGTGAAGGGATAATACTGGATTGAGTTGATCAAAGAATCAACTCCTCAATGCCTGTTGTAGTGCCCAATGATGGTAGGCCACTGGAAGGGTTAATAAAGAACCTCATCAATAAAATCTTGGATGGGCTCATGACTTTTTCCACCTGAAACCTGGGTAATCATGAAGTAATGAAAACCCCCTTCAACAATGGTGAAGACATCTCCTTTCAGAAGGCCAATTTGTCTCTCCTCTTGCCAGATGTTGCAAAAATAGCGAACCTCTTGAGGACATTCGGGGCCTCAATCTCAAGAACCAATGACCTGCACACCTGCTTCATACAGTTCCTGGGCCAAATACCGATTATAATAATTATCCATAAACAGGTTCATCCTGGTTATGGAAACGATCCACAAGACCGAAGACAGTGTCATTGGGTGTAGCGTGGAAGAAAATACACAGAAAGTTCAAAAATCCAGTGTTGGATTCAAAATAAAAAAATAACTTTTGTATTTCTTTGGCTTCTTGAGGTTGTACACTTTTTCCACATAGATGCCCTGTTTGTATGGCATCATCCCTCATCAAAGAAAGGTTCTTGGAAGGAACCACGAGAAACTGGCAATAATAAAAACAAATGTAGTCCAACACTGGGCGGACTCTGAGGCGGTCGAGGATGTTATTCCAGGGTATGGTCATATAATGAAGGCGTTGAAATACCGTCCAACGCCATGGAAACTATCATGGGGCATAATGCGGGCATTTGGCCACCAAAAAAATTCCGCCTCCAGTATTCCCTGATACATTCTTGCAGGCATCATTCCAAATAATATGTAAAGCCCCAAAATACTATGCCATGTCTGAGGTTGCAGCCCCGCCAGCGAAATACAATGTAATATGAAGTTCCTCACAGGCAGTACCGTAATCTGCTGTCTATATGCAACAGGTATTCCAGCAATTCCCGCGCAACTCTGAATGAACCCCTGCACCATGACTAAATTATTCAATATTTAAATCATATCCCCAATTGGTGCATGTTAGGTGGGGTTGGGTTTCCAACCAATAAATCATCACTTTCAGACAATGGCCTTCACCTAAGCTGCCGCGAATTGCAACCTTCTATATGCTGTCGCTTATTTCAATGCTTGGAAAACGAATCCCACCCTCTGCCACTGGCCCATCTACCCCTCACTTAAAAACCATCACTTAACTGTCTCGTCCCCACCAGCCAATTGTTGGTTAATCCCTCCTCCAGACTCTCCTCTTAATCACTGAAACCACTGAATTCCAGTTCACTTTCCTGCTGTGGCTCTCGTATTTTGGACTTTGGGGACAAAAACTCATCATCAGACATATAAGATGTCCTCGTCAAATTAATGACCAACTGCCATTAAAATGATGTTTCCACCAGCTCTCGATTGATAATAAGTACTCATCAATGACCTTTTGTTGAAACCTCCCAAATCATTTCTCTGCCCCTCAGGACACCCAGATTTCTTCCTAGGGTATAAAAGATTTTATGTGGTCTGTTAATGAAGATTTAAATGGCACAGTGTGTGATCACTACCTGATCCATTTGGGTCACCTTGGGTGCTCCATCTGAATTTTACCTAAGCATCCCAAGGTCTAAACTCAGACTGGGATAAATTCAGTACCGACAGGCAATGTCAATCTGATAGGATGTTTGACATCCTTTCATTCTTGCATCTAGATGCCTATGATTACTTTATTGAAAACACTACTTTGAAGAGTGCTCTCCGAAAGCTCACTGATTCTGTAAACAAAAAAAACCTCATAGACCTGCAGTTCCCTGGTGGAATAAGACATGTGGTATCTGAAAAAGTCCCTCAGGAAATGATTTAAAATCTTTTTACAAAACTAGTGGCTCCTACTTTTCTAAATTAATTAAAAACTTTTTTAGCCAACGTAGCCATCGTCCATAAGCAAAGACAAAAGAGAATGTTGGTTTTACTATATTAATGGAATAAACTCCAAGACCCCACTAAGAGTGGTGTGGCGCAAAATAAAAAAACTAAGTGGAAAATTTGTTGCGTCACCATTACCCTCATTAAAAATAAATGACACTCTAATCACAGAGCCCACTGAAGTTGCCATTGAGCTAGCAAAACACTTTTCTAAAGTTTCCAGCCCTAACAATTATTTTCCAGAATTTCAAAGAATTAGGAATTCTGAAATGTGTGTGAAGTTTGATTTGGGAAAATCTGAACCATACAACTTACAAATTTTCCCTAAGAGAACTTCGTGAGGCACTCTCCTCAAGTGAATCCACAGCTCCAGGTGAGTACAATCATATATGAAATGCTGAAACACCTCCCAGATGATGCCAAAAATATTTACTAAAGATTATAAACAAAATATGGGAAACTGGAATTTTACCCAAGGACTGGAAAATATCCATAATTGTCCCTATTAAAAATCCTAATAAAGATGCTTCCCAAGCCACCAGCTATAGACCAATAGCTCTTACCAGCTGTGTATGTAAGCTGATGGAGAAAATGATAAATACTAGACTAGTTTGGCACCTGGGAACCAAAGGATTACTATCGCAATTTCAATTTGGTTTCAGAAAAAACCGCTCCACCCTTGATCTCCTGCTGAGGCTGACCAACCAAATCCAGCAAGGATTCGCCAAACAGTGTCAGACCATTGGCATATTTTTTGACTTGGAGAAAGCATATGACACTACCTGAGAATTGGCATCATGAAACAATTGCACAAGATGGGCATATGTGGAAGAATGATCAGGTTTATATATTCCTTTTTAACAGACAGGCTTTTTAAGGTAAGAGTGGGAAACTCCTTCACCCAACCTTTTATGCAGGAGGAAGGAGTTCCCCAAGGAAAACGTTTTAAATGTAACACTTTTTCAGTGGCAATAAATAGTGTGATTGAAAAAATCTCACCCCTGTTAAATGCTCGCTTTTTGTCGATGACCTTGCAATATACTGCACAGGATATGATTCCTTGTCTGTATGTAAACATTTGCAAAGGTCTATTAATGCTGTTACTAAGTGGGCTGATGAGAATGGTTTCAAATTCTCCTCTTCCAAAACAGTTGCAGTAAGATTCACCAGGTGCCAGCATGTGGAAGAGGTTCCCACACTTAGTTTAAAAGGGTCCATCCTTCCTTACAGAGTGAAGTTAAATTTCTGGGGATGACTATTGACCATAAATTAACATGGGCTAGCCACATAAATGCCCTAACCTTAAAGTTTAATGTTAAACAATCTATGAATATTTTAAAGGTTGTTTCTGGATTTAGTTGGGGGCTGATAAGAAATCCTTCTGAGGGCTATATGACTCTCTGTGTCGATCTAAGCTAGACTATGGCTGTCAGATTTATTCCTCAGCCTGTAAAACCAAGCTAAAGGAACTGGATGTTGTACACAACATGGGGTTGAGAATATGCTCAGGGGCTTTTAGAACTTCACCTGTTGAAAGCATTTATGTCGACACAGATCATTTACCCCTTGATCTAAGAAGGCAAGAGCTAGGGTTTGCGATACATGGCTAGAATGAAAAGTGCTCCCAAAAATCCCTCCTTTCAAGCACTAAAGGAAACAGACTCTCAAGTTTTTCTGGTACAAGAGCTTCTAAACCATTCCAAATTCGACTGAATGAGGATGTTAGGAATAATCACCTTAAATCCCAGAAAGTCCTGGAAGTAGAATATCCTGTAAATCCTCCATGGCTTATCCCAGAAGCATCAATATGTAAAAACTGTTTAACAAAAAAGGACTGCACTGTAGAAGAGATTAGGGGGAAAATTCTTAGAGCACGATGTTACCCATACTAATTTTACAAAAATTTATACAGATGGATCAAAGTCAGATAGTGGTGTTCAGGTTGCTGTTATCCTTGGTGATACAGCGTATGACACAGCTAAATTACCTGACTGTGCATCAATTTTCAAATTTATCTTGTAAAACAGTTGCATGAATCAGATTCTTGGTTTCAATGCTAGATTTGGAATCTTTGTTTTTCAGAAATTTCTGGGATATAAAGACCATTTATTTTTTAGCTAGCCAAATAAATGTTTAACTTTATTTTGTAAACAATGCCTTGGTTTTTATGTTTATGGTTTAGACTTTGGCTGATGTAAATCATTTACTGAGGCTATATGACTAAGAATCTTAAGCTAGTGTCTGCCCCTCCTTTAGATTTAGTTTTTTCAAAGGTGTTGCAGTGACATTACTCTAATTTTGTTGTATATGACATTCAGACTCTTTTGGTTAAACAGAATCCCTTTTCAACAATTTAATTCCCAGCTTTCCATTCGACTGAATTATTTAGGAATAATCATCTTAAATCTTAATGAGCTTTATTCTTAAATCCACCATGGCTTATTAATTCAAAAACAAACAAGGGAGTCGGAACAAATTGTTACCCATTTTTTATCAAAAATCTATATATCAAAAATCAGATAGTGGTGTTGGTTGTGCTGTTATCCTTTTCGACTCTGCATCAAAGATTTAAATAGTGACAGTCTCTTTCTGTTTCAAAAAGTTCAGGAAACAGACTTTTTTATATCATTGGTCCCTTCTCACGTGGGGATTCGCGGAAACCAAGATGGCAGACAGGAAGCGAAAGCTGCTAGTATTTTATCAGAAACCTCTTTTAGAAAAATTGCCTCATACAGATCTAAAAGGTCCCATTAGATCTTATGTTTTAAGTAAATGGCAAATAGAAATATTGGACTTCTCCTTTCTTGCCAATAATAAAAATATAGAAATATTAGGGATAATATACTACCGTGGTCTTCGTCATTCCAGCTTGACAGACATTACAGAGGTTATTTTAACTAGATTAAGGATTGGGCACACTCTTCTAACCCATCAGTTTATTTTAGAAGGAAGCAGCCCTCCAGAGTGTGCTTACTGTGACGAGACACTAACAGTGGAGCACATTTTGGTGGTCTGCCCCAGATATTTTAACCAAAGAGAAAGATATTTTCAGGGTAAATCCCTGTCTGATATTTTGGGAGATGAAGCAGATATTTCTGCTATCATCTCTTTTTTAAAGTGTGTTAAAATTTTTAACGATATTTAATTTATTTAATATATTTATTACATCACGTAGAATTTTAATGACATTAAATTTTTTATGTATATATCACATCATTCATTAAACTTCATACCCTTATTTATTGGTCACATCACTTCATTTTATTTATTAATCATTTCCTTCATGAATTCATAACTTTAACATAATTTATTACAATACACTCCCTGAACACCTGAATTAACATAATTTATTACAATACACTCCCTGAACACCTGAATTAGCCCTGGTAAACCACCAGCCCGAACTACATCCCCATAGCTTTTACCCACTAAGTGGGTAATAAACTGTCAGCGTTACCAATGCTTACAGGAAAATCTTGTCAAATGAGTTACTTGAAGTACCATTGGCAACACTGCTGCAAGTCCCGGCCAGTGAGGCCGAAATCTAATGAGCTTTTTGTTCGCCATGCTGTGTGGGTGTGTCCCACATGAGGCGAACTTTTGGTCATTTAGCCTGACCCCCATTTAAGAATTTGGACACCAGATCACGATTTGGACTGTTTTCAACGCATTTTCTCCTGGATGGATACTTTATTGATAGGATTTGGAACTTCTCTCCCGAATTTGACTTTGGGATTGGTACTTTGGACTCGTTTGGATAAGTCAAACAAGAAGACGTTGCCGTCTGCTAGCGCCGATGCTTCCACTTGTTTACATCTTGGACGACAGAGCCTTCTTCTGCTGGAGATGCTGACGCTCATCGGCCCTACACGTCCTGCAAGCGTAGGACGAGTACCCTCAAACACGGTCGACATTCTGTTTGTATTTTATGTAGGAAGATAAGGTGTAGTATCAGTCAGATAGGCGGCGAGTCTTGGTCGGTAGATCAGACGGAAGAATTATTCAAAAAGTTAGAGGACAAGTTACTAGCTGAGTATGTCTTGTCTATTTTTGTAGCTTTATGACTAAATTAACGGAAACTAGAGATAAGGATAGTAGTAATAGTGCTGTAGATACTAATCATTCTTTTTCAGGCCCCCTGCCTGTTCCAGAACCAGCCCTAACGGGTCCCGGGGATCATGGAGAACCGCAAACCTCGAAGGTAGGATCTGCCAGCCCCCCCCGGCGCAGAGCAGGCAGTGTTGGCAGCAGATTTCCCCCCTTCCCTCTAAAAGCGTAAGTTCTAAGGTGGATTTAGAATTAGGAATCATTTAGAAGGGTAGGAATTCTAATTTAGGAAGTATTCAGAAAAAGTAGTTGAACGTGGTCTTCTTTGGGTTCAGGTTTGGTTGGGGTCGTTAATGTTTAGGCCTCTCATTTAGATCAATTATTGGTTTTATTTCCTGCTTCGTGCTCTGTGCAACAAAGGTTTCCAGTTCCATGGAGGGTCGTTCAGATTTGGTTTCTGATGTATCTGGTTCTGAAGTTTTGTTTTCCTTGAATACTCCTTCTTCGAAGGTTCCTTTTCTTTGGGGGTTTTAAAATTTCTTTCGTCTTGCAATGGTGGTAATTCTGGCGATTGAGTCTTTTTCCAATTTTCATGATCATGTCTTAAAGAATTTTCTGATTTGATAATGTCTATCAAGATTATCAGGGGCGGGGGGAACAGAACCAGTCTATTTTCTTTGAAATCTATGGCCTCTTCACCCCACTACGGAATTTTCCCGTTTTCCCCTTTTTCTTCTAAGCCTTCTTCCATTGCCCTTCTCAATCTTCTTTCGGTCCACGCTCTTTGGAGGGCTCTCAGGGGTCTTTGTTTGCGCATCCTGTTTTCTTGGCTTTTAACTCAGCAGAGCAAGGCTTTCTTGCTTCAACCCTGTATACTGAGCTAAATGATAGATGATTCAGCCCCCTCTCTCTTCTGGGTTAAGGGAAGGGGTACTTTTTACGGATCCGTTGTCTTTATCACCTTTTGCAAATCCGGTAGTTTCTCAGGCATCCGGTCTAGTTGCTTCTCAGGTGTTTGTGGAGGCATCAGCAACTCCTTATTTCATTCTTTACGGGTTCCTAACTGTAATGTATCCTCCGCGATTCTTGCGGATGCTTCGGCAGTCGGCAATTCACCTGCGCCAGCGTTCAGTGTATCAGCACCGATATTTTCCTAACTGTAATGTATCCTACGCGATTCTTGCGGATGCTACGGCAGTCGGTGATTGGAGCCTGCGCCAGCGTTCAGTGTATCAGCACCAATAGTTTCTTAACTTTGTAATGTATCCTCTGCGATTTTTGCGGATGCTCGGCAGATCGGCGATTCGCCTGCGCCAGCGTTCAATGTATCAGCACCGATAGTTTCCGCAGCCTTTTTCCATTCTCCAGGATAGTTGGTAACTACCTTCTTCTGTTACCTTCGGTTGAGGTACCTCTAACTTCCCCATCAATACTCCTTTGAGTTCGGTCCGGTTGGGACCTTCTCCATCTGTCCAACGTTGGCATTGGGCGCTCTGGTGGTTACTCAGTGTGGCTTCTTCCTTCTTCCCTCCTCCGGCTTCTTTCTTTCTCAACTTTCCGGCAGGTTTTCTCTGTCCTCTGTCTAGGCATCCATGTTGGTTTGTTGATTCCGGGTCTTCAGTTCCGGATTCCCATTCTCATGCAGTTTTGATACATCCAGATTTGAGTGGTTACAATGTTGCAGCCTCTTCGCTCTCAGGAGTGGGTGTGGTCCGCCCAGGTGTTGCGTCATCCCCACTGGGTGGTGCGGGGTTTGCGCAACCTGCTTTGGTGCCTCCCGTATGTTCGCGATTGATACATCAGGTGTCCGTCTCATGCACCCAGGCGTAGCAAGTTCCGGGTTTTCAGTTCGCCGTTTGCCAGGGATCGGCCTGCCTCTTTCCTGTTCCGGACTTTCCGACAATCCTCCGGCTTTTAATTTGACCAGTCCAAAATCCAACAATCCAGTCCGACAATCCTCCAGCTTCGGTCGAACCAGTCCGACAATGATTGTTCATTTGAAGAAGAGGATCCGGTACCTGATATTAGTTCTCCTTCAGCCAATGAGAATGAGTATAAGCGGATGGTAGACTTCATCCTCACTTATCCTCAATCCAAGGTTCCGGAGGAGCGTACTACCAAAGCAACGATGTTCGAGTCGCTATATGCGACAGAACCGGTAGTTGCTCAAACAAAATGATATAAAAAAGCAGGTCCGGTACTGCCTGACACCTCATCACTTTGGTGTCAGTAAGGCTGGCATACCAGGTTAACATGTCGCCTGACTGTACAACGTTCTTTGGCAGAAGAGGAGGGGCTTCTTTTTGAAGCTTCCGCCTCACTATCCGGACATTCGGAGAGGGTTCTGTTGAGGGCGCCTTTGCACTCTGCAACAGTCTTTAGGGAGGAGGATATCTCCTCCATGGTCTATTTCTGTAGCCGTCGTCAGCAGTAGCGTCACAGCAAGCTATGATTAGTGTGGCTGCTCCGGGTTCAAGGGATGTGGCCAGTATAACGAACTTGTTGCTTCTAACTCATGTCTCCAGTGTCGCAATTATGCATCGTTAAAGGTACAAATGTGGAAGTAGAGGGTTCCTGTCTAACAGGGAACAGCTGGTACCCACTTGAAGAAGCCTCTTAGGGAGAATGTCTCTCTCTCTCTCTCTCTCTCTCTCTCTCTCTCTCTCTCTCTCTCTTCTCTCTCTCTCTTCCAGGTCTTGTGTCCTCTCTGCTTTCTCTTCAGGTATGTCTCTCAGGAATCGCTGGGAATTCCACATCGAGAATACAGGTATAATCTGGAACGATTCTTCTTGTCAGATCGTCTGTGATAGTCAGAAGAAGCGCATCTGACATCCAGAAGGTCTATAGTCTCCCCTCTTCCCGACATTCATCTGTACTCAGATGCCTCGTATCAAGGTTGGGGAGCAACCTTGGAGGAACCCAGGCTTCGGGCCTCTGGAGGGATCGGGAACGAGAGGAGTCATAACCTTCAGGAACCTCAGGGCTATAAAGGAAGCCCTCAGGTGTTTCTCAGTCCTAGTGCGCAACACAGTAGTGGGTCTGTTTTGCGACATCGTAACTGCCGTGTCGTATCTGAGAACTCGGGGGAACAAGATCATTAGAACTTAGAGGTGTATACTTTCCGCCATTCGGTCTCATTCATCAGGCAATCAGGAATTGTGGTAGTGTCAAGATGTCTATGACTCTAGCTCCTTGCTGGCTATAACGCCCTCGGTTCCGGAATTCCTAATGCTCCTTACGGAAGTTCCGATGTTCCTCCTCATGTGGATCTTTTAGACAACCGCATTTTCACCATTATCATCCAAACTCTTGCGTGATGAACCTAGTTGCGGGCGACTGCCGAGCAAACAGCTAGACAATCCAGACACTAAAGCTATGTCTAGACCAGTGATTCTTAAACTCAGCTTCAAAAGTCAACCCGTAAGCTTTAAGGGGGGTCAACTTGACATGGTGCCTATTATTTTTTTTTAATTTGGTCATTCCATCTTTAAAAATGCCCAAAAAATTATCACTGCTTCCATATGTTTTCTAATTATTGTTCCTTCATGAAAAATTTCAAAATTCTTCAGTATTTATAAAAATTTAACACAATGAAACAAAAATCTATCATTCATCCATATTTCATATAAGCAAATAAGCAACATATTGTTCATAGTTTATAGTTTGCAAAAATTTCAGGGAGTTAAATATTGGTTCCCTCGATCTATACATTTGTTTTCAGAAACGAAATGTTAAGATAATTGGTTAAAAAGTTTATTTCTTTCTGGTTAGACAGTGTTCTTTCAGCTTAAAATCAACACAATATTGTCTTTACCAGGTCAACTTGACATGGGAAGTCTGTTTCTGTGAGGAAAGGTCATTCCATCTTTTCCCTGCCATAACTGAAATAGCTGGTTTTCTCTTATTCAGCTTTGAGAATGTTCTTTAGATTCTTCCATTTTCAAGTTAATAAGGCTACCGCTCAGCACTTTGCAGTACATTTCTTTCTTGTCCGAAAAAGATTTCTATCAGTAAGATCTTCTTTGAAACTATGTTCCCTCAGGCACTTATGTCTCATTTGTCGGAAGTTCTAATATTAAGATAACTGGTTAAATGTTTTATTTCCTTCTTTTACTGCAGATAAAGAAAAAAATGGGCTTTGTTCGTTTAAAAATCTTTATCTGCAAGTGTTGACTACTAAGACCAATTCAAATTGGGACCACCTTGACGTGGTGAGGGGGCTCTCGAACCTAGGGATCTATTTTCCTAAGTTTGATCCCAAGTGTCCCACATATATATAAATACGCTTTAGGAATAATTTCGTGGATTTTTCCACTTTTTTCAAAATTACCAAAATTAATAAATAGGAAAACATAATCATGGCATGGAGTGAAGTTGAATCTGAAGCTAAATAGTGGGAACTGTGGTAGAACCATCATCTACCTGATAATGTTCGGACCTGGTTTTTCAGGCGGAACTATTCTGTGGAGCTGGACCACAGATTCAGGGGCCTGGTTCTAGAATAGGACTCTCGGCTTTCTGTCCGGTTAGCCCATATTGTGATTAGGATGGGGATGACTGTGATTATTACAATACACTCAATCCTAAAGCAAGCGGGTTTGCTTACACTTGGGCCATACTAATCATGATGTGCCATCCCCCTTTTGGGGTAGGGTAGGGACGCGGACATTTGGGAGTCAGTTCCCACTTGTGCCATTAGTGGAACATCCAACTTCATAAAAATAATGATATCTTTTCAAGATTTATTTATTTTATTTTTATTTTTATTTATTATATATATATATCTTTTATGCAAAGTAGTCTTGATATATAAATATATATATATATTTTTACCCCTGAGGATATTAGTACCCCTGGACCCCATGATGGTAAAATTCAGGCACAGTCGACTAATGGAACGTCACTCCCGAATCTCCTTAACATAAATAGAAATGCTTCGGAACATCCTGTTCCAAGTAAAATATCAATCACTAAAGACTCAAAAATATCTAGAAAGTCAAAAAGAAAAAGAAACAAATAATAACAAATTGGTAAACTCCAGTATTGTAACACTGGAACCATACATTAAGGACAATAACTCTAAAATAGAAACAAGTAATCCCCTAAAACCCCATCAACACAAGACAGCTCATCACCGATGAATGTGAAAAAAAAATAAAAAGAAATAACTATCGACTACACCCAACACTAGTTCATTTTGAACATATTTTTGGACCAGACAATTGGTCCAGATTTTTAATATTAAAAAAAGAAAAAACAGATCTCACCAGCCATTTTAAAAGAACAGATTATTAAATATACACCCCACACAAGACATGGAATGTAGACACATCAAAAACAATGAATGGCTAATACAAACAACAACCAAAGCCCAATCAACAACTTTTCTAAAATAACCAACATAAATGAAATAAAAGTAACAGTAACCAGCCATGAAACACTTAATTATACACAAGGCACAGTAATGCTCCCAGACAATGATGAAAAAGAGCTACCATCAAAACAAATCTTAATTGACTCCCTTAAACTAAGATACAATAACATACATGACTTGAATTATATGCTGTCCCAAGTAGAAGGGATGCAAATAAACATATTAAAATAGTCAAAATAAAATTTACAAACCAGGAACTACCAGGCTATAAAAATTCTGGGACTGAATAGGAGGTTCGCCCCTTTGTCCCTAAACCTCTCAATGCTCTAACTGTCAAAAATATGGCCATTCAACCAAAAAGATGTAGAAATAACTGCTATATGCGCTGTATGTTCTGAAAACCACACAACAAATTGGAAATGCAAAACCTTCAAATGTGTAAATTGCAAATTAAATCATCATGCTAAATCTAAAGACTGTATATTTTATCAATATTATACAGAATTACAAATGTTAATGGACAGAACTGGTATGCCCGTTAATGAGGTTGAAACTCGAACTGAAGGTGAGAGGAATCAATGACCCAGCAAAACTCCATTCATATTCAAATATTGTAACAACTCATAATAAACATAAAGAATCTCAACACAGAATAGATGTGACACACCTCTCCCCTCCTCTACTATTCATAAAAGCCCAAGAGTACAGTTGCAACAGGCCTCCCCAGTAACAAGCGAAGTTAATCGTTCAAAACGAATTCCAATGATATGGAAAAATCAACAGAGGTTAATAATCCAGATCTGGAAACTCATAATGCATTAACATCATCCACAGAAAACTTAATTGATAAAAATAACCATAATAAAAAAAGAAAGTAATTGATAGAACTCCCTAAGGGAAAAAAAACCTAACATTCCATTCATAGATCGATCTAGCAAAATCCCAGTCTCACCCATTAATCAGAAACAGATTACATTAACTGCATCACAAGTGGAAATCCATAGTGTTCCACAATCCAAAACAAATATAAATAACGATTCCCAAATATGGATAAATCAACTAACTCTTCTGCACTCTCATCACCAAAATCAATGCAGAAACTTTCAATTAAACATCCCACTGAAGAACCAAAACCCATAAAATTAATCAAATTACAACCACATCAAATCAACCCTCAACAAGACCAAAGAATAGTAATAATAATAAACCTAAAAATTCAAATCAAAATTTTTACCAGCACATCGGAGATCCAGTATGCCTATACCAGAAATTCCTAACAAAAATATTACAACATCCAGTAATGGGAGCATAGATGGGACCCAGAGATTAGAACCATTCCTTCAACACTCGAACATGATTTATCTTGCGGATGTCAAGAGTGTTTTTATCATTACGAACAATCGTTTACCTAACAAAAATGAAAATATAACCCAGAAATTTCATAAATAACTTTACTAGGTTCCAAAATGCCCTTTTAACATTCCATCAAGATGGCGAACTATGCTCAGAATCCTTAAAACTAAAGAAAAACATGATCAAAACTCAAATAGATTTGGCATAAGGAAATATGAAGAAGAACCGATCAATGCATCAAATATTCAGCAATCAAACCTAGCTGCAAAGAAACCACAAAAGCAACACAAACTCTCTTAAAATGTTACGGGATGTGGCTAAATCATCAGTTAACTTACAAAATCTAACGCCAATCCCCCAAACAATGACCAATAAAATAATTCAGTGGAACATGAATGGATTTTCTACTCGGCTTCGTGCTAGGTGAAATCCAGAGAATACTAAAGGAACATAAACCTGTTTGCATATGTCTACAGCATATTGGTACAACTCCTAAGGACTTTAGAAACTATAAATTAGCTTGCCACTCACCAATAGTGGATGGCAAAGCTAGGAACAGCTATATATGTTCATAACGATTCAACTTATGAACCACTAAATATTACATCACTGTCATATCAAATAACTGCAATCAAATTGCATATGCCAGACAATCAAATTATCTCTATAATAAATCTATATAATCAGCCAAATTTTAACTCAAACTTTAGTGATTTAGCACAAATAGTAAATAATGTAAATGGCCCCTACTAATAGTAGGCGACTTTAATGCCCATAACCCATTGTGGGACAGCGACATGCTAGTAACTTGGCCGGGACAAACATTGGGAATTGCATAAATGTTCAGAATTTACATTCCCTGAACGAAAGTGATTCACCAACGTACTTCTCAAAAACTCATTTAACCTTCTCCTCAATAGATATTTCATTATGCTCACTGGAATTAGTTGAAAAACTGGAATAGAATGTCCTAGACGACTCATATACTAGTGATCACTTTCCAATTGTTTTGAATTATTTGAACAACCAAAAACAATCATTTCCCATAAAATATAACTTACTGAAAGCTGACTGGGATAAATACAATTTACAAACTAGAAATATCCTCTTGCCTTCCCATTAAATCAAAACAATAATGTCACAAATGATTTCTTTTCCAGTTTTGTAATCAGTGCTGCAGATAAATGCATCCCAAAAACTTCTTCAACCCTAATATATCCCCCGTTCCATGGTGGTCTAATAATTTATCTCTCTTAAATCGAACCAAACACACACTGGCACGTAATTTGAGTAGACTAAAGTCCAGATTAAACACCCTTAATAAAGGCCCTTGTAATATAAACAAACTAAACAAGATAATAGTTATAAGTATAACTATTGATCACATTAAACCACTTTTCAATAAATATAATGCAAAATTTCGAAAAACAATAATATTCATTGTAAAGCTCAGTCGTGGAAAAATTATATATCGGAATTGTCACCAAATACTTCAATTAAGGAAATATGGCACAAAATCCGTAAAATCAATGGTAAACATGTAAGACCACCTAGAAGCCCAATACTATATAATGGCAAACTAAATCATAACCTATAAGATATTTCAAATATATTAGCCAAACATATAGAAGTTATTAGTGCTTATTCTAATTTAGATGAACACTTCAAAAGAATTAGAACACAAAAATAAATCATACACTTAATTTTGAAACTGATGAGGACCTTGATTATAACCAAGAATTCAATATGAACGAACTTAATTTTGCCCTAAAATCATGTCGATCATCAGCTGCAGGACCTGGCATGATATGATTTCTTTTGAAATGATCCAGAATTTAGCCAACTAGCTAAAGAATTCTTATTAAAATTATATAATAGCATATTTCTAATGCATGTCTTCCAACTAAATGGAGACATGCAATAATCATACCATCAGTAAACCAGGAAAAGACCCTAGCAACCCCACTAATTATAGGCCAATATCTCTAACAAGTTGCTTGTGCAAACTGTTGGAGAAAATGGTTAGTTTGAGATTAACAAGTGTCATAATAAAACACTCAATTTTATCACCTACCCAATCAGGATCAATAGCTGGTAGATCTACACTAGACCCATTAACTCAAATAGAAGATCATATTAAAAAAGGATTTGAAAAGAAAAAGCTGACAGTGGCTATTTTCTTTGATATAGAAAAAGCATATGATACCACATGGAGATACAATATTATGCACAAACTCCACAGGTCCAATATTCGAGGTCACCTTCCAATATTTATCAATAATTTTCTAACAAATCGTACATTTCAAGTATTCATAGCAAATACATATTCAAATTGCTACCTTAACAAGAGGAGGGTATCCCCCAAGGCAGTGTTTTGAGCTGCATCTTATTTGCCCTGGCAATAGATGACATTACTATGAACCTGCCTGAGGGTGTACAAAATAGTTTGTATGTGGATGATTTTGTAATTTATTATTCAAGTTATTCTTTGAGACATGCTCAAAGAATACTTAATATAGCAACAAAAAATATAACCACTTGGACCAATTCCGTAGGCTTCTCGGCAAGTTGTCAGTAAATAAAACAAATGGCATTGTCTTCTACAAAAGACAAAAGATGGTTGAAACAACAAACCATTAAGTTATATCTTTATAATGAAGAGATAAACATGTGCAATAGTGTTAAATATTTGGGTATAATTTTTTTACCAACATTTAAATTGGAAAGATCATGTCAAATATATCAAAGCCAAAGGATCTAAAGCCCTTACTTTATTAAAGAAAATCTCACACACCAAATTAATCCAGCAGGACGAGACACAATGTTAATGTTATACAATGCAACAGTACTATCAGTTATAAATTATAGCTGTCCAATTTATTCAACTGCCTCAGAAACAACTTTAAAATCTCTAGATGCATTACATCACGAGGGGAGTACGTATATGTACAGGGCCTTCCGCTCATCTCCAACTGTCTCTATCTTTAGCAGAGGCAGGCCAGGTGTTATTAAAATATTACAGAGATCTAATTACTTTAAGAAGAGGCTTATCCCTTCAAGCAGGCACATCTCCTGCATCAAATAAATTTCTCAATCAAAATACAAATAATAACCCAAATCAAAACTCATTTACTAAAAAAAACTAATCATCTATTGAATTTACATAACATGATACCCAAATTTACCAAGAAATAAATCCGTCACACCATGGACACTAAAAAGGGCAAAACTATGCACATATTTATCATATCTTTCAAAGAAATATATATGTTTCAACACAGAAATGTACCATCAACATGCCATGGAACACATAAGACGGAAGGGTAATCCCTTCATAATCTACACAGATGGATCCAAAAATGAAGGTGGAGTGGGCTCATCAGCCTATTCAAGTGATAAAACTATCCAAATGGGCCTTCCTCTAATATCATCAGTATTTACAGCAGAATTAACAGCCATACAATTGGCTCTCAAGATTATAACAAAAAGGAATTCCTTCAGCACTCATATTGAGCGACTCAAGAAGTGCAATTGAAACAATAGGATCATTTAAATCAAATAATCACCTTGTCCAAAATATACAACGGGAAATACATCAGTTAATTACAAACGGCCTTCAAATTCAAATTTGTTGGATCCCAGCCCATGTAGGCATTGAGGGTAATGAGAAGCAGATAAAGCTGCAAAATTGGCTTGTACAATCCCTCAACTACTATGAAAGCACCCATATCAGACTGGCTAGCATCAGTTAAACCCTTAATTTATAGGGATTGGCAAAATGATTGGACAAATATACCCCCACAAAACAAACTAAAACAAATTAAGAACGAAGTTAAAAAATGGCATTCTTCTACCCAAAAGCAAAGAATCAACGAGGTTATTTTAACAAGACTCAGAATAGGACACTCAGACTCACACATGGTCATCTGATGTCAACTCCTTTTCACAAACCCAATAACTTGAAAGATGTAACATCCCAGTAACAATCAAACACATCTTGATTGACTGTCCCAGATGGCATCATGAAAGAAAGACTTATTTACAAAATAAATCAATAAAGGATATTCTAGCAGAAGGTAATAACTTTTCAATTAATAATATCATTCTCTTCCTAAACAAAATTAAATTGATAAGTAAAATATAATCTTCCCCCTCTTTTTTTCCCTCCTTTTTATTATTTATTTATTTATTTAGTTAACTTTAATTTTTTTATGTACTCTTTCCCCATATTTTTTCCCAGCCGAAGAACCTAAAAAGAGTTCAGAGGTCTGGAAGAAACAAATCATTTATAACTAACTAACTTGGCAACAGTCGAAGGATGTCTTTATGTCGATGCGAATATTTATCAAAGGTTGATAAACTCTGTCCGCTTCTGTGTACACTTCTTGTCTCAATCTTGGAATCCTTCCTAGTCCACTGTCGAAGGATGTGATTAGTTACTTTTCGGAGAAATGGTTCCTGGTTCATAACCTCACTATCAAGAACACAGTTGCAGGCACACTTCACGATTCTAGATTCTCATGTGTGCAGGTTTATGCCCTTGAACGCAATTTAATGTGACGTGACATTATATTTGGTATTTAGCAGTTTTTTTTTTTACCCGCACAGTATTGGAGTATGTCCACTTCATCTTCCTTTCTAAGGAATGGTTCAGAGTCTTCTATTCTGGAGGTAGTTTACTTCCAGTCCGTCTTTGTTTTCTTCCTTCATTAAGAGGGGTTCAATTCCAATCTGGCTGCACTATGGTACTGGCGAATTCTCCTATCTAGGTGCGTTCAATTAGCTGAGGTGGTATTCTCTTAGTGCAAAGACTCTGGAAGGTTATTCACTTAGTCCACGTTTAACGAAAATCTATTGTCTAGGTGCGCTCATTTAGCTAAGGTAGTATTCATGTAGTGCAGTGATTATTAGGTTAACCAGATAGAGAAATTCCTTTTAGGCTTTAGAATCTTAAGCAACAGTGATAGTATAATCACATGAACTTAAGTTTAGTACATCTTAAGTATCCTAGTCTTTGATAGTTTCCCCTACGAGAGTCCAAAGAGGTGCTCTCATAGGCTAGCCTAGGTTGTTTCTGTCGGGCGCTGGGATACTTTTGCAGTTTCTCGTCGGCCTTTTTGGAAAAGTTCATAACCTGCAGGATGGAGGGTCATCAGTTTGGCACACTGCTTCATTCCCTCCTTAATGGGTAGGCTCTGAATAGTCACTTGGGAGATGCATCGTTCTCCTGTTTACATGAAAGTTATTCTCTTAGTCCGTGTGTAGCAGTTAACCCTTCTATCATGGGTGCTATTTGGATGAAGAAATTTGTTTTTATTTAGCATTTCCCAACGTTTTGAGAGAGTTGCATTTAGAGATTTGTGTGTTAATTGTCGGTGAGTGCTTCGTTTCTTGGAAGAGGATGAGGTCGTTAGTTTGTTTAGTGGCTGTCTGTCTGTGGAATATGTGTGTGAGGATTTTTGGTTTTTCAGTTAATCTTTTTGAGTCTTGAGTCAGAAACTAGTGCTGGTCTGTTTTTAGTTTGGACAGTTTTTTTGTGCTGATGCAAAGTTGTTAATGCCCCCTGTTAGTGTGCTGTTCTTGTTGCTGTATGTTCATGGAGTCTCCCTTGTGTTTTTCTGTTTTGGTTTTGGTTTTAGTGTGGTTCTGTGTGCTGTGTTGGTGACCGTGGACGCCTTTACTCCATCTTCCAGCAACCGAGGACCAGGGTGAATGTTGTCTACTGTTTTTGTGTTTTGAAATTCCGTAGGTGTGCATTCATTTAGCTAACTTACTCTCTTAGTGTGGAGGTTCTTAGAGAGAAACTTGGAAGTTGGTGTCGGGTTTCACGACTTCTACCTAAAAGACGTTCAGTTTTCTTTATGAAGAAGAATTTCTCTTTGGTCCAGTTGGACAGGATCTTATAATTATGTAGTAATGTTAAGAGGTGGGAAACTCTAGGTAATGAATGTGGTCTGAGAAATTTGGAATTTTGGATTCTCTGTTAGTCAGGGTTCATAGTAAGAATATTAAGTTTGACGTTAGTACTGTGAAGATAGGCAGATCCAATGGACAGGTTTGGTTTCTTCAACCTCTTCTCTCCAGACATCGAGAGGCAACAGACGGCGAAGAACTCGAAGATCCTGCACACTCAACTTCTCCTCCATACATGAGAGGCTACAATAGCCACATGGGAGGTTTCTTCGTACCCCTCCATACATGAGAACGCTTTGATTAGCCACATGGGAGGTTCATCGTACCCCTCCATACATGAGAGTGCTTTGATTAGCCACATGGGAGGTTCATTGTTCTCCACTAATCATTGGAGGCTGTGATTAACTACATGGTAGGTTGGTTTTTATTTTTGCTACTCTCTATCCATGAGGGGGTTTGAATACCACATGAGAGGTAGCTCGACTCAGACCCTCCATAAATGAGAGTGCTTTGATTAGCCACATGGGAGGTTCATCGTTCTCCACTAATCATGGGAGGCTGTGATTAGCCACATGGTAGGTTGGTTTTTATTTTGCTACTCTCTATCCATGAGGAGGTTTGAATACCACATGAGAGGTAGCTCGACTCAGACAGTACCTAGACATGAGACTGACATCGGGGGTACTCTCTCTACAGACATTCTCACCTGCCGAGTGGGATAACCAGGTGAGGATACATTCATTTATACAGAGTAGGCAAATAATGAGTTACCTGCTTTCCCTGTTGGCAGGTCGGGCTGAATTAGATTGATCCCACCTCCACTAAATTTTGTTAATCAGGCTAATTCAGGTGTTCAGGGAGTGTATTGCAATATGAAGTTTTCATAATAAAACTAATATTGTGATACTTACCTGAACACCTGAATGATTCCCACCCTCCTCCCCACTTCAGTTTGAATAGTGGATAACGCAATTGGGGATTTCGGCCTCACTCAGCCGGGAGTTGCAGCAGTGTTGCCAGTGGTACTTCAGGTAACTCATTTGACAAGATTTTCCTGTAAGCGTTGGTAACGCTGACAGTTTATTACCCACTTAGTGGGTAAAAGCTATGGGGGATGTAGTTCGGGCTGGTGGGTGACCAGGGCTAATTCAGGTGTTCAAGTAAGTATTACAATATTAGTTTTATTATGAAAACTTCATATTTTCTCTCCATTATGGCACTGAATGGCCTTCTTGGCCCCAGTGCCTGGGCTTTTGCCCTAAATATCATACATCCATCCATCCATACTCCCCTCCAGCTGATGACGGATGTCAGCAACATCGCCTGCGGAGCTGTCCTGGAGCAAGTCATCAGGGTGACCCCTCAGCCCATCACCTTCTTCAGCAGGAGGCTAAACCCCATTGAGTCCTGCTACAGCACCTTCGACCGGGAACTCTTCGCTGCATACCAGGCGGTACGGCACTTCAAGTTCCTCCTGGAGGGAATGCCCTTCACAATTTGGACCGACCACCAACTGCTGGTCCACGCCTTCACGAAGTTGGGGGATGCATGGTCCTCAAGGCAGCAGCGGCACCTTGCGGCCATCGTGAAGTTCACCTGCACCATCAAATACCTCCCAGGCAGGAAGAACCGGGTAGCTGACGCCCTCTCGAGGATCGAGATCAACTCAGTACAACTTGGGATCAACTACGAGGACCTTGCCCATGAACAAGCTGCTGACCCTGAGACCCCAGCCTACCGTACAGCCGTCACATTGCTGAAGTGGAAGGATGTGCCCTTCGGCTCAGGAGGATCAACATTACTGAGCGACGTCAGCACTGGACGCCCTGCCTCCTGGTGCCCGCCTCCAGACGTCGGCTGGTCTTTGATGTCATCCATGGCCTGCGTGTGCAGAAGCCCTCCTCTCCACTGGATTAGCTAGTTCGGTGTCCCAGACGAGATAACAACAGACAGGGGACCCGCTTTCCTGTCCGAACTGTGGACCGGCCTGGCACGCCTAATGGGGACCACTCACCACAGCACCACCACCTACAACCCCGCAGCCAACGGAATGGTGAAAAGATTCCACAGGTCTCTGAAGGCGTCCCTCATGGCTCGTTGCTCCTCCGAAAATTGGAAATACCAGCTGCCCTGGGTCCTCCTCGGGTTGAGGACTGCCCCCAGAGCCAATGGCGACCCCTCCTCAGCGGAAAAAGTCTACGGGGAGACCCTGGCAGCCCCGGGGGAAATCATCGCAGAGGACAGGTATGACATAGGGACGCAGAGGCTCTGTGACAGGGTTGGAAAATTCGCCCCTGCCAAAGGACATTCACCGACAGGGCGTCCCCCTTCATGCCCCCTGGCTATACTCCACCACCCACGTCTTCGTCAGGGACAATGCCGTATGCCCACCCTTAACTAGACCCTACAGAGGACCATTCCTTGTAGTGGAAAGGAACAAGAAGGCATTCTGAGTAGCCATCCATGGGCGGGAAGACTGGATATCTATAGATCGTCTCAAACCTGCATTCCTGGAGGAGGACAACGGAGGCAGACCCCAAAGCCTCCTGCAGGATGTGGTACCCCCTCGGACAGCCCCGGGTGCAGGAAGGAGATGTGGGCATCCCTGGAAAACCCAGGAACCAGGCAGGAAGGCACCCCAACAAACCGCTCCAGAGGACACCGAGGAAGGCGACCACCCTCTCCAGTTGACATTGAGAAAGCGAGGCCCCCTTCGTTGCCCCAGCAGATACCTGCTTTGATCAGACATTACCTCCGTTTGGGGAGGGGGGGAAGCATTGTAAAGTCCGTGCTCAACGGGTTCTCTATGGTGAACATCCTGTTTTCTGCGGTGCCTTCACATCGACCTATGGTCGACAAGAACATGTTTATCACCCTAATGGTAAATTGTATATTTATTGTCTTTCTAAATAGTCATGCTTTATGTACAAGTAATGAATTATTTATGCTGTGTGTCAGACATTATTGATCACTATGTTTTCTGTATGAACCTGTCCTGTTTTTGTAAAGAATTAGTTTGACCTGAGGTCACCTGTAAATCTTTGTACCCGCGGTCTCTGTGAAGTACACAGACGTCCGCATCCCGCTTTATAAGCAGCTCGCTTTATCAATAAACTAGCAGTACTTCTCTTTAACCCACAATTGGTGAGGCTTACAACCTCAAGCCCTTTCTTCTTCTGCTTCCTTGCCTTCGCTCTTCTCTCTGCTGCTCCCCCTCAGAACTGGACTTGACAAGGATTTCTGAAAGTCCATGTCCAGCCCTTTGTGGGCGGGAATCTTACTTTTGTCCCACCTTTGTAGATGCCTAATTGGTTAAGGCTAACCTAAAGACGTCCCTTTTTGGGTGGATTTTTGGAAATCACACTGCCTTCTAAGGAGGTGCTTGTGCGTCACCGGAAGTTATGGATTCTGGCGGCTGTTTATCCAATTAAGGCCACCATGCATTTTTATACAAATTCCTTGTGATTTCCAGCTCGATTAAGTGCAGTCATAATGACTTCGTAACCACAACACAGTCATAACACGTACCCGAGTTTGACTTTTATAATCACAACACAGGGTTTGCTTTTCTAGCTCTGGTTTACAAATCCCTTTATAGTTTCCAGTTTGACTAAGCTACCCGAGTTTTGGCCTTGTCATCATGATATAGCCAAAGCACATGTTTTGTTATTCTCTCTCTCTCTCTCTCTCTCTCTCTCTCTCTCTCTCTCTCTCTCTCTCTCTCTCTCTCTCTCTCTCGTTCATTTCTTCCAATCTCTCTCTCCCTCTCTCTAACTACCAATGTCTATTAATGGAAGGTTTCTCTCTCTTTCTCTTTTGTTGTTAATTAACATTTAGAATATTCAGAATTACTAGTTATCACTACATCACTTGGTCATGTACCAACATTGTCTTCAATGTTTAAATAATTATAACAAAATGGACACAACATTAAAAATCAAAATTGACAATAAAATGACATAAAAAATTGTTTCTCCAACTGTGGAGTAAAAGATATATGTGTACCAAAGCATCAAACACACTAAATTATAATCAAACACAATAAAACATCAAACATTTCAGCTACAAGTACAGTACCTCATTTGCATGTCAAACAAATGTTAATATATACATGATGTTAACATCAATTATCAATTATTGTTTCCCCTTAATTCTGTCAAAATCTCTTGTATTTTTCTGATCACAAGACTCCTTACTACAGTATAATTATGAACAAAATAACAGGTATCATTATTAGCAGTCCATCAGCCTCTGGAAGGTCGCGCCGGTGTTCCTCAGGCCGAAGGTGAAGGCGAAGACGTAGGACTGGAAAGGCGTGACGATGGCGGTTTTGGGAATGTCTTCTGGCACTACTGGTACCTGAAAATATGATTTTAAGAGATCTAACTTTGAGAATATTTTGGTCCCGTGGAAGGAGGCCATTAGGTCTTGCATGTTTGGTAGAGGGTAGTGGTCGGGTTCTGTAGTGAGGTTGAGCCGCCTGTAGTTGCCGCAGGGCCTCCAGGTACCGTCCGCTTTCTGCACCATGTGAAGAGGGGAGGCCCACAGGCTGGGAGCCTTACTGCATATGCCCATCCTTTCCATCTCAGCGAAGGTCTTCTTGCCCTCTTGAAGGTGCTTTGGGGGAAGCTGTCAGAACTTCGCGTGCGTCGGGGCCCCCTTTGTTTTGATGTGATGATATATCCCGTGTTTGGCAGGGGCCCCAGGCACCTGGTGAAGCTCGGGTTTGAAGACTTCTGGGAATTCCTTCAGGAGGGAACCATATTGGTGGGGCGCGACGGAACAGATGGTGGGCTCCCTGGGGCCTGGCGACAAGGGCAGGGACTGGCAGGAGTTGGTGTCCAGCAGGGGTTTGCAGCCAACGTCGACTGCCAGTCCAAAGTGGGCGAGGAAGTCTGCACCCAGGAGCGGGGTCCTAATGTCTGGGATGATGAATTTCCACCTGTACCTCCGGCCAAGGATGGAGATCGACAGGAGCTTGGTGCCGTAGGAGAGGATGGGCGACCTGTTGGCAGCCGTCAGGGAGGCAGTCGGGTCCGGCAGACTTCTGCGGTCCTCTCTGGAAGGCGGGAACACTGACTGCTTGGCTCCGGTGTTGATCAACCTCACCCTGCTGGAGATGGTGTCGTGGATGTAAAGGGATTTTGACAAAGGAAAAATCTATTTCTGAGGAAGGTCCCGTGTCACCCGGTGAAATTCCATTACAGCACGAATTTCTAGGTATAATATGCTAGATATACCAGAGAAAAAGAGCTTTCAGGAAAGCTGGGGTTACTACCCCAGTCGGCGTCTTCTAGGAAGGCGTCGGTATAACGAAGGGTGAGTGAAATACCACTACCACAGAGGCTTACTCGAAAGATCTCTCCCTATCAAAACCCCCGGAACAGAGCGGTGAGCCGTTACAGCCCCTACACTCAACACCTCCAGGACGGCGACACCAGCGCCACCTACCTCATTCCATGCTAGCACTAACCCCAGACTTGGCATGTGCAAGAAAAAGGTGGGGGGAGCCATAGGTGAGTCAGGGAGGGTCACCGGGTGACACGGGACCTTCCTCAGAAATAGATTTTTCCTTTGTCAAAATCCCTTTTCTGAGTCCAGTCCCGTGTCAGCCGGTGAAATAGTGACAGAGAATCATGCCAAGGCTGCAAACTACGAGGAAACTGGGTAATCTGAAGAAAAAACATAAATTACGAAAGCAGTTTTAATGAGGGAATCTCTTACATGTGAGAAAAACACTAAACCTAAGGCACATCAAAGACTTAAGACTAGAAAGATTAGGGAGGTCCCCGGCACGACGGGGAAGGGTTCCCCAAAACCACTTAACATTACTAAAGTACAATATTACACGAAATTGGATAGGTACAATGGTGTATACAATCTTAAATGGCACATATAATCTTAAAGCTACACAAGCAAACTTAAGCTAAACACGTAAGAGATCAACCAATTGGCAAGCAAAACACACAGTGTACATACATATATCTGGGGTACATGGAGCAAAATAAAAACCGTCCAGTACCCCACAAGAAAATACAATCGTAACATGTCAGATTACAGTTTCCAGTCAACAGAGACAAATTACATCAATATGAGGAGCAAGGCAGTGAGGCATGATCAACCAGGAGGACAAGCAGAGAAGTAAATGAGGCAGGCGGGCGGGGGGAAAGGTGGATAAGGATATGATTGGTTAAGGTGGGGAGATGACACTTCCCACAGCTATGGTAGAAAATTTCAGGGCTTGAGCGATTTTTAAATAGTGGCGTTTAAACACTAGAGGTGATTTCCAACCCGTGTATTTAGTCAATTCTGAAAATCCATATTATGAAAGTAATTAATGGAAGTAGCAACTGCTCGAATATCATGAACCTTAGGAACTGAATCTGGGTTGGCTTGTTTAATAAAATACAGAATTTGTTGTCTTATACCATTCAGTGATAGAGTACCACCTTTCTCCCTGATAAAAAGAGGACCCGACTTACTCTGTGGAGTTCTTAAAGGTAAGATTTAAGTGTATGAACTGGACATAAAGACTGGTCTTGTGGAAGGGGCACCACCTTCCAAGGAGACCACCTGTCTTGTGGGTCTTCGTTTTTAGCTAAGAATCTAGGATCAGGGGAAAGGAGGACCTCTCAGGAAGGGAGGAAGTTCACAAAATTATCACCTCTAGTGAGAGCTGACAGCTCTGAGATTCTAGCACCTGAGGCCAAGCTAATCAGAAATAAGGTCTTCCTTAACAGATCCTGATAAGAGCATTGAAAGTTATCTATCTCTGATGCTAACTTAAGGACGTCATTGAGAAACCACGTAACGGAATGTGGGCGTGATACGGGTCTCAGGCAGCGCATGCTCTGGGGATGGATGAAAAATAGGAATCTGTAAGGTCGATTTTAAAGCCGTATAGGAATACTTTCTTCAGGGCTGACTTGGCTGTGGTAATAGTGGCCGGAGCAAGGCCTTTTTCAAACAGTGATCTAAAGAAAGAGACTCCTAAATTAGTCGTCATGATCTTGGCTTCAGATGCTTTTAGGAAGGAGGCTAACTTTTTGACTGCTGAATCATATTGTCTAAGAGTAGAATCTCTTTTATCTGACTCAAGAAATAGAGTGTTGACAGGGTCAATGTTTGCCCCTTTTGGGCTGCGAATTTTATAAAGTCCATAAAACTAGGGCATTCTGAATTCTTGAGGAAGCTGACACAGTCTTGGTTTGTACTGTCTGGGTCAGTATGGGCTTGGGAATCCGAAGACTCCGCAGTCCCAGTTCCTGAAGAAGAGGAACCAATTACTCTTCGGCCAATAGGGGCTACTAGGGCTAGTTGACCTTTGAATGTCCTGAGTTTGTGTAATACTTTCAACAGTAAATTTATTGGAGGAACAGATAAATTTTCTCCCAATTGTTCCAATCTATTGTCATTGCGTCCGTGGCGTACGCCTGAGGGTCCAGGTTGGGGCCACATAACAGGGGAGCTTGAAGTTGCTTTTGTCGCGAACAGATCCACTTGGAGACCAGGAACCTGGCGGCAAATCCATTTGAAAGATTCCGTGTCCAGGGACCACTCCGTCTCCAACGGAGTAGTCCTGGACAGGGAATCGGCCACCACGTTCCGTACCCCCGCTAGGTGGGTGGCTGACAGGTGCCAGCCGTGCTTGTTCGCCAGGGAGAAGATAGCAATCATTACTTGGTTTACTCGACCTGATTTGGAGCCGGCCCTGTTGATGCAATGAACTACCACTGCGCTGTCCAATACCAACCTGATATGAATCCGGTTGGGGGGGCGGATTTTCTTTAAAGTTAGAAAGACCGCCATAGCTTCCAGGGTGTTTATATGGAACTGCTGAAACATTGTGGACCACGTTCCCTGTACTTTTTGTTTTGGGGAATATCCCCCCCAGCCGCTTAGGGAAGCGTCTGTGTGGACAACTAGTGCCGGAGGGGGAAACTGAAGCGGAACTGACTTGGAGAGGCCCTTGACTGAGGTCCAAGGCCGCAGTCTTGTTTTCAAGATTCGAGGGATGGAGGAGACCTTGTCTCTGAGCTTGACATTGGCTCGACTCCGCCACACTCTGTTTATGTCTTTTAGTTTCGCTTTTAAGAGCAGGTCTGTCACTGAGGCAAATTGAAGGGACCCAAGGACCCTTTCTTGGGATCGGCGGGATGCCGATTGATTTTTGAGAAATTTTCTGGTGAGAGATGCTATCTCCTTCCTCTTGGGAGGCGGGAGAGATAATGTGTGAGCAGACAGATCCCACTGGAGGCCCAGCCACTGAAACCGGGACTCCGGAGTCAGGCGGGACTTTTGTCTGTTCAGCTGAAAACCTAACGATTCTAGAGTGTTGATGACTACGGTCGTAGCCTTCTGACACTCCAGAACTGTTGGTGCCCAAATTATCCAATCGTCCAGGTACGCTGCTAGGGATATCCCTCGGGACCGGAGTTGTTGAACTACCGTGTCCGCCAGCTTGGTGAATACCCTGGGCGCAATGTTTAGGCCGAAGGGCATGACCTTGAACGAGTAGGCTTGATTCCCGAGTCTGAAACCGAGGAACTGAGAGAAGTTCCAGCGCAACCGGGGCGTGATAATAAGCGTCTGAAAGATCGATGGAGGTGGTGACGGCTCCACGCGGAAGTAGAGTCCGTACCTGAGCTATTGTAAGTATCGAAATTTGTCGCATTTATGTAGAGATTTAGACGCGACAGATCCAAGATCACTCTTTGCTGATCTGAGTCTTTTTGGGAACTGTGAATAACCTGCCTTGAAATTTTAGGTGCCTTACTTTCTTTATTGCTCGTTTGTTGAGCAATTCTGCCACATAATCTCGTAGGATTGATGAGGGTGGCTGGTAAAACCTGTTTGGAGGAGGAGGTTCCTTGATCCATCTCAACCCAGACCTTTGGACACAATACTGTGTGCCCAAGGGCTGAAGGTCCATTGGTCCCTGAACCAATAGAGGCGACCACCTACCTGTGTTTTCTCAGTGGGAGGGAGCGGGTTTGTTCCCCTCTACCACGTCAGGTTTTCCTCTTGGGGTGGTGTTCGCCTTCCCTCTGTGAGGGGCCCTGCCTCTTCCCCCTTGCGATTCTGTTAAGGCCGTGAAAGTAACCACGGCCCTCGTAGGTGGGGTTGTAAGCTGGTGAAGTAACATACGAGGGCGCAGCAAGGGAATGAGCTGGTTGGACCAGCACATATTGTTGGGGGTGAGCTTTTGAAGTGGAGGGCTGTGCCGCTGCCGAGACTGGGACGGCTTGAACTACCGTCTGCTGGTGGGGCCTCTTATGTCTCCTAAAGCGTTTGCCTCCTCTCGTCTGGGGGCCGCCAGATTCAGGGTCTTGCGCTTGTAGGTGGAGATGCCCCAGCGAGGCGCAGACTCTGGTTGGCCCTTGTAGCCTCCGTCATGACGTTACGTAACCTCTTCTTCTGGGAAGAGGTTAGGTCCCCAGATCGAGCTCTTTACGAGCTTGTTAGGCTCGTGACGGATAGTAGCGTTTGCGAAGATGAACTTCCTACATTCCAGTCTGGCCATGATGAATTCAAACAGGTCAGACTGAAAGCCAGCTAACAGGGACTTAGCTAAGACCTGGAAAAAGGGCTGCGTCCGCGCGGGAGAGACGGCAGTGGCTTCTGTGAGGCAGACGGAGTTCAGGGACCGGGCTAGCTTAGTCCGGGCATCAAACTCCGCCTTTAGCAAAGATTCCGGCAGCTTGGGGAGTTCCTCACTAAACTGTGAGGAAGCACAGAGGGGGTCCAACTTCCCGACCGTGAAGGTGGACGGAGCATCCATCCAGAACTCATCACTTCCCGGGAACACCAGGGAAGTGGGGTCTGTTCCCTTAGCTGCGGTAACGGTTACCATCAAAGCATGCTCGGGCCGTAGCCAGGGCGACTTTGTTCAAACAGGGAGTTGGTAAGTTGTCTCCCAGGGCAAACATAGTAAAGCTGCCCTTGAAAGGAGTCAACTTTGTGTTGTCTGCCTGCCACTCCGTCAGAGTGCGCAGGAGAGACGACTGAGCTTGGTCCCTGGGGATGATGACAGTCTCCCTGGGAACCTTATCCGAACGTATCCAAGCTTCCTCTTACGAAGCCTGGATACGGGGGCAAAAGATCGGCGGGGAAGAACTCCAACTCCTCCAACCGTCTCGTGCCAAGACCTTCAATAGTCAGTTTGCCATCGTGTTGGATGGCCTGGAGGGCGAAACGCCAAGGGTTGCCAAGATCGAAAAGGCGGGAGTTCCGCCCGTGTCGGGAATGACATACTGGGGTTCGGCTGGGGTGGGTTGGCTATTCCCGCCAGCATGTTGTCATAAGAGGCAAACTTCTCAGAAATCTTATTATCGTACGTGGCAAACTTTTCTGATATTTGATTAAACTTGTCATTGAAGTCCTCGGAGAACCTTTGGAACATTTCTTTCGCAAAAGGTCTCCGCGTCAAACAGGTTGGCGAGGAGGCTTGATCTTGTTGCCCTCTTACTCGCGCCTTTGCCGGAGGAACTAGACTTGCTCCCGGAGGCTACAGGTGCTGAGACATTAGCCTTCGACGGGGAAAGGTGATGCTTTCTTGGAGGACGAGGACTTATAGCCCTTCGCCTTCCATGAAGTCTTCAACTTCAACTTGGGGATAGCTGATGGAGCCCTATCACCCAAGGAGGAAGACTTCCCAAAATCTGAAAAAGAAGATATTGAAGAAGCTGGGGAATCAAAAAGGGCGCCCGCCCCAACAACCTCACCTACCTCGCTACTTAACCCCTGGTCCTGCTCAGTAGCCATGGGTTCGAGGTCTAAGTTCAAGGCGGCGACGTCCTCTGAAACTTCTGAGTAGAGGATATCCACTTGGGGTGGCTGGGTCGCATCCCGGATCTGCTGGATGATGGGGGTGGCAAGATCTTCTGGCACTGCGGCCGCCACTCGTGCGCCGGGGTAGAGCAGGTCCCTCAACTTCGCGTCGAGGACGTAGGGCTTCCCCGACGGAACATTCCTTCCAAACCCAGCCACCCAGGCCCGGAGAGATTCCAAGGCCGACTTCTTAGAGGACTCGTCCGCCTGAAAGAAAGCCAGCAATTAGCTAAGGGCGAAAAAACAGTCCGGAAACCACATAAACAAAATTCAAAATGAGGAGCATAAAACGGAGGAAGGTTGTCACTTACCGACTCATCCTGGATGGTTGCGCTGGCGAAGCAAACCTCACAACCATCGGGGTGCCACACTACCAGGTTGTCGGCCGGACCGCACAACCAGCGTGGGTCCGGCACACTCGTGACCGTAAGGTTGTTGCAGTGACGCGTACACCCGGCTCCTCACAGCGAACAGTCTGTAAGTGGAAAACGAACATGAACCTACTACTCTAAGCAATCTAAAGCTGGCAAGGCTGGGAATTTCAACTGCAGCCGGAATACTCCGGTGGAGAAGAAATACCTTTTAATAAACTAGGCCAATAAGCTCTAAAATACACAGAGTGGCAGGCAAGACTTCCAGACCCCGGAATACTCCGGGGAATGAAAGGAATGAGACAACAGGAACTTGCCGCAGGGGTTGCCTGTAAATTTAACGGCGGAACCCCCGGGCGTAGAACCGGACTCACGTATAAAAGTAAGGAGAGTACTCCGAAGATAACAAAAATATTTATATTTAAATACGTATATCATGTAATAACATAAACTAATGACGGTAAATAGTAAATGCTCCGGAGACCGGAGGGATCCGCTCCCCTTATATAAATAAATGAATCCCTCTTCACTACTACTCCGCCAGAGAAACAAGGTGGGCCAGATGCTCGTATCTTAGTAACATAAACCGGAGAAAAAATAATAACCCAGCCGAGTAGCCCGACGGGGCGAGAGGAGTGCGGGATAGAGTGTTCGAACACGTTTGAGCTACGAGTGAACGAATCACCAACCCAACACAGCGATGCGAGGGACTGTATGGGAGGGAGCGAATCCCTCTACCAAATAGAGAAGTCCCTGAACTCGGAGAAAATGCCATCTAGCGTCACCCGCACGAGTAGAGCAAAGCTGGAAGGGTGGGGGGGGGAGTGGGTGGAGTAGGGGAGAATGGTAGGCTACGAAGAAAGAGAACAGGAGACGGGGGAAACATATAACCCGCTCAACTGCACTACACCACTCCAAGAATGAACTGAGTCTATGGGAACTGTGATAGGAGGGTGGCCTACTACTAGGAAGGGGAGCGACCAAGCCTCGATGCCCGACTCCTGCCTAGGCACAGCCTAATAGAGACCTAACCTAGTATAGGCTAGGAAAAGGGCAGGAGTGCGGAGGGGAGGAGGAACAAACAAGGAGAGAAATTTTGTGCCGAGAACCAACCGGGAACGAGAAGAGGGGGCAAGAAGGCGAATAGCCTAGAGGAGACACATCCAAAGAACTCTATTCCCCCAAAGGAAGGAAGAGAACTAAGGGGCTCACTCTGCCCACCAAAAAACGACCCCGGAGGAAACAGCAACTAAAACTCCCTCAACCTGATGGACCTCCACGCCGAGGGCAAGGGGATGGAAGCAATAACCTACTCCACTAAAAACCATCACACAAAAACATGAAATAAAAATGTGCTCAATAGGGTGCGTAGCCTATCTCGGGGCAACGGTTAGATCTAAGGCTGCCGCCACCACGAGGAGGTAAACGATGAAATATAAACGAACTGAGAGCACTATCGCCAAGAATAAAATAATAATAGCCTAATACAGACTAAAATAAAAGGGAACCCAACCTGGAGGGGGGGAACCTGGACGGGGCATCACCTCAAAAGGCCGGTAGGCCAAATTTATGTAAATTACCAAAAAAGGGGGGGTGCCACCGCAGGAAACCCGCCAGGAGGAGAACCA
Organism: Macrobrachium rosenbergii; assembly: GCF_040412425.1. Classification (NCBI taxonomy): domain Eukaryota; kingdom Metazoa; phylum Arthropoda; class Malacostraca; order Decapoda; family Palaemonidae; genus Macrobrachium; species Macrobrachium rosenbergii. The sequence continues at coordinate 13,281,302 of NC_089767.1, forward strand.
TGGGGCAAAATATATATATATTATCTATAACGACAATGAGACAACTCCAACAGAAAGAAACTGATGGGGTCGCCTCGCGGTCGACATGGCTGGCAGGGGACGCCGTGGTGTCATAATAAGATCTCAATATTATATATAAAATGAGACCAAAACAGCCAATAAAGAACGAAAAACCCCACTATAACATAGTACTTAACTTGGAGATAGTAAAGCTGCTCGATGACATGATGAAAGATGGAAAATTCCACAAAAGGCACGAGCACACAAAATCAAAAGATAGTTATCACGTGCTAGAAAATGGAATGAGGTAGGTGGCGCTGGTGTCGCTGTCCTGGCGGGTGTTGAGTGTAGGGGCTGTAACGGCTCACCGCTCTGTTCAGGGTTTTGATAGGGAGAGATCTTTCGAGTGAGTCTCCGTGGTAGTGGTATTTCACTCACCCTTCGTTATACCGACGTCTTCCTAGAAGGACGGCTCGACTGAGGTAGTAACCCCAGCTTTCCTGAAAGCTCTTTTTCTCTGGTATATCTAGCATATTATACCTAGAAATTCGTGCTGTAATGGAATTTCACCGGCTGACACGGGACTGGACTCAGAAAAAGTCTACTGGTGCGGGGCCCCTGGGTGTTTCAGTAGCTGCTGCCATGACGGCCTGTGTGGGTGGCCACCGCCTCCCCCGTTTTTTGGAGGGAAGAAAAGGCATTTCCAGGCAGCTTTCCCGAACCTATGGTGGTAATAGCAAAGCCCCAGCCTCTCCTTCTTCTGCTGGTGGGATGGCTTCCTTTGGGTGACGACGTTGATGCCCTCCGTGGCGGGGTTCACCGGCTGGAGGCAGTTGATGGGGTGTGCGGGCGTGGACACCCGCTTTGCTGCATTTGTGGAGTCCGTCAGCTGCTGCGCCACCCTGATCAGGTCCTCGGCCGGCAGGGTGTATGCCTCTGTGATCTGCCCACGGACCTCTGGCAGTAGCTGCCGCCGGAAGGTCTCCCTCGACAGGCTGATTTCTTTGTGCATGCTGCTGCTGTCAGTCTCGGGGAGGAGGAGGAGGTCCTGGAGGGAATGCCACGTTTCCAAGAGGTTTCCCTCCTGCTGGGGGTTGAGGGTGAGGTCGAGGGCGTGGGCAGCTCTCTCGGAGACCGGCAGGGAGCAGGTCTTGACGAGGGTGGCTTTTAACTCCTGGAAGGTGGCGGGGCTCGACATCGTCATTAACCACGGGGCGATCTTGTATATCTCCTCTGGGAGGGCGTTGATGGCGATGTCCGCCTTCAACACCTCATCGGTTAGGCCTGCTACCCTGAATTGCCCCTCAACCCTGTAGAAGACCATTTACATTGAGGTTTTGAACGAAAACAAATTGCTGTAGCTGTCTTTTTTGACACTGAAATAGCATACGATACCAGATGGAGGTATGCTATATTAAAAACTTTACAAAACAACAACATCCGTGGACATTTACCTAGGTTTATCCAAAACTTTTTGACAAATTGCAGTTTTCAGGTGAGAATTGATGTTCTGTCTAGAACATTTCCACTTGAAAATGGTGTTCCACAGGGAAACGTCTTTAGTGGCACAATGTTTCCTTTAGAAATTAATGATACCAGTCACAATCTACCTACTGGCATTAAAAGCAACCTGTATATGGATAATTTTGCTATACAGTGGAACCTCGGTTCTCGACGCTAATCCGTTCTAGAAGGAGCGTCAAGATTCGATTTTGTCGAATTCCGAATCAATTTCGCCCATAAGAAATAACTGAAAATGGATTAATCCGTTCCTGACCACCAGTCACTACTCCAATCTTGCCTTTTTATACAAAACACTACACACATTACAATTAAATAAGTTTAGAGTTAAATAACTTACCTTATTAGAAGTCTTCTTACAGTTTTAAATGCATACTGTATAAAAAAAAATTGACCTACCAGTGGTAGACCGAGCGCCACAGGTTAGGCTAGGCAGCCTATAAGCACTCCAGAATGTACTGTAATGGGTACGCACAAAAACTGTTGTTAATGATAAATACAATGAAAAACAAGCCTGATCATTACATTAAATTAATAATACAATATTAAAAATAAGCCGAATGTACTGTAGAGTCTGTTATAAAAATTAAGAAAAACGTCCTAAGTTACGTTGGCATCCGGCAGCTTGTGGCAAGCGCGGATGTAAACAAACCAGTGCGCCATCCTGGTGGCCTATCGCGGTACTAATTACATAAACATTGTGTACGTTCAGTATTGTATTAATTTATGGTAAATTCCATTCAGAGTCTACTGTAATGTATAAAATCACGGTAAAACAACTTTCAATAAATGTTATGATACCCTAACATGTATTTTTCAATAAAATATCCTTGTAAGCAGAATCCCTGAGTTAACCTCAGGCTTACCCCTTCTTTACCGAGAACCTTACGGCATTCACTAACGAACAGCACACGTAAACATTGCATTCGCTACAGAAATGCACAAGTGCGCCTCTGTCTAAAAAAAAAAATCGAGCATGAGACTATTCCTTGTAAGCAGAATCTCCGAGTTAACCTCAGGCTAAGCTCTTCTTTACCGAGAACCTTACGGCATTCACTAACAAACAGCACACGTAAACATTGCATTCGCTACAGAAATGCACAAGTGCGCCTCTGTAAAAAAAAAAAAAAATCGAGCATGAGACTATTCCTTGTAAGCAGAATCTCTGAGTTAACCTCAGGCTAAGCTCTTCTTTACCGAGAACCTTAAGGCATTCACTAACGAACAGCACACGTAAACATTGCATTCGCTACAGTAATGCAAACGTGCGCCTGTCTAAAAAAAAAAAAAAACTGAACATGAGACTGTGGCCTATATACGTACTGTAGTTCCACTTGTTTCCAAATTAGTGTATGCACGTAATACCATACTGTATGTAATAAATTTTCGTCATCAATTATTGTTATATATGTACAGTATGTAATATCCAAATGTCTGAATGTAATGTACGTACAGTAGATAGCCAGCAATGTTTTGCTTCATCATACACCTGGCAGCAGTGGACAACCTCCGATGCCTTGTTTTTCTCTATGTACGTACACCACTCAAACTGAAATCTTAAAGAGGCCTACCACCTCCGTGTACCCGACACGTATTATGCAATATTAAATGGGTAAAAAAATGGAGTTTTGAGGGAGAGAGGAAGTTACTGTACAGTAACCCTACATAGACAACACAAAATCTTAAGAGGCCTACCACCTCCGTCTATCCGTTACTATGCAATATTAAACGGGTAAAAATATGGAGTTTTGAGGGAGAGAGGAAGTAGTAAACCTTAAGAGGCCTACTGCCGTCGTGTACCCATTACTATGCAATGTTAAAGGGATAAACAAGAAAACCAGAAATTAACTCATTTTTCATTTTATTATTGCACTGTATGTACTTAATGATTACTAAAACTAGTCTACAAAAGGAATCCTTAATACTAGCACAAACATATAAGACTTAATACCACTGTATACTTAACACTACTTAATACTGTACGTACATTGCTACTAACTATGGACTGTACACCTTACACCTAAATTGAAATGTACACGTTCTAATGCTACACCTAAATTGAAATTACACTATGTACTGTACACATTCTACTGCTACACTTAAATTTATTGTACACTCTATGTTACACAGCTGCTCCTCTCCAGAACTTGCACGCAACGAAGTGTAAACCTGTGGAATAAACAAAATCAAATGTAGAAATGGTTTGAGCTGTAGGCTAATCTACAAAAAAATCCTTAATCTTACTGTACAAGCATTTCCAGGTCACTTATAATCACATTAAAAACTTTTTCACAACCAGTAGGCTACAGCTTTATCCATACCTTGACGTTGATGAATACGTACAGTTGCCCACCACACAAGCACTGAACTCCTCCAGGAACTTCACTCAATGAGGTGTATACTGTACAGTAATCTGTGGATTAAACACAAAATAAAATGTAGAAACATCATTTACTCTTATGAGCTGTAATAATACACAAAATCCTTAATCTTACAAGCATCTTTAGGTCATTTATAAACATTAAAAAGGTTTTAACAACTAATACGGCATGGCCCATACCTTGACACTCATGAACAGCTCAGACTCAACGGCTCTGGGAGATTCATTCAATGAAGTGCAGCACTGTACAGTAACCTGTGGATTAAACACAAAATGAAATGTACTGTTAGTAACTCAATGTGTATTGTATTTATGGCACCTTTCATTGCTTACCTTGCATGAATAAATATTATTCACTGTACTGTATCTCTAGGTCATTTATAAACACTAAAAAAAGTTTTTAACCACGACAGTAGGGCCCATACCTTGGCATTGATGATGATCTGGATCTGTGGAGGTGGATGTGGAGAGGAGGTATGGAGAGAGCGTCACTGGTTGGAAGGGGAATCTCCTTCCATACAGTCTGGTTGCTGCTCTTCAGGAGATTCCTCTTTCCTCTGTTTTTTGGCACTGGGACCGGGCTGGCTTTCTTCTTTAGAAAAAAACCTGTATAGGGTCGTCTGCTGTTGACGTTTCTTCAGGTGTTTCCTGTACACATTGACTAAGTTGTTGTCAACATAGTCAATAGCCCGGTTTACCACAGCCTTGTCATGGTGATGCTTCTCGAAGAATTCCTGGAATTTTTCCCAGTGCATCAGCATCTCCTTGATTTCTTTAGTGCCTGTAGTAGGCACCTCCTTGCTCTCCTCCTCTCCAGACACCTCCTCAGCCAAAATCTTCTGCTGCTCCTTGTGAAGTTCCTGGAGTTCCTCTGTTGTCAGCTCCGTGTTGTGTTCTGCCACCAGCTCCTCTACATCATCAGAACTCACCTCCAAGCCTATGGACTTGGCCATAGAAACAATTTCCTCAACATCAGCGTCAGGCAGAGGAAGGGGTTCAGCTTCAGGGTCATCTCCAAGCTGACTTGGGGCATCAAAACCCTCGAAGTCCCTAAGAGGAGCCCCATCAGGCCAAAGGTTTCTCCAGCCTGCTGTAAGGGTACTCTTAGAAACATCGGCCCATGCTTTATTTATCAGCCTAACACGACTAAGGATGTGGAAATGTTCCTTCCAAAATTCAGTAAGTGTTAGGCTGGTTTCATTGGTCACTTCAAAACACCTTTGGAACAGCGCCTTGGTGTATAACTTTTTTGAAGTTTGCAATGATCTGCTAGTCCATGGGCTGGAGTAGTGAGGTAGTTCTGGGTGGCAAAAACTTGACCTTAAGCCAGCTGAACTCGTCAGCCAGCTCATATTCCATGTCGGGGGGTGGGCAGGGGCATTGACAATGACGAGGAGTGCTTTCAGTGGCAAACCTTTCTCTTCGAGGTATTTCTTGATAGTGGGGGCACACACTTCAGAAACCCACTCTCGAAAGATTTGCCTTGTTACCCAGGCCTTAGCATTTGACTTCCACATTACGTTTAATTTATTTTTAAGAACTTTATGTTTCTTAAAAACTCTGGGGGTTTCCGAGTGATAAACTAGCAGAGGCTTGATTTTAAGGTCCCCACTAGTGTTCGCACACAACAGTAAAGTTAACCTATCTTTCATGGGTTTATGGCCAGGCAATTTCTTCTCCTCTTTTGTAATGTAGGTCCTCTTTGGCATTTTCTTCCAAAAGAGGCCTGTCTCGTTACAATTAAACACTTGATTTGACACGAAACCATTCTCATCCACATACTGCTGGAATTCAGTCACGTACTTTTCTGCAGCTTTCTTATCAGCACTCGCTGCCTCCCCATGCCTAACAACACTGTGGATGCCACTTCTTTTCTTAAACCTATCAAACCATCCATGACTGGCCATAAACTCATGATCGGACTCGAACCTGCTGTACTTTTCATCAAGTCAACATGCAAACTTTTGGCCTTTGCACAAATCATGGCCTCAGATACGCTATCCCCAGCAAGCTGTTTTTCATTAACCCAAACTAATAATAGTTTCTCAATTTCCTCTATTACGGGGGGCCTCTGCTTCATCAAACTCGTAACCCCCTTCGCAACACTAGCACTTTTAATGGCCTCTTTGTTCTTCAAAAATGTGCTAATGGTGGACCTGGGTAACTTATACTCCAAAGCTAAATCAGTCACATGAATGCCCCTTTCATACTTTTCAATTACCTCCTTCTTCAGTTCAGTAGTAGTCCTCACCGTCTTCCTCTTCTGCTTATCAGCTGTGGCTGGCTTGGGACCCATGATTCTGAGGGAATGTAGAGTTTTGCAGGAGACAAAAAAATTAACCTGTACAAGCGTGCACTTCTTTTTCAAACAGCAGCGGCAGCGTGAGTGGGCTTTAAGTGCTTTTAAATGTGCGTGGGAAGAACGCCACCAACAACGCCAACTAGTGGCAGCGTTACCAAACACTTTTGTTTACAAACATCATATGTTTCATCGGCCATAACTCGCGTCAGCGTCAGGTCGGATTCCGGTTTGTTGTTCGGGAACCGGCGCAAACTTTACTCCGCATTTCGTGTCGGAATCCGATTTTGTCAAGTTTCGGTACGGTCGAAGACCGGAGTTCTACTGTATATTATTCAGTATCTCGAATAAAACATGCAGAACGAATCATTAATAAAATGATAGCAAAAATAGATGAATGGGCCTCATCTGTAGGCTTTAAATTTTCCATAGATAAAATTCAAGCAATCATGTTTTATAAAAATAAAAAGTGGAAAAAAGGTGAAGAAATAGATTTAAAAATCAGAAACCATAGTATACCAATTGGCCAAACAGCAACATTTTTGGGATTACATAACATACGTAAAGTCCAAATGTAAAAGAGCATTAAATCTAATTACAAAACTATTGAGCCAATAGACACCCTTCCTGTTCTGTATAAAGCAAAAGTGTTGTCTGTCATTGATTATGGAGGCGAAATATATGACTCGGTATCAGACGCAATGAAAATGAAACCCCAACATACTTTTCAAAAACTCATGGGACCCTATCATCTGTAGACCTGTCTATTTGTTCCACCTCATTAGTAGACAGACTGGAGTGGAATACTCTAGATGATCTTTATACCAGTGATCACTACCCAATTGTAATCACATGTCTTGAAGATAATCATCAACAATTTATACCAAAATTTAATTTTAAAAAAAGCTGACTGGGAAAAGTATAATTTAGTTACCAAAAATGTTTCCCCTTTCCAAAGTAACAATGATCACAACGAAATTAATTCATATTTTACACATTTTGTAATTAGTTCTGGACACAAATCAATACCAATGACTACTAATAAACCAAAAATAAGTCCTGTTCCATGGTGGTCTACAGAACTTTCAGAAATGATCAAACTGAAGCACAAAATAAGTAGACGATTAGACAGACTAAACCAAAGATATAACAAATTATATAAAATTAACAGATATACATTGAAAGTCTTAGTATTAATAGCATTGGAAATTGATTATATCAAACCTTTATTGAATAAAATATCTGCTCAATTCAGGAAAAAGTTATTAGTAATAGGAAGTCATCTTGGGACAATTCGTTTCAATTTCTCAAATGACACTGTTAAACAAATGTGGGATAGATTTCGAAAAATTAATGGTAAATATAGTCGATCACCTATCCCCAATATTACATAACGGAGAAAGAGTTCATGATTTAAAAGAAATATCAAATATAATAGGTCGCCACCTAGAATCAGTAAGTAATAGCTTGAATTTAGACGAACATTTTCGAAATAGAAAAAGGAATGAAGAAAAATCATAATTAATTTTGAAACAAGTCAACAACTATACTACAATGTCCCATTTACATTAGAAGAATTTGATGCTGCATTAAAATCTTGTAGTAACTCTGCCCCAGGAAAAGATAATATCTCTTTTGAACTTCTTATACATCTTAACATTAAAGCCAAAGAATACTTATTGAAATTTTATAATCACCTGTGGAAAAGAAACTACTTCCCAAAGCATGGAAACATGCTATAGTAATTCCTATACCCAAACCTGGCCATTTCTGAGTCCAGTCCCGTGTCAGCCGGTGAAATTCCATTACAGCACGAATTTCTAGGTATAATATGCTAGATATACCAGAGAAAAAGAGCTTTCAGGAAAGCTGGGGTTACTACCCCCAGTCGAGCGTCTTCTCCAGGAAGACGGGTATAAGAAGGGTGAGTGAAAGATCACTACCACGGAGACTTACTCGAAGATCTCTCCCCTATCAAAACCCCGAACAGAGCGGTGAGCCGTTACAGCCCCCACACCCAAACACCCGCCAGGACGGCGACACCAGCGCCACCTACCTCATTCCATTTTCTAGCACGTGATCGCTACCTTTTCTTTTTGTGTGCTCTTTCCTTTTTTTGGATTTTTCATCTTTCAACATGTCATCGAGCAGCTTTACTATCTCCAAGTTAAGTACCATCTTATTGTGGGTTTTTGTTCTATATTTTGGCTGTTTTGGTCTCGTCTTTTCATAAATATTGAGATCTTATTATGACGCCACGGCGTCCCCAGCCAGCCATGTCGACCATGAGGCGACCCCATCAGTTCTTTTCTGTTGGGGTTGTCTCCTTGTCGTTATAGATGTTTTTTTGCCCCATGGTTCTCCTCCTGGCGGGTTTCTTGCAGTGGCCCCCCCTTTCGAAATTTACATATTTTGGCCTACTGGCCTTTTGAGGTGATGCCCCGTCCAGGTACCCCCCAGGTTGGGTTCCTTTTATTTTTGGTCTGTATTAGGCTAATTATTTTTTTATTCTTGGCGATGGTGCTCTCTGTTTTATTTTATTTTTATTGTTTTGTTTACCTCCTCGTGTGTGGCGGCAGCCTCAGATCTAACCGCTGCCCCGAGGTAGGCTACGCACCTATTGAGCACATTTTTGTTTCCATGTTTTTGTGTGATGGTTTTTAGTGGAGTAGGCTTGTTTGCTTCCATCCCCTTGCCCTGGGTGTGGAGTTCAGGTTGAGGGAGTTTTGGTTGCTGTTTCCTCCGGGGTCGTTTTTTGTGGGCAGAGTGAGCCCCTTAGTTCTCTTCCTTCCTTTGGGGGAATAGAGTTCTTTGGATGTGTTTCCTCTAGGCTAGTCGCCTTCTTGCCCCCCTTCTCGATCCCGGTTGGTTCTCGGCACAAAATTTCTCTCCTTGTTTGTTCCTCCTCCCTTTGCACTCCTTCCATTTTCCTAGCCTATACTAGGTTAGGTCCCTATTAGGCTTTGCCTAGGCAGGAGTCGGGCATCGAGGCTTGGTCGCTGCCTTCCTTAGTAGTAGGCCACCCTCCTAAGTTTCATTTTCTTGGAGTGGTGTATGTGTGCAGTTGAGCGGGTGATATGTTTCCCCCGTCTCCTGTTCCTTCTTCGTAGCCTACCATTCTCCCCTACTCCACCCCCCCCCCCCCTCCTTCCAGCCTTGCTCTACTCGTGCGGGTGACGCTAGATGGCGTTTTCTCCGAGTTCAGGGACTTCTCCATTTGGTAGAGGGATTCGCTCCTCCCATACAGTCCCTAGCATCGCTGTGTTGGTGTTGGTGGTTTGTTCACTCGTAGCTCGAACGTGTTCGAACACTCTATCCACACTCTCTTTCTCCCGTCGGGTTACTTGGCTGGGTTATTATACTTGCTCCGGTTTATGTTATGAATATACGAGCATCTTGCCCACCTTGTTTCTCTGGCGGGAAGTAAGTGAAGAAGGATTTTTTATTTATATAAGGAGCGGATCCTCCGGTCTCCGGAGCATTTGCCCTTTTACCATCACTTGTTTAATGTTATTGTTTTTGATTATACATTTTTAGATAAGTCTGTTTATCTAACAGAGTACTCTCCTTATTTATATATATATACGTGAGTCCGGTTCCTACACCCGGGGTTCCGCCGTTATTTTTACTGGCAACCCTTATGGTTAGTTCCTGTTGTCTCATTCCTTTCATTCCCGGAGTATTCCGGGGTCTGAAATCTTTACCTTCCACTCTGTGTATTTTAGAGCTTATTGGCCCAGTTTATGATAAGGGAGTTCTTCTCCTCCGGAGTATTCCGGTTGCAGTTGAAATTCCCGGCCTTGCCAGCTTTAGATTGCTTAGGTGGTAGGTTCATGTACTTTTCCACTTACAGACTGTTCGCTGTGAGGAGCCGGGTGTACCGCGTCACTGCAACAACCTTACGGTCACGTAGTGTGCCGGACCCACGCTGGTTGTGCGGTCCGGCTCGATGACCTGGTTGTCTGGCACCCTGATGGTTGTGAGGTTTGCTTTGCTCTCTGCACAACCATCCAGGATGAGTCGGTAAGTGACAGTCTTCCTCCGTTTATGCTCCTCATTTTGAATTTTGTTTATGAGGTTCCCGGACTGTTTTTTTCGTCCTTAGCTAATTGTTGGTTTTCTTACAGGCGGACGAAACCTCCAAGAAGTCTGCCTTGGAATCTCTCCGGGCCTGGGTGGCTGGGTTTGGTAGGAATGTTCCGTCGGGAAGCCCTACGTCCTCGACGCCAGGTTGAGGGACCTGCTCTACCCCGGCGCACGGGTGGCGGCCGCAGTGCCAGAAGATCTTGCCACCCCATCATCCAGCAGATCCGGGATGAGACCCAGCCACCCCAAGTGGATATCCTCTACGCTGAGGTTTCAGAGGACGTCGCCGCCTTGGACTTAGACCTGGAACCTATGAATACAGAGCAGGACCAGGTGGTAAGTGGTGAGGTAGGTGAGGTTGTTGGGGCGGGCCCCCCTTTTTTGACTCCCCAGCTTCATCTGTTCTTCCTTTTCAGGTTTTGTGAAGTCTTCCTCCTTGGGTGATAGAGCTCCATCAGCTATCCCCAAGTTGAAGTTGAAGACTTCATGGAAGGCGAAGGGCTATAAGTCCTCGTCCTTCCAAGAAGGCATCGCCCTTCCCCGTCGAAGGCTAAGGTCTCAGCACCTGTAGCCTCCGGGAGCAAGTCTGGTTCCTCCAGCAAAGGCGCGAGTAAGAGGGCAGCAAAACCAAGCCCTCCTCGCCAACCTGCCTTTGACGCAGAGGCCTTTGCCAACCAGATGTTTATAAAAGGTTCTCAGAGGACCTCATTCGAGATTTAATAAAATATCCGAAAGTTTGCCAGTCATGATAACATACTGGCGGGAATGGCTCACCCACCCCAGCCGAACCACAGTATGTCATCCCGACACAGCGGACCTCCCGCCTTCGATGTCGGTAACCCTTGGCGTTTTCGCCCTCCGGGCCATCCAACATGATGGCAAACTGACTACTTGAAGGTCTTGGCACGAGACGGTTGGAGGAATTGGAGTTCTTCCCCCCGATCTTTTGCCCCCTACCCAGGCTTCGTGAAGATTGACAGAGGAAGCATGGATTCGTTCAGATAAGGTTCCTAGGAGACTGTCATCGTCCCTAGGGACCAAGCTCAGTCGGCTCTCCTGCGCACTCTGACGGAGTGGCAGGCAGACAACACAAAGTTGACTCCTTTCAAGGGCAACTTTACCATGTTTGCCCTGGGAGACAACCTTCCCACCCCTGTTTGAACAAAGTCGCTCTGGCTACGGCCCGAGCGTGCTTTGATGGTAATCCGTTACCACAGCTGAGGGAAACAGACCCCACTTCCCTGGTATTCCCAGGAAGTGATGAGTTCTGGATGGATGCTCCGTCCACTTTCACGGTCGGGAAGTTGGACCCCTTCTGTGCTTCCTCACAGTTTAGTGAGCAGAGCTCCCCAAGCTGCCGGAATCTTTGCTAAAGGCGGAGTTTGATGCCCGACTAAGCTAGCCCGGTCCCTGAACTCCGTCTGCCTCACAGAAGCCACTGCCGTCTCCTGCGCGGACGAGCCATTTTTCCAGGTCTTGGCTAAGTCCCTGCTGGCTGGCTTTCAGTCTGACCTTTTTGAATTCATCATGGCCAGACTGGAATGCAGAAAGTTCATCTTTGCCAATGCTACTATCCGTCACGAGCCTAACAAGCTCGTGAAGAGCTCGATCTGGGGACCTAACCTCTTCCCAGAAGAAGAGGTTACGAATGTTATGGCTGAGGCTACAAGGGCCAACCAGAGTCTGCGCTCTCGCTGGGGCATTTCTGCCTACAAGCGCAAGACCCCAGAATCTGGCGCCCCCAGACGAGAGGAGGCAAACGTTTTAGGAGGCATAAGAGGCCCCACCATCAGGCGGTAGTCCAAGCCGTCCCGGTCTCGGCAGTGGCACAGCCCTCCACCTCAAAGGCTCACCCCAACAATATGTGCTGGTCCAACCAGCTCATTCCCTTGCTGCGCCCTGTGGTTGCTTCACCAGCATACAACCCCACCTATGAGGGCCGTGGATACTTTCACGGCCTTAACAGGATCGCAAGGGGGAAGAGGCAGGGCCCTCACAGAGGAAAGCCCAACACCACCCCAAGAGGAAAACCTGGACGTGGTAGAGGGAACAAACCCGCTCCTCCCACTGAGAGAACACAGGTAGGTGGTCGCCTGTTTTGGTTCAGGGACCAATGGACCTTCAGCCCTTGGGCACACAGCATTGTGTCCAAAGGTCTAGGATGGAGCTGGATCAAGGACCCTCCTCCTCCAACCAGGTTTTACCAGCCACCCTCATCAATCCTAAAGGATTATGTGGCAGAATTGCTCAACAAACGAGCAATAAAGAAAGTAAGGCACCTAAAGTTTCAAGGCAGGTTATTCACTGTTCCCAAAAAGACTCAGATCAGCAAAGAGTGATCCTGGATCTGTCGCGTCTAAATCTCTACATAAAATGCGACAAATTTCGCATGCTTACGGTAGCTCAGGTACGGACTCTACTTCCGCGTGGAGCCGTCACCACCTCTATCGATCTTTCAGACGCTTATTATCACGTCCCCGATTGCGCGGAACTTCTCTCAGTTCCTCGGTTTCAGACTCGGGAATCAAGCCTACTCCTTCAGGGTCATGCCCTTCGGTCTGAACATTGCGCCCAGGGTATTCACCAAGCTGGCGGACACGGTAGTTCAACAACTCCGGTCCCGAGGGATATCCCTAGCAGCGTATTTGGACGATTGGATAATTTGGGCACCAACAGTTCTGGAGTGTCAGAAGGCTACGTCCATAGTCATCAACTTCCTGGAGTCGTTAGGTTTTCAACTGAACAGAGAAAAGTCCCGCCTGACTCCGGAGTCCCGGTTTCAGTGGCTGGGTCTCCAGTGGGATCTGTCCTCTCACACGTTATCCTCCCGCCTCCCAAGAGGAAAGAGATAGCATCTCTCACCAGAAAAATTTCTCAAAAATCAATCAGCATCCCGCCGATCCCAAGAAAGGGTCCTTGGTCTCTTCAATTTGCCTCAGTGACAGACCTGCTCTTAAAAGCGAAACTAAAAGACATAAACAGAGTGTGGCGGAGTCGAGCCAATGTCAAGCTCAGAGACAAGGTCTCCTCTATCCCTCAAATCTTAAAAACAAGACTGCGGCCTTGGGCCACAGTCAGAGGCTGTCCAAGTCAGTTCCGCTTCAATTTCCCCCTCCGGCACTAGTTGTTCACACAGACGCTTCCCTAAGCGGCTGGGGGATATTCACCAAAACAAAAAGTACAAGGAACGTGGTCCACAATGTTTCAGCAGTTCCATATAAACACCCTGGAAGCTATGGCGGTCTTTCTAACTTTAAAGAAAATCCGCCCCCAACCGGATTCATATCAGGCTGGTATTGGACAGCGCAGTGGTAGTTCATTGCATCAACAGGGGGCTCCAAATCAGGTCGAGTAAACCAAGTAATGGTTGCTATCTTCTCCCTGGCGAACAAGCACGGCTGGCACCTGTCAGCCACCCACCTAGCGGGGGTACGAACGTGGTGGCGGATTCCCTGTCCAGGACTACTCCGTTGGAGACGGAGTGGTCCCTGGACGCGGAATCTTTCAAATGGATTTGCCGCCGGGTTCGGGGTCTCCAAGTGGATCTGTTCGCGACGGAGAGCAACTTCAAGCTCCCCTTGTTTTATGGACTGTTATGTGGCTGACCCTGCCCCCTGTTATGTGGCCCCCAACCTGGACCCTCAGGCGTCGCCACGGACGCAATGACAGTAGATTGGAACAATTGGGAGAAAATTTATCTGTTCCCTCCAATAAATTTACTGCTGAAAGTATTACACAAACTCAGGACATTCAAAGGTCAACCAGCCCTAGTAGCCCCTATTGGCCGAAGAGCAATTGGTTCCCTCTTCTTCAGGAACTGGGATTGCGGAGTCTTCGGATTCCCAAGCCCATACTGACCCAGACAGTACAAACCAAGACTGTGTCAGCTTCCTCAAGAATTCAGAATGCCCTAGTTTTATGGACTTTATAAAATTCGCAGCCCAAAAGGAGCAAACATTGACCCTGTCAACACTCTGTTTTTGAATCAGATAAAAGAGATTCTACTCTTAGACAGTATGACTCAGCAGTCAAAAAATTAGCCTCCTTCCTAAAAGCATCTGAAGCCAAAATCATGACACTAATTTAGGAGTTTCTTTCTTTAGATCACTGTTTGAGAAAGGCCTTGCTCCGGCCACTATTACCACAGCCAAGTCAGCCCTGAAGAAAGTATTTCTATACGGCTTTAAAATCGACCTTACAGATTCCTATTTTTCATCTATCCCCAGAGCATGCGCTCGTCTGAGACCAGTATCACGCCCACATTCTGTTACGTGGTTTCTCAATGACGTCCTTAAGTTAGCATCAGAGATGGATAACTTTCAATGCTCTTATCAGGATCTGTTAAGGAAGACTTTATTTTGATTAGCTTGGCTTCAGGTGCTAGAATCTCAGAGCTGTCGGCTCTCACTAGAGGTGATAATTTTGTGAACTTCCTCCCGTCTGGAGAGGTCCTCCTTTCCCTGACCCTAGATTTTTAGCCAAAAACGAAGACCCACAAGACAGGTGGTCTCCTTGGAAGGTGGTGCCCCTTCCACAAGACCAGTCTTTATGTCCAGTTTATACACTTAAATCTTACCTTTTAAGAACTCCACAGAGTAAGTCGGGTCCTCTTTTTATCAGGGAGAAAGGTGGTACTCTTTCACTGAATGCTATAAGACAACAAATTCTGTATTTTATTAAACAGGCCAACCCAGATTCAGTTCCTAAGGTTCATGATATTCGAGCAGTTGCTACTTCCATTAATTACTTTCATAATATGGACTTTCTCAGAACTATCTAAATACACGGGTTGGAAATCACCTCTAGTGTTTAAACGCCACTATTTAAAAATCGCTCAAAGCCCTGAAATTTTCTACCATAGCTGTGGGAAGTGTCATCTCCCCACCTTAACCAATCATATCCTTATCCTCCTTTCCCCCCCGCCTGCCTCATTTACTTCTCTGCTTATCCTCCTGGTTGATTATGCCTCACTGCCTGGCTCCTCATATTGATGTATCTTGTCTCTGTTGATGGAAAGTAATCTGACATGTTATGATTGTTTTTCTTGTGGGGTACTGGGCAGTTTTTATTTTGCTCCATGTACCCCAGATATATGTATATGCACTGTATATTTTATTTACCATTTGATTTGTCTCTTACGTGTTTAGCTTAAGTTTACGTGTGTAGTTTAAGATTGTATATACCATTTAAGATTATTTTGCCATTGAACCTTTCAATTTCACCTATGATATTGTGCTTTAGTAATTTTAAGTGGTTTTGGGGCCCCTTCCCCGTCGTGCCGGGGACTTCCCCACTGTTTCATAGTATTAAGTTTTTGATGTGCCTTAGATTTAATTTAGTTTAGTTTCTTGCTACACATGTAAGAGATTCCTTAATTAAAATTATTTTCGTAAAACTTTATGTTTTTTCTTCAGATTACCCTTTTTTTTTCCTCGTAGTTGCAGCCTTGGCATGATTCTCTGTCACTATTTCACCGGCTGACACGGGACTGGACTCAGAAAAGGGATTTTGACAAAGGAAAAATCTATTTCTGAGGAAGGTCCCGTGTCACCCGTGACCCTCCCTGACTCACCTATTGCTCTCCCCTTTTTGCACATGCCAAGTCTGGGGTTAGTGCTAGCATGGAATGAGGTAGGTGGCGCTGGTGTCGCCGAGCTGGCGGGTGTTGGTGTAGGGGCTGTAACGGCTCACCGCTCTGTTCTGGGGTTTTGATAGGGAGAGATCTTTCGAGTAAGTTTCCGTGGTAGTGATCTTTCACTCACCCTTCGTTATACCGACGTCTAGCACATTATTTACACTAGCCATCAATAATATAGTTAAAACACTTCCAAAAGATGTAAACAAATAGCTTATATGTTGATGATTTTGCCATTTTTACACTTCAAGTTGCGCCACATCCAAAGAATCTTAAATATTTCCATAAATAAAATTGAACAATGGGCATTATCTGTTGGATTTAAATTTTCTGATGAAAAAACACAAGCAATAGTATTTTACAGGGATAAACGTTGGCTCAGAAACGAAAATATAGTTCTTACCATGAATAACACTCCCATCCAATTTTATCCAGAAGTCAAACTCTTAGGCTTATATTTTGACAATCATTTGAACTGGGAAGCCCATGTAAGACATACCAAAGTAAAGGCCTTAAAATATTTAAATATATTAAAAAAATTAGCTCACACTTCATGGGGTGCTGACAGAGATATTTTATTGAAACTTTATAAGGCTACAGTTCTACCAATATTAGAATATGGCAGTCCAATTTATAGTTCTGCTAGTGAGACTATTCTCAAAATGCTAGATCCAGTACATCACCTTGGGATTCGTTAGCCACCGGAGCATTCAAATCATCACCAGTCAATCCTTGATTGTAGAAAGTGGAGAAATGCCACTATCTTATAAATTCAAAATAACAACGATGTGCAGAGGTTTAAAAATTATAAATAGTCCAGCAAAAACAAAAATTTATTTAAAAACCAGATTGTTTCTGGAATACAAAAATTACCCCATCCTTCCCTATTAGAGCTAATAGATTATTTATTAACAATGATCTTTATAATATTAGATTTTACAATTTTAACAAAATAATGCCTCCATGGATGATAAGTGCTCCCCAGATATGTAACAAAAACTATGTACAATACCAGTTAATAAATTGAATAACCCACTTGCTATGAAACTGTGTGCTCTGGAACATATCAAAGTACATAGTAATAATCATTTATATACTGATGGTTCCAAAGATGATATGGGAGTTGGACTCGCTGTTTATGGAAACAATATAAAGAGCCAAGCCTCTTTACATAACAAAGCATCAGTGTTCACTGCTGAATTACTAGCAATAAAAACAGCATTAACAACTATATATGAAAACCAGTTTAATGAAGTAACCATCTTTAGCGATTCACTAAGTTCAATAAATGCAATAAACTCTTATACTCCAAAAATCAAATTGTAAATGAAATTAGACATACATTACATGAAATGAAAATGCAAAAGATATCTGTTACTCTATGTTGGATACCATCTCACATAGGATTAGAAGGCAATGAAAAAGCTGACACCTATGCAAAAGAGGCTAGAACACTCCCAATATCAGCAGAATTATTACCATTAGAAGATTATACTAGATACAGTAAAGCGGTGATTAAGAAGAAATGGCAAAATAA
This sequence comes from Macrobrachium rosenbergii, assembly GCF_040412425.1. Classification (NCBI taxonomy): domain Eukaryota; kingdom Metazoa; phylum Arthropoda; class Malacostraca; order Decapoda; family Palaemonidae; genus Macrobrachium; species Macrobrachium rosenbergii. Next base: position 13,298,760 of record NC_089767.1, read on the forward strand.
CTGGAGGGAAAGCAATCTTAACAATAAATTAAGAGAAATAAAAGAAACTGTAGACCCGTGGCCATCATCCTATCAGAATTGCCGCAGGTTTTCAGTAATGTTGACACGGCTAAGAATTGGTCACACTAAACTGACACATGGTTACCTGATGAATAACCCCCATGCCCCTATACCTATGTGCGAAATATGTAATGTACAAATAACAGTAAAGCATATTTTAAAGGTATGTCCAAAATATAGAATCCAAAGAGACATTTTATTTAGAAGATATTCCTTTAAAGATATACTGTCAGAAAATGACAAAATTTCCACTTTTTAATATTTTAAAATTCCTTAAATTTAATCATTTATACGATAAAATATAAAATTCATAGAATAATTTACAATATATTCCTAATTAACTTAATTAGTTCTTAGATTAACATATGTCGCTAGGTTTAATTAAATTATTAGCGTTTAAATAGCTTGTCTAATCCTTCGGGTCAGCCCTAGGAGAGTTAATATTAACTCAGTGGTCTGGTTAAACTAACGTTAAAAAAAAAAAAAATCAGACGCAACGCTGAAATTGTTGGATCCAATTCACAGCGAAGGCCTTAGAATATGTTCAGAACCTTTAGATATCACCAACATCATCTTTACACGTCGAATGTGGTGAACCACCACTCTCTCGCCATAGAGAGTTTGTAACAGTGAAGAGTGCGCTGAGAATTCAGACAAGTGATTCTCCAACAAAAAATGATTTGAATTAAGAGATGTATTCACAAACAATCATTCACCACCTTTCCCTATTAGAGATAGAAGACCGTTTGAGTCACTGAATATAAATATGCAATTGCCTTCAGTAGTAAAATCACCTCTTCCTTGGACTATGAATAAAATAAGAATTTGCACATACTTAAGATATTTATCAAAAGCTACACATATACCCCCAGAACATCATAGACAACCTACAATAGAGCATATAAGCCGAAAAAGGTCCACATTACTCAATATACACAGATGGATCTAAATTAGAGTTGCTGCAATATCCCAAGACAAAGTGTATCATTTCTCTCTACCTGATAATGCCTTGGTATTTACAGCTGAGTTATGTGCCATAGCATTAGCTATAAAAATAATTAAAGAAACCTCACGTAATAATTTTGTGATTTTTAGCAACTCTAGAAGTGCCATTGAAGCCATTCAGTTACAAACCAAAAATAACATTGTACAAGAAATAAAGTTATTTCTCCATAAGTTATATAGTGGAAAAATATTGAAATATGTTGGATTCCTGCATGTAGGGATTAAGGGAAATGAAGAGGCTGATAAAGCAGCTGAAGAAGCAGCCCATATGACAAGATTGAATGTAAATATCCCTGTTAACGATTATATAACACATATAAAAGTAGGGATTATAAACAAATGGCAAAGTAAATGGAATGAAGAACCTGAAATTAATAAGTTGAAGGAAATAAAACCTGGAGTTAAAAATGGAGTTCATCATACCAAAGAGAGAGGCATGCACAAGTAATTCTGACACGTCTGAATTGGCCATACTTCTAACACACAGACACTTAATGAGCAGCCCACATGAATCAGCTCCTGAATGCTTGGAATGCAAAGTGATAATAACGGTTAAACATGTATGATGCAAATATCCAAAAATAGCTAACATTGGTTATCAACTTTTGGAAATGCATCGATCGTGTTTATCAGAGTCTGCAGCATTTTCAATTGACCCAATATTAATATTCATGAGGAAGTGTAAATTAATTAATAAATTATAGAAAGTAATTTATGAAAATACAAAAGCCCACTGTGAACTACAGGCAGTCCCCGGTTTACGACGGTTTCAGGTTACGACGCTTTTCAAATATATTCATCAGAAATTATTTCCTGGCTTACGACGCATGTTCGACATTACGACACGCTGCAGCATCATCCGACGGAAGAAATATGGCCCCAAAATGGCAGAATAATCATAATTTGAAGGTTTTTTTGATGTAAATTAATAATGCAGTTTACATCGTTTTCATGAGCATTAAAAGTAAGGTTTTTCTTATGATTTTTGACGATTTTCGACGATGTTCCGGCTACTGGATTTTCGGTTACGACGCCTTAAGAACGGAACCCCGTCGTAAACCGGGACCGCCTGTAATATGTATATATAAAAATCCAAATTTAAAAATGTTACTGTATTCTGATTTTTATCATAACTCAGTTTTATTTATTTTTTCTTTTTTTGTGGTGCAGATGGAAACTTGAGTAGATGTATTTAATGTTTGCATGTGTTCTAGTGTGAAACATATGCCTTTTGCATATTTTTGAAGTTTCATTATTCATTCATCATATAGTCCCAAGGCTTAGCCTATAGCTTAGACTGGACTCCATTTCATTTTAATCCTTTGGGCCAGCCCTATGAGAGCTGTTAATCAGCTCAGTGGTCTGGTTAAACTATTTTAATAATAATAATAATTCACCTTTATACCCTTTGTGGGCCATAATCTCATTAACTGTTTTGTAGCTTGTTGTCCAATGATTCCAACTCAATCTTTTTCAGTATCTTGGTTTTGAATGGTTGCATGACCCAAGGTTTAGTAGCCTGAATTTCATGATTTATTCAGTCAATTTATATTGGTAGTACACTTTTGTGGTTTTGAATGGATGAAGGTGACCCAGGGTTTTGTAGCCTGAATTTCGTGATTTATTTACATTCAGTTCGTATTGGTAATGCATTTTAAGAAATGCAATTGATTTTCTTTCATTCCATTATTTTAAATTTTTCAAACAGTGTTTCTAAGGTGTAATGAATAAGTCTCTCTTTGAATATGAATTTATTGTAAAAATGTACACTAGTTACTTTGAAGTATATTGTGTGGGACACTGATGCCAGTTAATGACTTAAAATAAATAACATTAGTACAGTACAGTATTACAGCAAAATAAATACACGTGTTAAGCCCTGACTTACTGAACAAGATTATAAAAAATATTTATAAAGCGTCAATTACTTGCAGAATGCCGTTTCACTTCATTATGCAAACAGCACCATTTGAGCCAAACAGAAATGCTTGGCAGAAAACTGCATTTCAACTCTGAGGAGTTGAGATGTCAATTCTTCAGAAAACATATTTAAAAATTTACAAATTATATAGCTCCTCCAGATCTCCATATAAGTCGTCTGAACATTCTCAAGCACAAGATACTGTGCCTAAGGCCTTCAAATACAGCTCAGAAGAGATATTGTAAGGTTCTTAAAATACTACTGTTTTCATAAAAAGCTATTCAACTTTTAAGTTGACAAATAAAAGCTGGATTTCAACATAATCTGTTTTGGGAGTATGGTAGATATATCCCAAAATGCTTTAAGACTTTACATAAGAAACGTCAAGGTCAACAGACATAGAAATTAACATAAAAAGTTCTAGAGAATCTTAGTAACACAGTACTAATAAGCAACCCTTATGAAATACTAATGAAAGATGAAGAATTGCAATCAATAGACTCTGAAGAGGAAGAAAATCATGCTGACGAAACAAGAAGAAAACGAGGTAGAGAAATAATTTCTCCCCCAAAAACTCAGGTTAACACTAATGACACCAAGAAGAAAAAAATGCCCAAACTCAACAGGAAAACATCCACTAATTTAGATAACATTGATGAAATAAGTCCTTCACCAGTGTTTCCAAGTAAATTTCAAGACAAAATTCAATCAATCCAAGTAAGGCAAAATGATAATTGTGAGTGTCAATAGTAGAGCCAAGAAGGTGTAACACCAATAAACTGAACCCTCATCATGAACGATGTGGATGCCATAAGTGTTTTACAATATTGCAAAGAAACAAACCCTAAATAAGGAAAAATTGACAAACGTAAGGAAATTTCCAACGAAAAGATAATACTCTCAAGTCAGCTAGAATTACATACCAAAGATTGTATGTGTATTGGACACTTGCTATATTATCGTGAGAGTAAAATAGCAGTATTAGACAATTTCTAGCCAGGACAAGAAGAAATTAAATTATCTATTGATTCAGAAGGTTTACACAGAAATGTCAACAAACCAAAAGAAAAAATTAAATCTAGTTAAGAGAATAATTACTCCATTGCTTAAAAATTATTAAAAAAATTAATAATCAACTATACAAAATCATTTAACTTACATCCCATTCAATTATACTATTATTCAATGGAACATGGGTGAAATACAAAGACTCCTAAAACAACATGAACCAATGTGCATATGTTTACAACATGTTAATGATCCAGTTCCATCAATATGTAATTACTTTGTAGCCTCCTCCGTTTCAGGAGAAGGCAAGTTAGGAACAGCAATATATGTTCATAATCATGTAACGTATGATAAAATTACAGTTAATAGTAATTCATTTCAAATTTCTTCAATTCGCCTGCATCTAACAAACAAATCTAGCTTTTTAGTCTGCAATCTTTATAATCAACCTAATGAAAATTATGATATGGCTGATTTATCAAACATTTTATCACAGTTCAATGAGCCTATTTTAGTTTTAGGTGATTTTAATGCTCACCACGCTTTATGGGATGCCAGTATCATAGATACAGATAGAGCAGGTAAAGACATAGAAAACCTAATACTTAATTACAGCTATTGTTGTTTAAATGAAAATGAAAACCCCAACATACTAAAAACTCATGGGGACCCTATCACCTGTAGACCTGTCTATTTGTTCCACCTCATTAGTAGACAGATTGGAGTGGAATACTCTAGATGATCTAACAAATTCTGTATTTTATTAAACAGGCCAACCCAGATTCAGTTCCTAAGGTTCATGATATTCGAGCAGTTGCTACTTCCATTAATTACTTTCATAATATGGATTTCTCAGAACTATCTAAATACACGGGTTGGAAATCACCTCTAGTGTTTAAACGCCACTATTTAAAATCGCTCGAAGCCCTGAAATTTTCTACCATAGCTGTGGGAAGTGTCATCTCCCCACCTTAACCAATCATATCCTTATCCTCCTTTCCCCCCCGCCCGCCTGCCTCATTTACTTCTCTGCTTATCCTCCTGGTTGATCATGCCTCACTGCCTTGCTCCTCATATTGATGTATCTTGTCTCTGTTGAGTGGAAACTGTAATCTGACATGTTACGATTGTATTTTCTTGTGGGGTACTGGGCGGTTTTTATTTTGCTCCATGTACCCCAGATATATGTATATGCACTGTATATTTTATTTACCATTTGATTTGATCTCTTACGTGTTTAGCTTAAGTTTACGTGTGTAGCTTTAAGATTGTGTATACCAATTAAGATTATATGTGCCATTGAACCTATGCAGTTTTCGTATGATATTATGCTTTAGTAGTGTTAAGTGGTTTTGGGGGCCCCTTCCCCGTCGTGCCGGGGACTTCCCCCACTCTTTCGTAATTTTAAGTCTTTGATGTGCCTTAGGTTTAGTGTTCTTCACACATGTAAGAGATTCCCTCATTAAACTGCTTTCGTAATTTATGTTTTTTCTTCAGATTACCTTGTTTCCTCGTAGTTTGCAGCCTTGGCATGATTCTCTGTCACTATTTCACCGGCTGACACGGGACTGGACTCAGAAAAGGGATTTTGACAAAGGAAAAATCTATTTCTGAGGAAGGTCCCGTGTCACCCGGTGACCCTCCCTGACTCACCTATTGCTCCCCCCACCTTTTTCTTGCACATGCCAAGTCTGGGGTTAGTGCTAGCATGGAATGAGGTAGGTGGCGCTGGTGTCGCCGAAAGAATCCTGGAGGTGTTGGTGTAGGGGCTGTAACGCTCACCGCTCTGTTCCGGGGTTTTGATAGGAGAGATCTTTCGAGTAAGTCTCTGTGGTAGTGATCTTTCACTCACCCTTCGTTATACCGACGTCTTCCTGGAGAAGACGCCGAACTGGGGGTAGTAACCCCAGCTTTCCTGAAAGCTCTTTTTCTGGTATATCTAGCATATTATACCTAGAAATTCGTGCTGTAATGGAATTTCACCGGTGACACGGGACCTTCCTCAGAAATAGATTTTTCCTTTGTCAAAATCCCTTTTCAAACTAGAATTGAAACAGTATTATCGGAAACATTTGAAATAAAAGAAGGTATCCTTCAAGGAAGCGTACTAAGCAGCACATTATTTACACTAGCCATCAATAATATAGTTAAAACACTTCCAAAAGATGTAAACAACAGCTTATATGTTGATGATTTTGCCATTTTTTACACTTCAAGCAACTTGCGCCACATCCAAAGAATCTTAAATATTTCCATAAATAAAATTGAACAATGGGCATTATCTGTTGGATTTAAATTTTCTGATGAAAAACACAAGCAATAGTATTTTACAGGGATAAACGTTGGCTCAGAAACGAAAATATAGTTCTTACCATGAATAACACTCCCATCCAATTTTATCCAGAAGTCAAACTCTTAGGCTTATATTTTGACAATCATTTGAACTGGGAAGCCCATGTAAGACATACCAAAGTAAAGGCCTTAAAATATTTAAATATATTAAAAAATTAGCTCACACTTCATGGGGTGCTGACAGAGATATTTTATTGAAACTTTATAAGGCTACAGTTCTACCAATATTAGAATATGGCAGTCCAATTTATAGTTCTGCTAGTGAGACTATTCTCAAAATGCTAGATCCAGTACATCACCTTGGGATTGGTTAGCCACCGGAGCATTCAAATCATCACCAGTCCAATCCTTTGATTGTAGAAAGTGGAGAAATGCCACTATCTTATAAATTCAAAATAACAACGATGTGCAGAGGTTTAAAAATTATAAATAGTCCAGCAAAAACCAAACATTTATTTAAAAACCAGATTGTTTCTGGAATACAAAATTACCTCATCCTTCCCTATTAGAGCTAATAGATTATTTATTAACAATGATCTTTATAATATTAGATTTTACAATTTTAACAAAATAATGCCTCCATGGATGATAAGTGCTCCCCAGATATGTAACAAACTATGTACAATACCAGTTAATAAATTGAATAACCCACTTGCTATGAAACTGTGTGCTCTGGAACATATCAAAGTACATAGTAATAATCATTTATATACTGATGGTTCCAAAGATGATATGGGAGTTGGACTCGCTGTTTATGGAAACAATATAAAGAGCCAAGCCTCTTTACATAACAAAGCATCAGTGTTCACTGCTGAATTACTAGCAATAAAAACAGCATTAACAACTATATATGAAAACCAGTTTAATGAAGTAACCATCTTTAGCGATTCACTAAGTTCAATAAATGCAATAAACTCTTATACTCCAAAAAAATCAAATTGTAAATGAAATTAGACATACATTACATGAAATGAAAATGCAAAAGATATCTGTTACTCTATGTTGGATACCATCTCACATAGGATTAGAAGGCAATGAAAAAGCTGACACCTATGCAAAAGAGGCTAGAACACTCCCAATATCAGCAGAATTATTACCATTAGAAGATTATACTAGATACAGTAAAGCGGTGATTAAGAAGAAATGGCAAAATAACTGGAGGGAAAGCAATCTTAACAATAAATTAAGAGAAATAAAAGAAACTGTAGACCATTGGCCATCATCCTATCAGAATTGCCGCAGGTTTTCAGTAATGTTGACACGGCTAAGAATTGGTCACACTAAACTGACACATGGTTACCTGATGAATAACCCCATGCCCCTATACCTATGTGCGAAATATGTAATGTACAATAACAGTAAAGCATATTTTAAAGGTATGTCCAAAATATAGAATCCAAAGAGACATTTTATTTAGAAGATATTCCTTTAAAGATATACTGTCAGAAAATGACAAAATTTCCACTTTTAATATTTTAAAATTCCTTAAATTTAATCATTTATACGATAAAATATAAAATTCATAGAATAATTTACAATATATTCTAATTAACTTAATTAGTTCTTAGATTAACATATGTCGCTAGGTTTAATTAAATTATTAGCGTTTAAATAGCTTGTCTAATCCCTCGGGTCAGCCCTAGGAGAGTTAATATTAACTCAGTGGTCTGGTTAAACTAACGTTAAAAAAAAATCAGACGCAACGCTGAAATTGTTGGATCCAATTCACAGCGAAGGCCTTAGAATATGTTCAGGAACCTTTAGATATCACCAACATCATCTTTACACGTCGAATGTGGTGAACCACCACTCTCTCGCCATAGAGAGTTTGTAACAGTGAAGAGTGCGCTGAGAATTCAGACAAGTGATTCTCCAACAAAAAAATTATTTGAATTAAGAGATGTATTCACAAACAATCATTCACCACCTGTCCCTATTAGAGATAGAAGACCGTTTGAGTCACTGAATATAAATATGCAATTGCCTTCAGTAGTAAAATCACCTCTTCCTTGGACTATGAATAAAATAAGAATTTGCACATACTTAAGATATTTATCAAAAAGCTACACATATACCCCCCAGAACATCATAGACAACCTACAATAGAGCATATAAGCCGAAAAGGTCCACATTACTCAATATACACAGATGGATCTAAATTAGAGCGTGCTGCAATATCCCAAGACAAAGTGTATCATTTCTCTCTACCTGATAATGCCTTGGTATTTACAGCTGAGTTATGTGCAATAGCATTAGCTATAAAAATAATTAAAGAAACCTCACGTAATAATTTTGTGATTTTTAGCAACTCTAGAAGTGCCATTGAAGCCATTCAGTTACAAACCAAAAAATAACATTGTACAAGAAATAAAGTTATTTCTCCATAAGTTATATAGTGGAAAAAATATTGAAATATGTTGGATTCCTGCACATGTAGGGATTAAGGGAAATGAAGAGGCTGATAAAGCAGCTGAAGAAGCAGCCCATATGACAAGATTGAATGTAAATATCCCTGTTAACGATTATATAACACATATAAAAGTAGGGATTATAAACAAATGGCAAAGTAAATGGAATGAAGAACCTGAAATTAATAAGTTGAAGGAAATAAAACCTGGAGTTAAAAAATGGAGTTCATCATACCAAAGAGAGAGGCATGCACAAGTAATTCTGACACGTCTGAATTGGCCATACTCGTCTAACACACAGACACTTAATGAGCAGCCCACATGAATCAGCTCCTGAATGCTTGGAATGCAAAGTGATAATAACGGTTAAACATGTATGATGCAAATATCCAAAAAAATAGCTAACATTGGTTATCAACTTTTGGAAATGCATCGATCGGCGAAATGTTATCAGAGTCTGCAGCATTTTCAATTGACCCAATATTAATATTCATGAGGAAGTGTAAATTAATTAAGCCCACTGGCAAATTATAGAAATTATTTCCTGGCTTAATTTATGACGCTGAAAATCCAAAAAATATGCCCAAAATGGCAAATAATCATAATTTGAATATAAACCAATAAAATGCAAATTTAAAAAAAGTGTTACTGTTTTTGATTCTGATGTTTTATCATAACTCAGTTATAAAAATCCAAATTAAAAATGTTATTTTTCTTTTTTTATCATAACTCAGTTTTATTTATTTTTTCTTTTTGGTGCAGATGGAAACTTGAGTAGATGTATTTAATGTTTGCATGTGTTCTAGTGTGGAAACATATGCCTTTTTGCATATTTTTGAAGTTTCATTATTCATTCATCATATAGTCCCAAGGCTTAGCCTATAGCTTAGACTGGACTCCATTTCATTTTAATCCTTTGGGCCAGCCCTATGAGAGCTGTTAATCAGCTCAGTGGTCTGGTTAAACTATTTTAATAATAATAATAATTCACCTTTATACCCTTGTGGGCCATAATCTCATTAACTGTTTTGTAGCTTGTTGTCCAATGATTCCAACTCAATCTTTTCAGTATCTTGGGTTTTGAATGGTTGCATGACCCAAGGTTTAGTAGCCTGAATTTCATGATTTATTCAGTCAATTTATATTGGTAGTACACTTTTGTGGTTTTGAATGGATGAAGGTGACCCAGGGTTTTGTAGCCTGAATTTCGTGATTTATTTACATTCAGTTCGTATTGGTAATGCACTTGTATTTTTAAGAAATGCAATTGATTTTCTTCATTCCATTATTTTAAATTTTTCAAACAGTGTTTCTAAGGTGTAATGAATAAGTCTCTCTTTGAATATGAATTTATTGTAAAATGTACACTAGTTACTTTGAAGTATATTGTGTGGGACACTGATGCCAGTTAATGACTTAAAATAAATAACATTAGTACAGTACAGTATTACAGCAAAATAAATACACGTGTTAAGCCCTGACTTACTGAACAAGATTATAAAAATATTTATAAAGCGTCAATTACTTGCAGAATGCCGTTTCACTTCATTATGCAAACAGCACCATTTGAGCCAAACAGAAATGCTTGGCAGAAAAATCTGCATTTCAACTCTGAGGAGTTGAGATGTCAATTCTTCAGAAAACATATTTAAAATTTACAAATTATATAGCTCCTCCAGATCTCCATATAAGTCGTCTGAACATTCTCAAGCACAAGATACTGTGCCTAAGGCCTTCAAATACAGCTCAGAAGAGATATTGTAAGGTTCTTTAAAATACTACTGTTTTCATAAAAGCTATTCAACTTTTTAAGTTGACAAATAAAAGCTGGATTTCAACATAATCTGTTTTGGGAGTATGGTAGATATATCCCAAAATGCTTTAAGACTTTACATAACAGCAGGCAATACATCTTGAACAAACTAGAGTTTATTTAGACTCTAAGAGTAGAGCCCTTCTGGTGACTCAGGCCAGCTATACAATTTTGGCACATTTAATTTACAACGTGGTCACAATCAAACAATTCAAAATATATGAGTAAGTACAACCTTTACAGTGTTACCTAAATAACAAAGCTGTTGACACTGTAGCAATAATAACATTTGGTATTTTAGATAATCAAATACAACATGTGAGGTTTTTGTATACATAAAAATTATTTTGACATCGACATGCAAAGTGACATACTTTCAGACAGCAGTCAATATACTGCTGATCCAATAAAAAAAGTACAGTACATATATGTATCAGATTTTAATATAGCTTTATAGCTTATCAAAATTATTTTGATTTGATACTAAATATATACTGTACATCCTGGCAAATCCTTAAAAAAATTATCAAAAGTTCAACACAACTGTGTAATATTGTTTTAAATATAGCACTCTAAATCTATGTACAATAAATCATTTTTCACAATGTCACAAGTTAATTTCTATATACTGAATATGTAATCACTATGTTATACAAAATGTACATAAATGCTGTTTTCCTTCTGAAAGGAATTAAAGGTTAATATACATCAGCCTCAAAAGAAGCATGCAATTAGCATCAATATAAAAAGTAGCTGCGGCATTAGGAGGCATTTTATATACAGCCAAGCCATTGGTCCTAAAAATTAACATTATTACCATACATTAATTTGGACAAGGCATAGCATTGCTACATATTACACAACCAATGATTCTGTTCATACAAGATTAGGAAAAAAGTTACATACATGTTACTAAAATTAAACTGACTTGTTTATTACATTACTACAACTGGAATCACAGCTTTTGAAGAACTGAACTGTCATAATTTATTTAATATATATATCTTATTCATTACATGTAGTAATTTATTCCCCAACTGTTTTCAAGTTCTGCCCTTGGTCAAAGAGTTCTGCCAAATATATTTCTCCATATATAAAATACTGACCAACAGGCAAAAGTTAAATTTTGAAAACACAATGTACTGTATTTGTGAATTAGAGCTGCACCTATATTCACATGTATTACATCACAGATACTGTGTAAAAAATTTACACATTAAATATTTGGACAAGAAATTAAATCACACAAAAATATTAACTGAAAAGTAACTAGTATCAGTAAAAGAACACATAAAAAGTGTGGCACTTTTTATAAATTGGCTTGAAATTAATAATAAAAAAAAAAACAGCAGAGCATGCTAATAATATATGACAGTCTTACAGACCACCCGCATTAGGATTTGTTGCATATAGTATTAGGTATTTAACAAGAATGAGAAAATTACTCAAGGAGGAGATGGCAGCTCAAAACTATTATCAGCACCATCTTATCTTTGAATTCAAGCTTTTAATATAAAACTTCAGCAGCAGTCATAGCATCAAGTATTTGGTAAAAGTTTGGTAGCCCATCATATCACATCATAATATACTCATGGCACAGTCATCAAGTCCATTGCACTTAAAGATGGACTACACAAAGTAGTATTTAATAGCCTATGGGTCAGCAGAGACATTGAGAGCTATTAAACCAATTTTTTTGTTCTATGAACAGAAATTCCTACGAAGTGGAGCTCATCCTCCAGAAAAACCAGAGAGCTTTGTTACACTAGCCTGGAGGGGTTTGTCCTTTTTCTCAGAACCTGTCCCTTTGACAAGAGATATTTTAATGGAATTGCTTGTTCAATTTCCTAAGAAGGTTAAACACAACTGATCATTTTATAACAGTCCTGGGTGTTGACAAAGTAATGTTTCTAGATACAACCTTTACTTTCTTCACTGGTGTTGCCGAGTCCCCAGCACTAACTTTCGATGATGATGATGTTGTAGGTCTCATGAAGGCAGGGATATCACCTTTCTTAGAGGATATACTTTTCATTGAACCCCCAGTTGACCTTCGTGTTGATAATTCTGGTTTAGGTGGTGAAGAACGGAAACTGGAAGAACGATCGACTAAAGGTTTTGATCCTGTGGACAAATGTGCTGTAGTCCGATTTATTCCACCAGCCCTACTGTTTCCAGAATTGGATCGTGACAAGTTTTCCTTAGAGCTTCCCGAGTCACCCCGTTTTACTTTGACTGATGTAGATGAATTTGGGGTTTTCCGTAAAGAGCCACTTGTGTTTCGACTACGACTATCATTTGTGGTAAGAGAGCGTACCTGAGCTGGAGCCAGTGGCCGTTTTGATCTAGTATTATTGTTGTTAATGTTATTAATTTTTCCTATACTTGAAGTCCGAACATTAGAAGATATACCTTTTCTCAAAGAACCTTCACTAGACTGTTTGCTGAGTGACCCTGTTGAGCGAGTGGAGTCTGCTCGAGACAGTGGGCGGTTAGGAGTAGCACCTCCTGAACTGTGAAGTGATCCAGAAGATCTTATGTGATCATCCAAAAACTGGGGCTGATTGGTGTCACCTTTTGGGCTACAAGGAGAGCTCTGAGTATTATCATAACTCTCACTGCCACGGTTCATACGAAGACTCTTTGTAAGGTTCTTAAAGGTTGAGGAATAGCCAGATATTTTTCCATGTGCCCTAATACTACTAGAATCAGATTTGTTACTGACCATACTGGCTGTGCTTGGTGATTTTGAGGGTGGTCGAGCAGGCCTCACTGTATTTACAGAAGCTGCTGAGGTTAACGATGACCGTGATGAACGCAGACTTGAACGTGAACCAGATTTTTCTGCTCTCTTAAATGCATTTAGGTTATTTTTATCAGCTGATTGACTTCTACTCTCAACATAATTTTCAATTTTAACATTACTTTGCTCAGCCTTCAAAGGATTATTTCTCTTGTCTACAGCAGAATCTCGAACATCACCAGTTGAGGATGCTCCTTGACTGGTTGAATCTGATTTCAAGCTTCCTGTATCTTCAAATCCTTCATCAACTTCTTTGGTTGAGTTACGATTTTTGCTTTTGGTGCCATTATCAATAAGAGACCTAGTTTGTCTTTCACCACGGCGAATGGTAGGAGTTTCTTTGGTGTCAAGTTTAGAAAACAATTTGCTAACCCCTCGAGAAGAGTCTCCAAATACTGAGCGTTTTTTAGTTTTCTCTTTCTCTTTGTCAAGAGCCTGTCGTACTTGTGAAGGATCAATGGCACTTCGAGCCCGATCTCTTCTCTCTCTTCGCAATTCACTAACTCCAGAAGTTGATCGGAAAGAGCCTCTTGTTTCAAGTCCACGAGCAACTGTGTCCTGCTTTTTGCGCTGAAGCCGTTCTGAGGCTGGAGGGTGAAGCTCATTTTTGGAATTTTTATTTTTGTGTTCTTCCATTGCACGTTGTACATCATATTTATCACCACTGGGTTTGAAACGCCGAGTGATTCGCTCTTTCCAAGTGTCTGTCTCTTGAGCCTTAGTACTACCTGATTCATCTTCTGTTTTAGTTTCTTTGATTCGCTGCCACCGTTTTAGTCGTGAATTTTTATCTTCATATTGTTCTTGAGGAATTTCAGTTGTTATAGCTTGATGTACATTTGTGTGAAGTTTTTCTACAGTTGATCCTTCTTCCTGAGGTATGTGCCGTTCTGGTGAAGCACGTGGTGTTTTACCTGATCCCTCACCTCTTGCTTTCTCAGCTTGATGTGAAGAATAGTCATTTTCATCATGGGATTCACCCTGCTTCAATTCTGATTTGTCTTGAGTCTTCTTATGCCTTAAAGTTTTCCGAACAGAGGAAAATCTGTCAAAATTACCATCTCCAAGACAATCATCATCACCAACAGAGGATGGACGCTCTTTCTGACGAGCAAGCATTTGTTCTGTCTCACTATCTCCATCTTTGGCCAAATCTGCTAATCTTTTAAAACGCTGAGAGCGTCTTGCAGAGCCTCTCTCATCAAGCTCACTGCCAGCTCCTTCATTTTCAGAGCTGTCAATACCAGACCTTAGTTTCTGTCTACCACCTTCATTATCAGAAGTAAATTTTCTTTCTCCCACCAGTGAACGTCTACCTTCACTTGTTAAGCTACGAAATCTAGAGATTCCTCGCCGCAAATCAAGATCTTCCACTTCCTCTTGCTCAGGATTCACCCATCTAGAATCAGAGGGTGATCGGAAGCTTCTCATTGTAAAAGCTCTTCTGGTTACTGGTGGGGTTTCAATATTCTCTGCATCTATTTCAATTTTATCCAATTTTCCTTCTTCTCTTGACGACCGTCGTAAATGACGAGGAATAGATGGTGGGAGAAGCTTTTGATCTTCATTATGGCTCTCTTTACGTTCTTCCTGTGCTTTCTCTTCATCTTCCTCTGGGAGCTCTACAGATTCAGTTCCTAAAGAGGAAATAGTTCCAGCTATATGAGAAGCTGGAAGCTTGTCCTTCAATTTTTGCTGTAATGCTGTCCTTAGGCTTGATGGTGTCATGGTGCGTGAATATACCCGCTTTTCACGCCTTGACTCTTCAGTGCTTCTGCCTGGGCTTGGCTCAATCTTTAAAGGAAATATAAATAAATTAATGTCACTGAAAAGATAATATAAAATATTTAAAATCCTTAAAATAAACTCGTTTCTAAATCTAAACCCTATGAGGGAATATCTGACTAAAAATTTTATATAATGTACGATTTATTGACATTGCATTTATTTCAGGATGATTAATGTAGTGTGAGAATAAAATCCAATTTTAATGGTTCATGGAGGCTGTATGCAAATTAATAAAATCAGTGTTACAAATAATTTATTTAACTATCGGGAAAACCTAATTCAAAACAGAATTTGGTTAAACCAGTAGTAACATGATTAAATATTGTCCATTGTAAGAAACTTTATTTAAATGCAAATAATTCATAAAATTCTGAAAAAAATGTGCTTACAAGTGGCATAAAAAAGGGGAAACCTTACACAGCAATAAATCTGTTTAGAAAATGCACCTGAAATATCTTATAAACCTTGGGATTATATTGCAACTAATAATGTTAAGGCTTAATTTTCTATGGACTGAGATAATAAGCCTGTAACTGGTGTCCAGAAGTAATCCTTGGAGGAACAAATCATATACAGTTCTTAAATCCTCCATAGGAGAATGCAGCTTAACCCATGAATGGAGATTATTACCAGTGATTGTCAGGCTCCTTATAACAACTTATAAAACTTGGACTGGATAACAATTTTTCTATGTACAGTACCATTTGGCCATGTTTTCTAAAACTCACTTGACTACGTTAAGAATAAAATGGAGTCGTGTGTTTCAGGGTTATTGGCTTGATTTATGTAGGTTGATACAGTCTACACTGTATCCCATATTATATTACTGGCTTTCCTCCTCAATGAAATCTTTGACCAATTACATATTGGGGAAGGTACTGAACATCTCTCAATGAAAATAGTTTACTCTACCCGAGTTACTTTGCAGAGTTAAAATGTAGACAATTACTAAGAGGCTAAATATTTTCCTGTTTGCAATTTCTACTCATGACATAAATTCATAAAATACTAGCCTAGAGTGGATCAATGTCTCTGAAACAGTTGTTAACCATTGATGTAATTTACAGGATGAACTTTGCATAAAACAAATGAACTGACATGGGTATATTATACTTATAGGAGAGATTAAACTTTCTATATGATATTTTATGTCTTTTTTCAGGCCAGATAGCATCAAGATCTGTAGTACTGTAATGCATGGTTTATCTGCCTGTATCATATGAAGAACAGTGCTTCAAATCCTTTAGCTAGATTTTACAGGCATGAGTCCCAAGAACCTTTACTTGGTTTCTATTGTCAGATGGTTTGTCAAGCTCAAAATCAGGTACCAAGTTCTGATGTATTATTAGGGGGACTGAAAACATTCTTTTTAATGTATTATTAGGGGACCAAAAACTTTTTTTTTTCCTCAGATTTTAGATGAAAAAACTAACAGTGAGAAGAAATTATTCTTCTCGAAGGATATTATGAGCTAATAATGTATTAGGCAGTTAACCAGGCCACTGAGTAAAAATGCTTAACTCTCAGTGGGCTTACCCAAAGGGTTTGTCTTTATTAATAGAACTTACATATTGCAATACACTCCCTGAACACCTGAATTAGCCCTGGTCACTTACCAGCCCAAACTACATCCCCATAGCTTTTATTCACTAAGTGGGTAATAAACTGTCAGCGTTACCAACGCTTACAGGAAAATCTTGTCAAATGAGTTACCTGAAGTACTATTGGCAACACTGCTGCAAGTCCCGGCCGAGCGAGGCCGAGATCCCCAATTGCTTTTTGTTCGCCATGCTGTGTGGGTGTGTCCCACATCAGGCGAACTTTTTGGTCATTTAGCCCGACCCCCATTTAAGAATTTGGACATCAGATCACGATTTGGACTGTTTTCAACGCATTTTCTCCTGGATGGATACTTTATTGATAGGATTTGGAACTTCTCTCCTGAATTTGACTTTGGGATCGGTACTTTGGACTCGTTTGGATAAGTCAAACAAGAAGACGTCGCCGTCTGCTAGCACCGATGCTTCCACTTTGTTTACATCTTCGGCGACAGAAGCCTTCTGCTGGAGATGCTGACGCTCATTGGCCCTACACATCCTACGGTCCTGCAACCGTAGGATGAGCACCCTCAAACATGATCGACATTGTTTATATTTTATGTAGTATCAGTCAGATAGGTGGCGAGTCTTGGTCGGTAGATCAGATGGAAGAATTATTCAAAAAGTTAGAGGACAAGTTACTAGCTGAGTATGTCTAGTCTATTTTTCTAGCTTTATGACTAAATTAACGGAAACTAGAGATACGGATAGTAGTAATAGTGCTGTAGATACTAATTGTTCTTTTTCAGCCCCCCTGCCTGTTCCAGAACCAGCCCTAACGGGTGCCGGGGGTCATGGAGAACCGCAAACCTCGAAGGTAGGATCTGCCGCCGCCCCCCAGCGCGGAGCAGGCAGTGTTGACAGCAGATTTCCCCCTTCCCTCTAAAAGTGTAAGTTCTAAGGTGGATTTAGAATTAGGAATCACTCAGAAGGGTAGGAATTCTAATTTAGGAATTATTCAGAAAAAGTAGTTGAACGAGGTCTTCTTTGGGTTCGGTTTGGTTGGGGTCGTTAATGTTTAGGCCTCTCATTTAGATCAATCGTTGGTTTTATTTCCTGCTTCGTGCTCTGTGCAGCAAAGGTTTCCAGATCTGTGGAGGGTCATTCAGATTTGGTTTCTGATGTATCTGGTTCTGAATTTTTGTTTTCCTTGAATACTCCTTCTTCGAAGGTTCCTTTTCCTTTTGGGGGTTTTAAAATTTCTTTCATCTTGCGATATTGGTAATTCTAGCGATTGAGTTTTTCCAATATTCATGATCATGTCTTAAAGAATTTTCTGATTTGGTAATGTCTATCAAGATTATCAGGGGCGGGGGGAACAGAACCAGTCTATTTTCTATGAAATCTATGGCCTCTTCGGCCACTACGGAATTTTCCCGGTTTTTCCCCTTTTTCTTCTAAGCCTTCTTACATCGCCCTTCTCAGTCTTCTTTTCGGTCCGTTCTTTGGAGGGCTCTCGGGGTCTTTGTTGCGCATCCTGTTTTCTTGGCTTTTAACTCAGCAGAGCAAGGCTTTCTTGCTTCAACCCTGTATACTGTATTAGAGCTTCAGCAGCCCCCTCTCTCTCTTCTGGGTTAAGGGAAGGGGTACGTTTTATGGATCCGTCGTCTTTATCATCTTTTGCAAATCCGGTAGTTTCTCAGGCATCCGGTCTAGTTGCTTCTCAGGTGTTTGTGGAGGTGTCAGCAACTCCTTATTTCATTCTTTACGGGTTCCTAACTGTAATGTATCCTCCGCGATTCTTGCGGATGCTACGGCAGTCGGCGATTCGCCTGCGCCAGCGTTCAGTGTATCAGCACCGATAGTTTCCTAACTGTAATGTATCCTCCGCGATTCTTGCGGATGCTATGGCAGTCGGCGATTCGCCTGCACCAGCGTTCAGTGTATCAGCACCGATAGTTTCCGCAGCCTTTCCATTCTCCAGGATAGTTGGTAACTACCTTCTTCTGTTACCTTCGGTTCGGTACCTCGTAACTTCCCCTTCAATACTCCTTTGAGTTTCTTCCCTCCTTCGGCTTCTTCTTTCTCAACTTTCCGGCAGGTTTTCTCTGTCCCTCTGTCTAGGCATCCATGTTGGTTCGGGGTTGATTCCGGGTCTTCAGTTCCGGATTCCCATTCTCATGCGGTTTTGATACATCTGGATTTGAGTGGTTCGGGTGTTGTGGCCTCTTTGCTCTCAGGAGTGGGCGTGGTCCGCCCAGATATTGCGTCATCCCCGTTGGGTGGTGCGGGGTTTGCGCAACCTACTTTGGTGCCTCCAGTATGTTCGCTATTGATACGTCAGGTGTCCGTCTCACGCAAACCAGGTGTAGCAAGTTCCGGGTTTTCGAGTTCGGCGTTTGCTAGGGATCGGCCTGCCTCTTTCCTGTTCTGGCTCGTGGTCCGACAATCCTCCGGCTCGGTCGGACCAGTCTGACAATCCTCTGGCTCAGTTGAACCAGTCCGACAAGGATTGTTCATTTGAAGAAGAGGACCCGGTACCGGATATTAGTTCTCCTTCAGCCAATGAGAATGAGTATAAGCAGATGGTAGACTTCATCCTCACTTATCCTCAATCCAAGGTTCCGGAGGAGCCTACACTACCGAAGCAACGATGTTTGAGTCGCTATATGCGACGGAACTGGTAGTTGCTTAAACAAGATGATACTCCCTCCGGTCCGGTACTGCCTGACACCTCATCACTTTGGTGTCAATAAGGCTGGCATACCAGGTTAACATGTCGCCTGACTGTACAACGTTCTTTGGCAGAAGAGGAGGGGCTTCTTTTGAAGCTTCCGCCTCACTATCCGGACATTTGGAGAGGGTTCTGTTGAGGGCGCCTTTTGCGCTCTGCAACAGTCTTTTAGGGAGGAGGATATCTCCTCCATGGTCTATTTCGTGTAGCCGTCATCAGCAGTAGCGTCACAGCAAGCTATGATTAGTGTGGCTGCTCTGGGTTCAAGGGATGTGGCCAGTATAACGAACTTGTTGCTTCTAACTCATGTCTCCAATGTCGGCAATTATGCATCGTTGAAGGTACAAAATGTGGAAGTAGAGGGTTCCTGTCTGTACCCACTTGAAGAAGCCTCTTAGGGAGAATGCTCTCTCTCTCTCTCTCTCTCTCTCTCTCTCTCTCTCTCTCTCTCTCTCTCTCTCTCTCTCTCTCTCTCTCTCTCTCATTCCAGGGTCTTGTGTCTCCGCATGCTTTCTCTTCAGGTATGTCTCAGGAATCGCTGGGACTTCCAAATCGAGAATGCAGGTATAGTCTGGAACGATTCTCACTTGTCGGATCGTCTGTGATAGTCAGAAGAAGCGCATCTGACATCCGGAAGGTCTATAGTCTCCCCTCTTCCCGACGTTCATCTGTACTCAGATGCCTCATATCAAGGTTGGGGAGCAACCTTGGAGGAACCCAGGCTTCGGGCCTCTGGAGGGATCGGGAACAAGAGGAGTCATAACCTTAGGAGAACCTCAGGGCTGTAAAGGAAGTCCTCGGGTGTTTCTCAGTCCTAGTGCGCAACACAGTAGCGGGTCTGCTTTGCGACATCGTAACTGCCGTGTCGTATCTGAGAACTTGGGGGGAACAAGATCATTAGAACTTAGAGGTGTATACTTTCCGCCATTCGGTCTCATTCATCAGGTAATCAGGAATTGCAGTAGTGTCAAGACGTCTATGACTTTAGCTCCTTGCTGGCTCTAACGCCCTCGGTTCCAGAATTCTTAATGCTCCTTACGGAAGTTCCGATGTTCCTCCTCATGTGGATCTTTTAGACAACCGCATTTTCACCATTATCATCCAAACTCTCGCGTGATGAACCTAGTTGCAGGCGACTGCCGAGCAAACAGCTAGACAATCCAGACACTCTAAAGCTATGTCTAGACAGTGTTTCTTTCCGCTTGAGAAGTCAACCTGTAAGCTTTACCAGGTCAACTTGACATGGGGAAGTCTGTGTCATAAGGAAGGTCATTCCATCTTTAGGCCTGCCATAACCAAAATAGCTGGTTTTTCTTTTATTCCTTCGGAAAGTCAAGATTCTAACATTTTCAGCTATTGCTGGCTACCGCTCAGCACTTTGCAGTACATTTTTCTATCTTCCCGAAAATTTCTAGTAGTAAGATCTTCTTTGACTTGTTACGTTCCCTCGGGCTCCCTCGTGAGATTTGTCGGAAGTTCTAATATTAAGATAATTGGTTAGGTGTGTTATTTCTTTCTTTCGGCTTTAGCTGCAGATAAAAAAATGGGTGAGTTTCGGGAAGTTTCCTAGGCTGGTTTCCTAGGCGGGAAATGATAAGTATTTCTCTTCTTCTGGAAGTCGTGGCCGAGGCTAAAACTCAGCTTCGTTCGTTTAAGGTTCTTTATCTGCAAGTGTTCGGTTCTGGCATCAGCGGGGATGTCTTTATGTCCGATGCGAATATTTATCAAAGGTTGATAAACTCCGTCCGCTTCTGTGTACGCTTCTTGTCTCACCGCGGAATCCTTCCCGTCCGCTGTCAAGGGTGCGATTAGTTACTTTCGGAGAAATGGTTCCTGGTTCCTGGTTCATAAGCGCTCAATACACGAACACAGTTACGGGCACACTTCACGATTCTCGTGTGGTGCGAGGTTTATGTCCTTGAACGCAATTTAATTTGACGTGACATTATATTTAGTATTTAACAGTTTTTTTCATTACTGCACAGTATTCGGAGTATGTCCACTTCATCTTCCTTTCTAAAGAATGGTTCAGAGTCTTCTATTCTGGAGGTAGTTTACTTGCGAGTCTGTCTTTCTTTTCTTTCTTTACTTAAGAGACGTTCGATTTGCCCCACCACGTATAGTGGCGAATTCTCCTATCTAGGGTGCGTTCAATTAGCTGAGGTGGTATTCTCTTAGTGTGAAGACTTGGAAGGTTATTCACTTAGTCCACGTTTAACGGCGAAGTCTATTATCTAGAGTGCGCTCATTTAGCTGAGGTAGTATTCACGTAGTGCGGTGATTATTAGGTTAACCAGATAGAGAAATTCCTTCTAGGCTTTAAAATCTTCAGCAACAATGATAGTATAATCACATGAACTTAAGTTTAGTACATCTTAAGTATCCTAGTCTTTGATAGTTTCCCTACGAGAGTCCAAAGAGGTGCTCTTGTAGGCTAGCCTAGGTTGTTTCGTCGGCGCTGGGATACTTCTGTGCTCGTCAGCCTTTGCCGCAACCTGCAGGGCAGAGGGTCATCGGCTCGGCACACTGCTTCATTCCTTCCTTAATGGGTAGGCTCTGAATAGTCACTTGGGAGATGCATCGTTCTCCTTTTACATGAAAGTTATTCTCTTAGTCCGTGTGTAGCCGCTAACCCTTCTATCGTGGGTGCTCATTTAGCTAAGGGGTACTCTCTTTAGTGCGGAGGTTCTTAGAGGTGGCCACTTAGAAGTCGGTGTCGGTTTTCACGACTTTCTACCTAAAAGACGTTCTTCGAAGAAGAATTTCTCCCTTGGTCCCTTTGCGACGACCAGCTCGATCTTATAATTACGTAGTAATGTTAAGGGTGGGGGGAACTCTAGGTAATGAATGTAGTTTGAGGAAATTTGGAATTTTGGATTCTCTTTTAATTGGGGTTCATAGTGAGAATACTGTATTAAGTTTGACGTTAGTACTGTGAAGATAGGCAGATCCAGTGGACAGGTTTGGTTTCTTCAACCTCTTCTGCGCAGACATTGGCAGCAACGGACGGCGAAGAACTCGAAGATCCTGCACACTCAACTTCTCCTCCATACATGAGAGGCTACAATAGCCACATGGGAGGTTCTTCACTCCTCCATACATGAGAGTGCTTTGATTAGCCACATGGGAGGTTCATCGCACTCCTCCATACATGAGAGTGCTTTGATTAGCCACATGGGAGGTTCATTGTTCTCCACTAATCATGGGAGGCTGTGATTAGCCACATGGTAGGTTGGTTTTTTTTTGCTACTCTCTATCCATGAGGAGGTTTGAATACCATATGAGAGGTAGCTCGACTCAGACCCTCCATAAATGAGAGTGCTTTGATTAGCCACATGGGAGGTTCATCGTTCTCCACTAATCATGGGAGACCGTGATTAGCCACATGGTAGGTTGGTTTTTATTTTGCTACTCTCTATCCATGAGGAGGTTTGAATACCACATGAGAGGTAGCTCAACTCAGACAGTACCTAGACATGAGACTGACGCCGGGGGTACTCTCTCTACAGACATTCTCACCTGCCGAGTGGGATAACCAGGTGAAGATACATTCATTTATACAGAGTAGGCGAATAATGAGTTACCTGCTTTCCCTGTTGGCAGGTCGGGCTGAATTAGATTGATCCCACCTCCACTAAATTTTGTTAATCGGGCTAATTCAGATTTTCAGGGAGTGTATTGCAATATGAAGTTTTCATAATAAAAACTAATATTGTAATACTTACCTGAACACCTGAATGATTCCCACCCTCCTCCCCACTTCAATTTGAATAGTGGATAACGCACTAGATCTCGGCCTCACTTGGCCG
Organism: Macrobrachium rosenbergii; assembly: GCF_040412425.1. NCBI lineage: Eukaryota > Metazoa > Arthropoda > Malacostraca > Decapoda > Palaemonidae > Macrobrachium > Macrobrachium rosenbergii. The sequence continues at coordinate 13,321,999 of NC_089767.1, forward strand.
GGACTTGCAGCAGTGTTGCCAGTGGTACTTCAGGTAACTCATTTGACAAGATTTTCCTGTAAGCGTTGGTAATGCTGACAGTTTATTACCCATTTAGTGGGTAAAAGCTATGGGGATGTAGTTCGGGCTGGTAGGTGACCAGGGCTAATTCAGGTGTTCAGGTAAGTATTACAATATTAGTTTATTATGAAAACTTCATTTTATGGATTAACTTGGAAGTCTTTATAAATGTGATTAAGGGATAAACTGATAATGATGTAACTTCTGGCAAAATTTCTTTCAACAGATTTATTTCCAGAACTTGACATTCACTGTAGAGTGAAATTTTAACATTCATATAAGGTATGCATAACTGCAGAGTTGACCTTCACTCCCTGCAAACAGGGATTGGGTTATGTAGGTTACTCATTAAATATTCATGGGTCAAATGAGTGCATACAATTTTAAGAAAAGGAAGAATTATTTCAGTGTAGCATTCTTTTTGGTTTAGAAAATTACATGATTCAACCATGGGTATAATATGCTTTATTATTGGGTGTATTATTCCATAAGTTTCCCTTCTATTAAACTCTAGTAAAGTAGAATTACAGTACTGTCCCTTGGATATAATTATGTCTTGACTAGTGACTGTTACTTTGATTCCTTGTATTTCTTTGATATCCTCAAAAACATAGACTGACTTTCAATGGTTGCTTCAATCAATCATTCATTTGATTTTTGACATCAAACTTATTTCCTGGTTTGTGCATACACTAAGTAGCCTAATGGCTATCTTTCCTCTCAGTTTTGAGAACAGGAATTTAGCTCAGTTATTTGTTCCAAAAATATAGTTGAAATGAATGAGCTGTAAAGTTTTTCTTATCTTTCCTTTGTTGCAGTTCTGTTGGCATGGTGCCTGAGTAGGTAAGATGGACCTCTCACTTTTTTTTTGGGGGGGGGAGGAATACAGGGAGGATCCAGTTCCATTAGCATTGCATATTCATTGTCTCTAAGTTGACAGTTGTTTTGCATAGTGCACAATACGATAAGATTTTGTCTAGGACAGTTTCCCACTCACTAATTCAGAGGATGAATGCTGAAACAAATGGTGACTGTTCTTGGGAAACTTTTTAGAAATACACCTTACCCTCAGTCCATTGACATTGGACCCCACACCAAGAGCAAGGTTTCACATTCATTCTTTTACCTTGTTTTACCATATCAGTGCCTGAATTCTGCTGGAGAGGAGGAATGTAATTCAACCTCAACCTCCTCCATGTTATAAGAGAGACCAGTAGTGTATTTAAGATTGTGCAATGATTGTTATCTACAGGTCAATCTTGATAAAATGAGTGAAATAAAAAGTGGCTAAAAGATATGAAAGCCTAGCTAATGTAGTTTACAGTCTCAATTTATGAGTGCGGCCTAAGATGCTATCAATCAGTAAGTTCAGTGTAACTGCTATGGACACTTCCCCTCTATCATTATACTCATAAATAAGTCCGTGTCTCAAAAATGCCCATCAGCTCAGCTTGCAAGGGCTCAGAAGGCATAGGAGACTCTGGTTATAATGGGTCCCAAGCAGGTTGAAAAAAGCCCTCTTCTGAATTTGGGGAGAGATGCATCAACCTGACCAGTTGACTGGCCATGAGTTCATGACACAAAGTGTCCAAAACTGATGGAACCTAACACTAACCCTACTGTAAAATGTTAGTGCAAACTGAGCATGTCTATCAAATCATCAAAAACCCAGACCAATTGCTGTGCAGATTTGGTGTCACATGCTACAAGATCTGTGCCTAGGTAAATACTTGTACACATGCCAGGGGACCTAATAAACATATGCTGTTACTATTATTATTATTATTATTATTATTAATATATTATTCAGTAGATGAAACCTTTTCATATGGCATAAGCCCACATGGGCCATTGACTTGAAATTCAAGCTTCCAAAGAACATGGTGTTCATTACGAAGAAGAAAGAGGAAGTAAAGAAAATACAAAAGGAAGAGAAACCACTTATTAAAAAAGAAAAATAAATTAATAAATAAATACACAAAAATGTATCAAATTGCAAGAATAATATTAGGACAGTAATGCATTGCATTTGTGCTTGAACTTCTGAAGTTCCAATTGCACGACATCCTCAGGGAGGCTGTTTAACAGTCAAACAGTGTGAGGAACAAAGGACCTCTGGAACTGAAAAGTTCGACAGCGAGGCACATTTACTGCATATTGGTGCTGCTGTTCAACGAATCTGTTATAAATGAGGTCTTACAAACAGTACCTAACTGTCGTGCAGCATTTGTTGAAACTGTCATTAGATGTTTCTCAAAAATTAGACGTGAGTCAAAAGTTACACCTAGAACACTAAAAGCTCCAAACTCATTCGACAAAGTTCCATCCACCTGAAGGGGAGGATGGGGTGGGAAATCTGTACGAGATCTGCTAATCAGTAGTGTTTTATTTTTACTGGAGTTCAGCGTCATACCCCACTGACTACACCATTCCCTGATCCAGTCCATGTCTTGATTGAGGCTTAGGGCAGCGTCATTTCTCATGAGTGGAGACTTTTCTACACCCACAAGTGTTGCATCATTGGCATACTGAACAATCTTGTTTTCCAGGCCAACAACCATGTCACTGGTATACACTAAAAATAACAGTGGACCAAGAACACTGCCCTGTGGAACTCCAGACACAATAGGTCTTGAATAAAGACAAGCAGGAACCATGGTGAGTGGCAACATGTTTTTTTTATGGACCACATCCTCAACTCTCCTTCAGAGCCAGGTTCAGGTTCCCCTTCAATGATGATTAACTCTTGCGTGAAGTCTTATAGGACTACTATCCAGAAAAAGACTTCTTAGCCTTCTAGGTTTCTACCTACATTATTCAGAGCATTGGAAGGTGAGGAAGATGATGAATAGGAGTTAGAGGAGGATGAGGTAGGTATATGCTTATGCTTCTTCCCCTGGCTTTGACTTAGCTTCTTGCTCCTGATTTCTACTAAAGCAGAGGTGAAAGCAGGGTGTATGCAGCAATCCTGGGTTTTAAAACAGTGAAATGACATTTATTTGACTGACAGCAACAAGGGTGTTCTATGGAGATAGCCTTGAAACAGGAACAGCAAGAATGCCCAAAAAGCATTTGGCCAAAGCTTTCTGCTTGGTGAAGGCCACAATGCCTTAAAACCTGCCAGAACCATGGAGCACTTGGAGCAGCCAGCAATGCAGGAACAGATTGCGAGATGAACAGGCACATGGTCACTACCCACACAGGGATGACACTGGCAATCACCTGTCTTCCCATTAGTAGAGGCATTTTGATTTTGGCATTTTACTTGGTCCCATACCTTGCCAACTGTGACAGAGACCAGCCAGAATACTCCTTCCAACTAAGGTCAACAATGTAACACTGGCCCCTCCAAAATAAACACATGGAAAGCCACCCTGTTCACACAGTCACACACTTCTCTGTTGAACACCCTTCCATCATTCTCAACCTAAGTAATAATCAAACTAGAATCTTAAAAACAAGCCACAGTCAAACCAGACTTCATCACCGGTCACACAAGTACTTCCACAGCAATGTGGATGTCCGCTCTCTACAGCAGCCCAAGAAATGGGCCACGCAGTCATATGAGTGATGGGTAACACCCAATCCCTCACCTACATACTGCTAATCAGCTGCTTCGATAACAATCTTTTAATGATAGATTCTAACTGGCACCAGGAAAGTAAGAGATGAGAGTCTGTATTATCACAGTAACAAACAGATTACAGTACCTTGTTATATTTCAAATGTGTTATTTTGAATTTGAATACATTAAATTATGGTAATGCATGTAAAATTTGAGATGATACTGTTAGGTATAGTGCTTCTTATAGTTTGGCACTGAGTGCACTAATACATCTGAAAGGAAAGGAAGAAATCTTATTACAAAATTAATGCAGTTTTTAAAGCAATGTAAAAGTGGAAGGCAACGGATAGAAAATAGGTACGTATGTACACAATTTTTTAAATAATCAAGGGCAAAGAATAACTGATGTTAAGGAAGGTTTCAATATATAGAGTACCATCATATTTCACAGTTATTACCTTTTCTATTGAACGCAAGATGTCGGCTGATACATCCACAGAATGCCTGTACTTCTGTATTAGCTGTTCAGACCTACTTGATGGTGAATCATCAGCAAGGGATTGTGCAGGTGCTGATCCACGACGGGGAGATTCATTTTCAATTTCGTCATCACTGCTATCTGTAAATGAAACAGAAAAGTAGTTTAGTTACAGCTACCTTTTTGTTACATTCTCACTAAACTGTCAGGAGGAATTTTACTTAAGGCAGAATTTTTCACCAACTGACATCTGGGAGAAGCAGGTTCTTGGTGGTGTTTGTTTCCTTAATACTAATGTGGAAAAATTGTTTAATCCTACCCTCTTCCTTAAAATTCTGTCTATGAAACCTGGATTAATTATTTTTACATTTACTACAGTATGTCATTTTCACTGAACTGAAAACTGGAAGTGTACCTTGGAATGCTGAGTTTTTCTTCTTTTCATCCTGTGAAGGTCGACGAATGTATAACTTTAGTGTATCCTGTGAGTCATTCCGCCCTAAAGCTTGAATCAATGAAGATCGTCTGCTGGAGGCATCATCCTGATCATCTAAAGGGTCATCATATCCCTGCAAAGCAAACAGGAAATGTACAATGAATTAAAATACAATGTCTTAATTCTTTTAACATTAGTAAAGAATTTGTGTTAAATTACTGTGAAGTAAATCTTTATTAACCAGACTTAGACCATAATAATTACTGTACATAAAAGTGAAAGATACAAATTCTAATGTGAACAGCTAATTAAATGTTCACTAACTACAGGAATTTTCCCAGATTATGTCTTCACTTGGAATTATGCACTTTTGAAAACCATTTAGCCAGTTTGATATAAATACAGTATTGTATCAGTATATTTACATTCATCTTTCCAGAACTTTCCCCCATGCACAGGTACTTCTCACAGCATGTCTTGTATGGCATGCTGCAGGCAGTATTGAGTGTTCTTTGTAGCATTCCTTCACTCCTGCCCAGCACTCGTGAGAAATCCCATAGGGCTTCCAGCAAGTGCCCTTCCCAGCCCAGTGAGTGTGTGTGTGTGTGGGGGAGGGGGGGTGCGCGTGCAAGCAGTGGGGTTAGCCCTTCCTTTTGTGTCTCTTTAGATGTGGACTGGTTAAAGCCTGTACAACCCTATGCATACCTGGTCTACAGACCAATGCGTGCTTCCCTGAAGTACACCTGGTCAACCTACCTGACCTATTGTCTGCACTTTTCCTGTCCTAGGACTGCATGCATGCAAGTAGTGAGGTTAACTCCTCTCCCTGTGTTTCTTTGGAAACACCAGTGGTCTGGTTAAACTATTTTAATAATAATGATAATCTTGGGAAACACTGGCTGAACCTGTGCAACCCTGCATGTACCTGGTATACAGATCATCGCATGTTGATAACTTTTCTCATGCGTTTCCTTGGAAGCACATATGGATATAACAACCCTCCCTTCTCATTCCACCTCCTGCTTGATCTGTGGATCATGTGCAATATCAAAAATGTTTTGCAACATACTTCAAAACTTTTAGACAACAGCTTATATAGCGCATCAGATATATTTGCAATTCACTACCTGCAGTTTCCCTAAACATGGTTTTCTGATAATGCTGAATATGTCATACTTTCATCTTGATTAAAGGATGTAAAATATAAAACTACAGAGGTCATCGCTGTTCTTATGTTTCAATATTTTCATCTCCAAATGCCATCAATCCAAAGTTTCATCTCCCTTCAAATGTGTGAACTTTGTAAGAACCGATTATTTTGTAAAAGATTTGCCTCGCACATTATTATTAATAAAATTTTTGAATGACTAATCCTATGGTTTACGTATATTGTGAACTAGTGAAACTAATATAAAATATCAAGAAGAGACTAACAGATTCATGCTAACTATTTTTGTAATAATAGAATATAATTGCATTTATTATATGTATTATGTATAATCTTAAAATCATATATATTTATATATATATATATATGATTTATATATATATATATATATTGGACATCACACACATAATAAAGCTAACGCCAATATATATATCATATCTGACTTTAATATATATATATGTTTCCAACGACAATGGCATTGATATAAGTAAACAAATAAACAACATTACTGCATATAAGATATATATATATATATAATATAATATATATATAATATATATTGGGTTCTATAAATATATATATAACGTCAACTGCATAAAATAGTTATATATTATATTATATTTATATATATATATATATATATATATAATGGATATATATATAATATATTAATTTATATATATATATGGTAGCATAGGGTGAATATACTTATAATGTTTTATATAATATATTTTAAATAACACACACACACACACATACATAGTTATATTTATATATATGCCATATATATATATAGTGTTATGGCCCTGTGGAGGAGAGTGGATAGGAATTAGTTTATATATATAGCAAATATGGAACTGTAAATTCTGGCCAGACCGGTAGAGCAGCAGACTTGAAGACTTCATAAGAAGTCTGTGTTGTCATCATGGATGCGATGGTATATAAAAATATATATATATTATTACTCTATAATATCATAAGTAAATTTAATGTTATATATATAATATATTATATATATATAAAACTTATCATATATATAATATATATGATTATATATAAATATATAATATAACGGCGATAAAATATATTATAAAAATATATATATATATATTATTTTATATATATATATTATATATATATATATATATATATATATATACTGATGATATTTATAATTATCATTTAATATATATATTTATAATATATATATATATATATTTTTTATATATATATACAATATTAATCGTTTATATATATTTAAAAATAAATATATTATATATATATAACTACTTATATATATTTTCGTAATATATATTATATATCATATATATATATATAAATATATAAATATATATATTATATATATATAATATATATATTATATATATACTACATATATTATATATATAATACATAATATATATATAAAACTATTTATATATATAATATTATGTTATATTATAATATATATATTATATATATATATATATAATATAATATATTATATATATATATATAATAATATATTATATATTATATATAAATATATATATAGTGGAAACAATTGATATATATTCTGGATATATATATATGATATATATATATATATATAATTTTAACCATATTATATATTATATATATATATATGTTTATTATATATTATATATATATATATTTATATTTATATATATAATTTTACATATATTATATATATATAATATATTATATCCAAATATATATATATTTCTATATATTTTATATATATATATATATAATATATATATATATAATATATATATATATATATATATATATAATATATATATATATATAATTATATATATATATGGATATATATATATATATATATATATATATAATATCGCCGTTATGTTGGTATATTTTGTATATATATATATATAATTATCCTTTTTAGACACCATCGTCATCCGTGATGACAGTAGATTCCACACTGGTGTGTTTCGCAAGAAAACCTTTACAGGTCTGGGACAGAATTTTTACAGTTCATGTTTTTATATTTTTAAATTGAATTCCCTATCCACTCTCTTCCACAGGGCCATCACACTTACATCTGATTGGAATCTTTTTCACAAGGAAGTAGGTTTTCTCTATGATTATTTTAAATAAAGTTGCTATCCATCCAATTTATTTTTAAAATATGTTAAGAAAACATTGGATAAGTCCTTTCACCCTCCTGCTAATACACCCTTGGCACATGAATTAACATACTATATAAGTTTTCCAATTCACACATGACAGCTCTTTCCTATCCAACCTAAAAAGGATTGTAATGCTTTATTTTTCTGCAGTTGACATGAAGCTCATATTTAAGAACCCAAGAACTATTGGTGGTATGTTTCATCACAAAGAAAAACTGCCCCCTTTAATGCAGTCCGGTGTTGTTTACTTATTTACTTGCTGCCAATGCCATTGTCAGACATACGTGGGAGACACACGCCGACTGCTTAAAGTCAGCAGCTGTGACCCATATATTGGCGTTAGCTTTCGTACTGGGTGCAAGTTGCCCAATCCCGAAACATCAAATATTAGAAATTATATAAAACTATGCAAAAGTAAAATAGACTATAATGATTTTAAGATTATACTAACTAGCCAACGCGAACACCATTTCCCTATTCTTGAATTGTTATCGATCAAGAAGCTTGTTCCCTCTTTGAACAATTATTCCTCGTCCACGCCCCTGTATATAGCAGCTGAACTTCGAGGAATAAGGTCTGTTAGTTGAAGCATTCTAGGTCTTTCTCTTTTTGAACAATTTTATTTTAGGATTACCTTTTGTATTGGTGTTTTGCTTTATCATAATTTATTTGTATACTCGTATACATACTAACATTTCTTGCTGTATTTCTATATTTTGCTTTGTATTTTTAGCCTTGGGGATGAAACAAGAGTCTAGAAACGTAGGCCGTGATGAATAAGGGAAAACCATGTACCAAGCTGTCTGCCTTAGTGCCTTCTTATAATATATATATATATATATATATATATATATATATATATATATATATATATATATATATATATATATATATATATATATATATATATGTGTATATATATATATACATACATACAGACATACACACACACACACACTAACACTACCAATTTTATAAGATGCCAATATAGTATAAGCCATGTACCAGAGGGAGTTGTACATAAAGATTTAAAGAATTTGGTGTTAAGATTTTTAAGATTCCCTAGATTTTGATGTGATAAATATTTGGCTGAGGTACACGGTACATCTTTATATCTCAGTGATGAAAGTGCGTCTGCAATAGGGAGCAGAGTACGAAAAATCCTTATGGAAATAATTGAATTTTATTAAATCCTGCGAATACTTTCGGTAGAAATCAGCTCAGTCAACGAATTAATTTATAGGGAAACGGTCTAAATCCTGAGCTCATTTCTCCGTAAAGTAATTCATACGTCATAGGAGATTTAGTACTTATTTTAATTCTACAACTTATGATAATAACACAAAACTAATTATGTTAATGCTAATATATTGAACTTATAATGGTACTTAATTATATGAAACACGCCGCGTCGAAAATTGAATATGCTTTTGAAAGTTTATAAAGGATTATTTAAGATAAGAACAGAGAAATATAATATTCATCAGTTAACGTGTCCGAGTTTTGAATAACTAAATAAAAGGATTAAACATATGAATGGTGACCATCTTAATTCCGAGAGAGAGAGAGAGAGAGAGCGTGTCATTATATGAAGAATTACACAAATTTCAAATGATCAAACATATGAATGGTAACCATTCATAATTCCCACACACACACACACACACAGAGAGAGAGAGAGAGAGAGAGAGAGAGAGAGAGAGAGAGAGAGAGAGAGAGATTACCATAGCATGAAGAATTATAATCGGGCTTGACGTAAGAGCACCGTACAAACTCCGTATCTTTAGTTCTTGTCGATAACAGTTTTGCCCAGTTAAACATTAAAGGCTCGAGGTAATTTCCTCCGAATTCCTGTTGAAAACGCGTTCAATACGAGAGAGAGAGAGAGAGAGAGAGAGAGAGAGAGAGAGAGAGAGAGAGAGAGAGAGAGGGGAGAGATAGCTCGTATCGTATCTGATCATAAACTAAATCTTCCCTAACATGTGAATAACGTCACGGCGTCTCCATGGATCTTTAGCGTTCACCATATTGTTTTTATGTTGAAAATCTTAAGTTTAATGAAGTCCCATGCTTATTTATTATGAGATTTTTCCTTTTATCATTTTACCTTTATTTATTAACCTGGTTATACAGAATGTTATCATCTGATGTGTTCAGTTGCTCAAGGTGTTTTAAAAGGATTAATAGTGTAAAAACATTTCTTTTCAGAAACATGTGGAAATACGTGCAAAAATTTCTTAATTTGGACGTATTTTTTTTAGTAACCTCTACCTCTTTTTTTTTTACACTTGTGTTAGTATAAGTCATATATCTGATTTACACTTTGATATAAAACAATATATGTATATATATATATATATATATATATATATATATATATATATATATGTGTGTGTGTGTGTGTGTGTGTGTGTGTGTGTGTGTGTGTGTGTGTGTGTGTGTGTGTGTTTCACACGAATGTATGTAGACAGAATAATTTCAAGAATAGATAGAGAGAATAATTTATTGGTACATATACAGATTGATGGAAAAGTTAAACTCTCTTGTAATTCTATATATATATATATATATATATATATATATATATATATATATATATATATATATATATATATATATATATAAACACTTTCAAGGATGAAATTAAAAGAGTGACTCCTTCTTAAAACAGGAATAAAGGAGAATAACTCGGAACGCATTCACACAGAAGATTTACTTCTACCCTCGGGAATATTCACCTCCGTTCCAGCACTATTCCCGAATAGAGATTGGGGGAATTCTTTCGCAAATTGTGTCTTTTTTCACTGTCAACAATGGTAACGGTGAAGCAAATACCTTGACAATTTTAGATTTTAAGAGATTAGGTCAAATTCTCTCTCTCTCTCTTTCTCTCTCTCTCTCTCTCTCTCTCTCTCTCTCTCTCTCTCTCTCTCTCTCTCTCTCTCCCGCCGGTGCATTCGATGCGAAGTTGCTTTGTAGAGATTTTATTAGGTGCCTAATATTCAATTACGTTGTGGTTAGTACCATGAGATATAAATACATTATCAATCCCCGCTTTAGGAGATGAGTAATGTAGGTTCATAGTGAAATATAATGCTCGTTTATTTTCCTACATATAACATAAACAAACTACAAAACCAGACTAACGCATTCATTGGAGTGAGGCTGTAATGTTCATGAAGAGCACCCATCCATTCGAAAGATTGTTGTTGGGTTGGCTGTGGAAGCCTTCTTCTTTTAGTGAATTACCCTCAGACCTGTGCTTTAACACATAATTCGGTTAGCCCACCCTCCACATAACTCTAATAGAGAACATAACAGGGAACAATTACACAGTAATGAATCAACTATTCACTTAATTTCCTCCATATTTACTGGTGTATAGCCCTCAATCAACACCTGAACTATGCCTTATATAAATTTTTTAGAGCTCCTTACATTTAAAGACGAATAGCAACCCCATCAACTGGTAGGCTGGAATTCACATCCGTACAATTAAACATATATATGAAATCGATATCCAAACATCCACTTATGTATGTGGTGGGCTTTCGTACCCCGTCTGATATTGAATGCTGCTGTCAGGAGTGGATTTAGGCTCGCAGGCTTTCCCCATTCGACGAGAACACTTCAGTAACTTCCAAATCTTCTTTTGAACCCTGGGAATTGGGGTTTAGTTGTTTCTTATCAGTACTGGTTAGTTTGGAAGCCATGCGTGAGAATGTAATTTTGACCAGTTTAGGTTTGGTGTGGGTTTGAGGGTGTTTTCTTCCAAATGGAGTTTTATCTTTAAACTTTATTTTTAAACATCCAGCGGAAAAACAAAATGGAGTTTTGTCTTCAAATTATTTACCCGTAAGCTTTCACCAAATAAATAAGTATTTTGCGAGCACATAACATTATTCGGATTCAATAAAGTTTATCATCTAAGCGCTACTTGTGCAAAATCCAACGCAATTATTTTTTCTCTGCTTTTATTTTGATGATGTTTTGTCGAACTGAAGTCCATTGACATTTAAGAGACTGATCAGATCCAGACTTTTATTATAGAAATGATTTGACTTCCTTCTTTCCTAAATTCCACCCTGAAAATAACGCACGCTAATGTTTTTTTTTAATTTCGTGAACATTAATTTCGTAGCAGAAAAAAGCTTCATCATTATTAATTATATGAGGTATTTTTTCTCCAGCCTAAATTTCATAAATATTCCATGCTCTTATAATATATTCATTTTTCTTAAATCTGAAAATATTCACGTGCATAGTACAGTAAGTATTACCTGGAAATATGATGGAAGTAATATTTGACGTAAATATCTAAAATGCTCAGAATTTCCGGTACGTGAAAATAAACGAAAGGTTTTATTCTTTTAAATTTTGAAAACACGGCGCAATTCTTCGTCGAATTAATCAACTTAATATTTAAGGTAAATCCTGGGATTGAAATTGCAATGTCTTCCATACTCATTCATTTGTTATTCATGAGGGTGCCTTTGTTTAAATGTAGCAGTTACGTATTACACATAGGCACACACACACACACACACACACACACACACACACACATATATATATATATATATATATATATATATATATATATATATATATATATATATATATATGTATATATGTATGTATGTATATATATATATATATATATATATATATATATATATATATATATATATATATATATATATATATATATATACATAAAACATGTGATAGCGTGGTTCAAAGTTGAGAGAGAGAGAGAGAGAGAGAGAGAGAGAGAGAGAGAGAGAGAGAGAGAGAGAGAGAGAGAGATTACTACATCAAAACTGCAATTTTATCCTAGTATGGAAGAGAGACAGCCACAACCATCCGATCCTCTGAAGACAGCCAAATTCCTCACACACCATAAACGGCAATTCAGATATTCCTTCTTTTAGTTTTCAGTAAAAGAAAACTATTGTGCCGGCCTTGTCTGTCCATCCGTACTTTATTCTGCCCGCACTTTTTTCTGTGCGCCCTTTTAAAAACTACTGAGGCTAGAAGCCTGCAAGTTGGTATGTTGATCATCCACCCCCCCAATCATCAAACATACCAAATTGCAGCCCTCTAGCCTCAGTAGTTTTTATCTTACTTAAGGTTAAAGTTAGCCATGTTCGTGCTTCTGGCAACGCAACCACACAGGCCACCACTGCCGGTTGAGAGTTTCATGGGCCGCGGCTCATACGGCATTATACCGAGACCACCGAAAGATAGATCTATTTTCGGTGTCCTTGACTATAAACTGTACAGAAAACTCATTTGCGCCGAAGAAACTTTGGCGCACTTTTTTACTTATTTTTTTTACTTTTTTTTTTTTTATTAAACCGGCTGACATTCCTTATTGTCCGAAAACACCGCGGCGGTGCCCACCGAAGCAAAGGTGCGGCCTGACCAATTTCGGGAATTGTTAAAGGCCACATAAATCAATTATGTCAACAGGGCGAATGTCCAATCAAGCGATTTTCCACTGTCTCTCTCTCTCTATATCCTCGCCAGCCGAAACTCTGCGGGAGGGACACGCCGCGTTTCACTATGTCGTACGGGAGAGGAATGCAGTCACTGCCTGCTAAATCGCTTGTTTACAAAAAAAAAAATTATTATCGATTAATGGTTATAAATTAGTGTTCGTGTATCGGTTTATTGCATTAACATAATTTATTGTTACCATAAACTACCGTTACCATCGACTTATGACAATAAACTAGTGTTCGTATATGGGTTTATTGTTATAAATTAATCTCTTGGTAAATAAGGTTGTTGACGATTTAAAGAAATATATCGGTTTATAGCTGTAAACAAATTTGTTGACAGGTTAGGTTATTAATAATATAAAGAAATTCAGGGATGTTGTTAAATGTTTACTGCATGATGTTACTGTCTGAAGGATTTATAGAAAATCTAAATATCAATTTTCATTAAATATGAATTTGAGCAGTGATTTATAATTGCTTAATTACTTAATTTATGAAATTGCCATGGAACCAAGAGTGATTAAATTAGAGTTATTGGCTGTAGAAAATACGAGCCTTCCAATTCTCAGCAGTTCTTTATGGGATGAGGTAGCTAGCCCCTAGCTCTCCCTTACCGTGAATGTAACCCACCACATTGGACTAACTACCATTTGTTGCCAGTTCTCAGAGTACTTTCACAAGCACATTCCGTTGCGTAACTCACTGTGACCACAGTAGTCGTCTAACTGTCAGGTTCATAATTTGAATGTTGGAATCAAAAGAGGCACTATATATATATATTTGTGTGTGTGTGTGTTTGTATTAGATATATATTTATATATATATTTTTATATATATGTATGTATATATATATATATATATATGACCTTGGTAAATGCAGGACATGTAGTCCACCCTCCCCTCTCCCCTTCCCCCCTCTCTTCCCCTCATCCTCTCCCCTTCCCCCTCCCCCTCCCCTCCCCTTATGATGTCTTCTTCTTTAATTTCGGTCCCTTTACAAGTTCTCGTCCCTTTTGGGGAGAGAGATTGGGAACAGACGCCCGCTATTCCTCATTCCTCCTCCCCCCCTTCTCTCCTCTCCCTTCCATTCCTCCATCTAACTCCCCTTACGACTTCCTCCCCCTTCTCCCTTCCTCACCCCTCCCCTCCTTGTGGAAGGGGGATTGTTGGGTGGGGGTATGAGACATCCTCGCTTCGTTTCCTATTTGGCGCAATCTGATAAGGGGCATTCAGGCCCCCTGATGTGGTCTCTTTCCTCTTACCACCCCCCTTTAAACACTCCCCTCCCCCTTTTAGGCTTCAATCTCCCTCCCTTACTCCCCACTCCTCACTGCTCCACTTGCTCCAGGCAGGCCTACCTAGGACCCATCACTCCCCAAAACTCTTAACACTGATTCCTCCTTGAGCTCACACATCTCCTTCCTGTTCTTCTACTCTTGTGATCTACTTTTCCATTTTCCCTCTCGTTCGCCCTCTCTCCCTCCCTTCAGTTCCTACCTGCAGATCCTTCTGCTTCTGCGTCTCCTCCTGCCACTGCTACTGCTGCTTTTCTACCCCCGTCCCCCTGGCAAAATCATATCCAAACTTCCCCCGGGTCCTCCCCAAAAAAGCTCAGTCAGTCCTTCCCCCACTTCAACTCGTATCGAGGTCTAAGGACCATGAAAGCGAGAGGAATAGTTGGAATAATGCTTTTTTTTTTTGCCTCACTTTGTGACGCCTGGGTTCTGATTAGGGAAGGGTCTCTCTCTCTCTCTCTCTCTCTCTCTCTCTCTCTCTCTCTCTCTCTCTGGACGTTGAGCAGAGTACCTCTTTAAGATAGATCGTGCAAAACTATTTTTCTCTTATATTTGATTAAATGTTTTAGAGGCATAGCACTGTTGTATTTCTGAAATTAATTAGATAAAAAAGTTTTACATATTAGAATACCTAGATGACATTGCTTACTCGATTTCTCAAGAATTTATTTTTCCAATTCTTCTTTGTTTTTTTTGTTTTCCTTAATATTATTTAGTCTTCCAATAGGTATAATTGGGAGTTGTATAAGAGGTTGACAACCATAAAATCAGAATGACTCTTAAATCTATTCATGCGGTGCAATGAAGGTATTGCCTGAAGATTCTTTGCAGCTTCTTTCGGCCCTAGCTGCAACCATTTTCTTCATTTTACTGTTCCTCGGTTCATATTCTTTTCTTCCATCTTTAGTGGAACTGCATTATTCTCCTTTACACCTTTCAAACTCTTTTTACTTCAGTTTCGAATTATGAATGACCTCAAGGTCCAAGTTTAATGGCCTAAACATATATTCTGTTTTGTGATTTGGTTTAAAGCTCATGATCTGTTTTCATTGAAATAGGTCTAATTACAGAACAAAATTTCAAATTGAAACTATGCGAGGATCAATATGGCTATCAGGACAAATTTTTCTTAATTTTGACTCATTTTACGAAGGTCTTATGTCAAATTCTCTAAACCTCTGTTTAGCTTTGAGGGGTCTTAATAAATTTATTTAAATCTCCGGCTTATTTTATAATGATTATATTTTATAAAATGGAAGAATTGACAACCTATCTAAAGAAAGACTAGAAAAATATAATTTTATTCCGTCTCATATTACAGAGGAAAATTTGCCTGTCTAAAGTCCTTGTTTTGAGTGATATATCATTCAGTATATCTAATTTTAATAAATTTAAGTGTAGCAGTACATAAATGCAGGTTGATGATGATTAGCAAAATAACTGCCAAAGATGAAATAATTCGTGTTGATTAATGATATTTAACTTGCAAGTAAATTTGGTGTCTCAATCCCATTACCTGGAAACTAATCTGAATAAGAAGCCTGAAGAAGATTGATTACAGAAGAAAATAAATTGATGCTGGAGTTGAAAATGGGGTTAAAACTCAAGCGAGAGCTTGAGGAAAAGGGGATGGGAATACTAGCTTATCCGCTGGTAAAGTGGTTATGTCGTGGCAGCCACCCAGATGAGAACGGGCTCACGTCTCCCCAGGGCGATGCAAAAATCACTGGCTCGTGGGGATCAGGAGGAGTTACTGCTGAGGAGTAGGGTCTTTGGAGGAGGAGAAAGGACAGGAGGAGAAGCTTGAATTTCAAAGGCCTGTGTGCTTTGTTCCATGTGAATAGGTTTCATCTGCTTCAAATAATAATAATAATAATAATAATAATAATAATAATAATAATAATATCGATATATTATATTAACGGAAAAGTTATAGCAGTTTATACAGTTATACATTGATAGAATACATAATTTTATATTTACGGGCTACTTTCAGTCATTCATAGTGAACGGAGGAAGATTTAGTGGTTGGATACAAGATGGGAACAGGAAGTGGGATAGGTAATATAAAATAGGAAAAAATAGCGCAGCAGGAGCCTGATAGTATTTATACAAACAACCTTTTGTAATTTACAGTGCATCACGTGAGGTATTCCTCATTGGACTGATGGGTATCGTTCTCAGCTATAACCTGCCCCCGCGCTCGATTTCTCCGATCGGCCAATGAAGAATTAGAGGAATTTAAAGATGGTTTAGAAATTCATTACTCGTTATAATGTGGTTCGGATTCCACAATAAGCTGTAGGTCCGTTGCTAGGTAAGGTGGTTCCTAGCCACGTAAAATAAATCTAATCCTTCGGGCCAGCCCTATAGAGAACTGTTAATCAGCTCAGTGGTCTGGTTCTGGTAGCCTCCTATACTTACTTATCACGTGAGGTGCACAGACGCCTCTACTTCCATGCGGGGTGTTTTACATGGAAGGTAATGTGAAGAATTTGGGTGTTTCTATCCTCAAATAAAAATTTTCTTGTTATCACAGGCTCTCAGCATAAGTTGATGAAAAGTAGCTGCGATTCATGCTCAAATGTATTTTTATTTGCTTCTCAATAATTGCTAAGTATAGTGAAAATACTCAACCAAATATCCTTCACACCAAATCTTTTGTTATAGCGAACCTCTGAGACACGAATTTCTTGTTAGTAGCCAAATTATAAAAAATATTAAACAAGTATTAAAAAGATTATATATGTGCTTACAAAAATAATGGTAGCTATTTGGGGGTGTCTCGACTTTTTTTTTACTTCAATAGTCTTCTTTTATTTTTTAACGTGCTTTTTTCCCACTTGTATGGGGTAAGCACGATGCCTTCTTTTTGAAGGACTTTGATTTGCCTTTGGGGTAGACTTTGTAGTCTCGATCGGCTGCCCTGCCTGTCATCGCTTAGACCCCAGTAGCTTATGTACATGTATTGTACCAGTCACCAGCGCCCTTTCTCCCAGCAGCGAGGAGACTTTGCGCGGTTAGCTCGACAGTCGAGACGTGTGAGGTGTCTGTTATGTTTTTAGAAGATGTTGGAGTGGCTTTGTTTGTGTGTGTATTAGTCTGTACCACCCATTTGCCTTTAAGCAAACCTATCTGTTGATTACATACATAATCCCGAGGTGTCTACACGGATAGCAAAGTGACCGCCTCTCTAACTGGTCGGCTGTGGATTTGAACCCGCGCCACGGACCTCTAAGAAGTCCGAGGCTGTTGCTGTAACTGACTTGACCATCGAGCTCTTTTTTACTTCAATAATAATAATAATAATAATAATAATAATAATAATAATAATAATAATAATAATAATAACACATTCAATATCCTTATGGTTCAGGCTTGCCGTCTTCCAGCTCAGAGTCAGCCCCCTCTCACCACTTTACCCTGTAAAAATATGCATAATTGCAATGGGCTTGCTGACCGAGCTCAGAAAAAGTATGCAACTGATCTTAGGAATATGATTAGTTCTTATCTCTATCCTCCCTTACCGTCAGTTTGGACGCTAATGTCAACAGTAAAACCCGTATATGTGTGTGTGTGCGTATGTGCGAGTTTGTGTTTGTGTGTGAAACTATGGGTAAAAAGTCCGTAGAGTGCAGGTTGTGAGTGGTTGTATCTTCTCTTGTTGCTTCAATCTTTGGTCATCACTGAATTGCTGATTAACTACTTACGTCGTTATTGCTGTTGCATTCTGCGTTTGTGAATGTTTGTTTTTAATTTTATAATTTTTTGAGCCTCGAGGTTTCTAAAACATCAAAGGTAATGAAGCTGTTTATTGCAAAGGTCTTGTCGGATTTAAGGGACGTTAAAGAACTCGCTGTTATTTTAGTATAGACAAATTCCGAACACCTTGGTTGTCGTTTCCACTACATAAATAATAAGCATATGTCAGAGTTATCGACAGAGAGAGAGAGAGAGAGAGAGAGAGAGAGAGAGAGAGAGAGAGAAAAAGGGGAGGGTGGTTATCCTCAGGTATGTTATTTCTCCGGACAACCAGGAAATATGCCTGCTGTAGTTTGCAAATTTGCAGGACATGAAAACATTATTCACAATGTTTAATGATTTACAACCTATGTTCATTACAACTTTTACTTTGTACAAAAAATATGCTTTAAATAATTGAATTGTGAAAAGGTAGAAGAAAATTCAAAGGAATTCTACCTCTTAGCTGAGCCTTGGGAATTCCATCAATAGATTATTGGGTTGGAGTTAGAATAGCCATCAAGTGGAATATACGGAATGCTCATATTGGAATTTATTTCTTCGGGTTCAAGCCAGTTTTTTTATTTGCCTAATCTCTTGTTTCTTTGCGTGTATGTGAGAAAACAAAAGCGTCAAGAGTGAAATTATTAACTTTTTTTCTTTTTACTTCGTTTTCTTTGTAGTTGCTTGTTCCCTTGAATGGTGTATCTGAGTTGGACAATAACAAGGTTACCATTGCAAAAGTGATATTTTGAATTGCTTTTATTTTGTTCAAGATTCTCTTTTTACGTTTAGCTGGCTCCTGGTTCCTTCATGTATATTTGAATAAAAATGAGATAAATATACTAATCACTTACGAAATCCAGTCACGACAAAAGTCAAGTAGTTCATGGAAGAAGAACCAAGGAGGTTTTACAATGTTTTGGAAGGCAGGATACCTAAACCCCTCCCCTCCCCTCAACCCTATCCCAACACGCCCCAAACTCCCTTCTTTCTTTCCTCCGAACACCCACCTCTTAGGAGCCTTCGTCCTAAAATGGGTTTTATGATAATGATCTTGATTTTATGCCAGCATCACCTCCCCATGCGAGCATAATACTTTTGTGTGTGTGTTGTTTGAGTGCTCTTATATTTTTGGCCAAGAACTAGCTCAGGCAAGAAATATATCAAAGTATGTTTGTAAATGATTGTGTTTGTTTACTTTTTATGAATATTAATTTTCTTAGCGTGCAGAACGAGAATGCGAAATGTTATTCTCATTCTTTTATAGATCAGGGTGTGTGAGGTTGCTTAAACATTATACATCTCGTCAGGTGTACCTACTGTATCTTAATACGTTTGAATATGATAAGATGTGTTTGGGCTATTTTTATTTGGACTTTCCAGTGCTGAATTTTACGCGCAAGAATAAGAACGCAACAAGATTCCCAGTTCTTTTAATAACATTTTCATAAACATTTGTTTTGCTCGTGGAACATCGCGGTAACAGCTTTTCACAGGATGAAAGAATCAACACACGGACGACAGATGTGCAGATAGAAAGAAAAACAGACAAATGGTCGCACAGCTACAGAATACAGACTAACTCATGTTAATCAGCTGATTAACATGGGGTCTTCCAAGGGATAACCATCAGTATATATTAATATCATCTGCCTCCTAAGTAGGATGAATCCGGGTGCCAGACACATACTGAGCGTCCTCTAAGTAAAGATTCCTTTGGTTGTTGACGGAAATCACTAAGTGCATTATTATTATTATTATTATTATTATTATTATTATTATTATTATTATTCCAAATACAAGGGATAAGTAAACAGGATATAAGGCTTTTTAACTGTAAATCTTCAAGAGCCAAACCGGAATGAATGAATGGATAATATTGAAATTAATATATATGGATGACATTATGTAAACTGATATATTTGTGTCCTAAGGGCTATGGAAACATAAGAAGAGATGAATTCTGAGCTGTAGGCAGAGTAGTAGTAGGAATTTACAATAAGATTTGATTAGTTACCTATCTGCAGAAGAGTCTGTAATTCTAGTTTTCAAAAGGTTAGGCAAGTTCAGAAACGGACTGGTGACAGCTCAGTCGCGGGTTCCTTCAGTATCCTTGCTGAAATACGACTCTGGCCACATGCCTTGGTGTTGGGTTACATCTAAGGCTGGAAATCACATTACGTTATGTATAGTACAATTCTTTAGTCGATATATGTGTTTCAGTGCCCATCAATGAGCATTCGTTGTGTCAGATTTTATGCAAACTCTACTGCTGACGCTTCGTCTAAGCTTCATCGAACATCAGGTAATCGTCATCTATTACTTCACGCGCAGAATGGACGATCGACTTATTTCAGACCACATCAGGGATAATTAAGCCGAAGGCTAATTAGATTAGACCCGGCACGCGTTCATGAGGAGGACTTCACCAGGGCGACGGCCCTCAGAACCCATAAAACCTTCTTCTCATCAGGGAACGGAGTCCTAGCGTCCACGGACATCATCATCATTATTGCCAATTAATTGATATTCCTTCGGGAGCCCGCTCGCTTCCCTCTCGGGGTAGGTATAGGTGGCCCCCATGTTTGACTTTCGAGGGGACCTGGCCAGGGGGAGTAGAACTAGAAGGGAGAGATGAGTGAGGAGGTTGGGGGCGGGGGCTAGGTGAGGGGGAATAAGGAGGCGAAGGAAAAGGCAGCCAGCTTCCACACTAATTAATACCTGCTTTGAAATCCGGTTTTTGATAGCCAATTAAGTGTCGCGTCTCGACGCTAATTGAGATACTGTTGGACATTACGAACCCTCCGATGGGACAAGATGCTAAAAAAAAAAAAAAAAAAAAAAAAATGAGCGTCACGGACGTCTATTAGGGAGCGATTTCTTTCTCTCCTGATGGTTTGATAGGCGATGGGTGTCGGGGTAATTTGTAACTACAAGATGATAAAAGCCTTTTAATTGGTTTGTGAAGCTCCCTTTTTTTCCTTTCTCTCTCTTTAATCGTATGTGATAGAACTTGGGACCTCGCCTTCGACCTACCAACACTACTGCCGTCCTTTTTAATGTTTTGGTGGAGACTGTAACGTATAGATGCGTGTTTCCATGAGTGGCATATTTGTTTTGTTTGATTAGTTCGATACCATTAGTTAATGGATATCTAATTAATGTAGGTGTATGGGAATATTTCAGTGTTATGTTTCGGGTGTAAAATGCTGTTTGAAAGGTTATCAGGATTACTGTAGTTTCACGTGGAGAAGAAGGGGGTGAGGGAGGGGGTTGGTAAAATTGTCATGCACGCAATTCCTACACCTGTTTGCTTAATAGACGATTCATTATGCTACAAAATATATAATAAACGGTCAGATCAGAGAAAGTGCTCAAGAACTCTCATCAGTTCTTCCCCATGTCGTTGGGCATACAACTCTTACTGTGCTATTTTTTTGGTTTATATGGATATTCTATTTTTGCGTAGCCAAGATAGCAAGATATCCATCAGAGGAACCTACTGATTGACGGAGAATCCGAACCAAGTGTCGTCAAAGTGAATCTGCCTGGAATTTATGTCTGGAATTTGCGTAGTGAGTTCCAGACTGACAGAACGATAAGTGGAACCTGTTTTGACTGTCCCAGATGGCTGAAATAACGAAGATGTATTCTCGCACAGAAGGAAGGAGCAGTTAGCAATTCCTCACCTCTTGATTTTTCTTGACTTTCCTTCTTTTTAAATTTAATGAGAATAAGGAGTGCCCTGATTTATCTCGTATGATTCTGTGGCATCGCTTCTCTAATATTAATAATACCAGTAATTTTGGCCTTCCATTTTCTTGGATTTGTGTTCCATGTTAAATGGGATGCTCAAATAAGAGTTTCTTTTGATTTGTTTTCTATTTTTTTTATTACTGATTTATTAAGTTTTTGGTTATTCGTAATATACTGTGTATTCAGATGTCATTTTTGTTAAATGATATTGATGATATATTTATCCAATTTTACTGATTGTTATTTGAGATATACAGGTATGTACAATATATATTATATATATACACTGTATGTGTGTGTGCACGTGTATATATTTACATATACATATGTGTATGTACATATGAGGTTTCTTCTCATACACCTTTAGCAGAAGGCGATATACCCGCCTTTTAAGAGTAAGGGATAAAGGAGTCACGTTTGGTGAGAATGCCATAGCTTGATAGTGGAGCGATTGGGTGACTTGGCGGGTGGTATGGATGATCATATGTGATTCAAAATGACGAGGTGGCCATTTTCGCTGTGACGCAGTTACGCGAGGTACCTACAGTGTCACTTCAAATAGCAAATCCTTTCTTTTATTTTCCGATATTCACTGCCGACGGAAAGAGAACTTTCAGTGAAGTACTTCTACAGCAGTACTATTGCTTTGGGTACATGATTGTTTTTGTTTTTAATGTTCTCGTGGCAGGTTGCCTTGTCAAGTTCCCAACTAAAATCAAAATATTTTTTTCTAAGTCTCATTTATTTATCTATTTATTTATTTACTGGGTGTACTAACATTGTCTAATCTGCAGCTTTTGATCATTTGAATAATATGTCCCTCACCCTCATCTCTCCTTTTCTGAGCTCTTCGTTAGGCGAGTCGGTAGAGCTGTGGACTAGCACTCGCTAGGCCCGAGTTCGAGTCTCCGGCCGGCTGATGAAGAGTTAGAGGAATTTATTTCTGGTGATAGAAATTCATTTCTCTCTGTAATGTGGTTCGGATTCCACAATAAGCTGTAGGTCCCATTGCTAAGTAACCAGTTGGTTCTTACCCACGTAAAATAGGTCTAATCCTTCGGGCCAGCCCTCTCTAGGAGAGCTGTTAATCAGCTCCTCAGTGGTCTGGTTAAACTAAGGTATACTTAACTTTTTCTCCTTTTCTGTCTTGCTTGTCTGATCTGACGCTAACGTTATGACTATCAAAGTTGTCAATCCCGCAGTCATTCGCTACTGACTGAGATCGTTGAAGTTCCTATTGATGCTTGTATTTATTAGCACTCCTGTTCAGAAGGGAGGATACTGTGGCCTTCAGCTGCTGCCATATTCGTTATTCTCATCAGCAACATCTACCATCTTCATTTAATTGTTATCTTTTCTTCTTTCGTCTCCTGATGTGCATGAAGCTGAGTACAGTTCAGTTTTGTTTACTATGGTTTTTACAGTGCTCTGGGCACAGAATTTGTTGGATGGTGACCTAATTCTGGTTTGTACCACAACCAGTCTTTTCACTGTATGTACATTTTGCTTTCTTATCCTTTGCCCGTCAGAAATCTGGAAACGATGAAACCCACATGGAGTTTTATGGACCCCAAAGTACGAACTATAATCCTTTCTTTGCAAACTTCCAAATAAATCTTTAACTTTCTTTTATTAAATTTCTTTGCTAAAATCATCAGTTTCATATCTTGGGCAGAAATTTTATTGTTTATCATCCTGGAATAAATTATTTTCTTTGGCTCCAAGATAGAGCTAAAATATTTTTAGGGATTAGATGAAAAGGAAAGGAGAGATTTTCTATATTTTTAGTTATATTCCTTCCTAGGTCGAGTCAAACAAAGTTATAGTCTTATCAGCTTGAATAGAATTCATTCTATATGCTTTGTATTCAAGATAGTCGTAATGTATTTTGTTTTAGTTTTTTATTTTTTCCACGCACTTTCATACTAAATCAATCACTCAGCTCTTGTGCACTTGATCGACTTTGCTATAACTAAGCAATTACCTTTTATTATTATTATTATTTTAGCATTTTGTAAAATGTTCCCATTATATCAGTATTTCGCCAGCCAGTTAGTGACCAAGAGGCATGCCATTTTCAGATTTTCTTCCCAAACAAATAACGATCGTTTAATCTTGCTGCTACTTTTAAAAATGTATTAAGTCTTTCATTGATTATTAGGGTTCCACTAACATAAACTTCTGTCAAAATTGACAATAAACATCTTCAGTAAGATTCCATGATATGAAAAAGATTGCCAAGACTATTGTTCTGGGTCACAGGCCGTAGCTGAATGTTGTCAATGTATTTTAGATCAAAAGCCGTATTTCCAGGTCAAATATTTTGCAGGTGTCACTCTATATTTCAGGATGAAAAATAGGTTCAGATCCCGAATTCATAGTTACAGGAATGTCTATTGATCTTGGGCTTTGTAGTGACAAGCAAGTCCAAAATGCAAAGAAATCAAGAGGTTAAAGAAAGTAATAACATACTGCACGTATCCAGTAAAAATAGTGGCCAGTAGATTATATATATACAGTATATGTATGTATATATATATATATATATATATATATATATATATATATATATATATATATATATATATATTATAAGGTGTTATAATATATAAAACCATTCAACAAATATTATATGTGTCTCTGTGAAAATTTTGATGTTTTGTTTGCAGATTTGTCATTTGTTGTGATGATATGAATTTAAAATGTCTTTTCTTACAAATAAATTGTGTATCATGTAATCTTAAACTGTTTGATATGTTTTTTCCATTTGTTTAATATATGGTGCAGTATATAAAATTGTATACTGGGTGTTATGGACTTGAATTCTTAGCGTGTTGTAGAGAATGAGAGGGAGATATTTTTGAACCATTATCAGATCACTACATCCTGTATTGATATAAGTGTTTGAAGTCGTGTTTGGAGAAAGGTAGAGGCCTCTTGTCTTATCTGACGAGTTGACAGCCAATCAGCAAATTGCTTATTACATGTTTATCATGTGTGTCTGTTCCATGGTTATTAGCTGTGTCTATGCTTATTCTTTTCCATGATCTTGAGTAATGGAATGAGGAACAGAGAGTAGATGAAGCTGACATGCTAACAGCAAGCCAGAATTGGTCCAAAATCGTTTCTCTTTAATTGCTCAGGTGTTTGAGTGAGTGGATGATGTCAATCATTGATAAGAACTCTGGCATATTTCCTTCTGAGCCTTAGAATTCCCTGTATGTATACCATACATGTATACCTGTATGTATAATGTATGTACACTTTATGTATCATGTATTCTGGGGGGGCTTGAAGATAAAAGAGGAGTGCTGAATGAGAAAGAGGCAGTTAGGAACAGGGGTTGCTGGAAATAGGTCCTGCCTCTTTCTCTCTCTCAAATTACCATTCATGTATAAGGGGTTTACTGGTTGCACTCTCTTATTTGTACAAGTTTTGTTAAACTCACCCAAGAAGTGTATACATTTTGTAGAGTGATCTAAAGTCTTTATATTGTGTACAAGCATTGTGAAAATGTATTTTACTATTTTCTGTTGAAGAAGGTAAGGTTCTTACTTGATATGTTTTGTGCTGTTATTGTGATAGAGAATTATTATTTTGATAAGAGGTGGATAATATCTCTTATAGTGAGTTCTAATGTGTCTTGCTGCTAATTATATATCATTGTGTATGTCATTGTGACTTGGCAGTGTTGTCTTTGAGAAAGTCTTAGAAAGACATGAGTTTAACCCTTTTTAAAAAAAGGGATGGTAATCTTTTGAAAGATTGATATAATCTTTAAGCATATTTTTGTCTTAGTGAAATGGCTGTTGGTATATTTCCATTTTTGCATATTTTGTTCTTATATGTCTGTGTCATCATATTACTCTAATTTTATAATTAGTGTTTTACAAAGTTTTGTGCTGGTGATTACTTAGCATTTTGTTAGTGTATACTTTAGTGTTTTACAAAATTTTGTGCTGGTGATTACTTAGCATTTTGTTAGTGTATACTTATTACTGAGATTTCAGAGAATACTTATATGGATTTCAGTCAGTAATATTTTGGTGAGCACTTGTGTTGAGTTTAGTTAATCAGGTATGTTTAAAACTTGTGTGAAAGTTAATGGTTTGAATCTTACTTAACCAAATTGCTTTCTTAATAAAGTAAAGTTTTGTGAATTAAACTTGATTAAGAAATATTTAAATCTTACACTGTTGTCAGATAACAGTAAATCTTTTTGAGATTGTGAACTCTGTATATAACTTTTGAACTTAGAAATAAATTTGTCTGTTTAAAGTTTTAAAACACAGTGTTTCATTTTGACCACCAGTAATTAGAGAAATTAATGAATGTGTACAAGGTAAGCGATATACTGTATCTGTTTGTTCACCTGAGACACATCTAGGTAAAATAGAACTGGAGAAACAGTTATAGTGTTTGTTGAAGTGATACCCATTTTCCACTAGATAAAGTTTATTGATTTTAGTTGTTATCACCCAGAACTTTTAAAGAATCATTGAACTTTTCTTCAGTGATAAGCAAGTTTTGAGGGATCACTGTACCTTTCAATGTATTCAGTCTTAATATTTTTGTTATGACCAGTGTGTTGTTGACATTGTGACAAATGATTTGGTATTATTATTTGTCAAATCATTTGTTTCTTGAAATTGAATGATTGGGAAAATGATTTGTTGCTCATCGTCCGGGAAATTAAAGAACGGGAGTTAAACAGATTGAATGAGATTGGAAACCCAGAATTGAACTGTGATAAATTATTTGATGGCCAGATCTGGGGGAGTTAAACAAATTATTTGGTGCCCATCATCCGGGAAGAACTAAACAGAATATCACTCTGGTTTATGATTTATACTGGTGGTGTTAGGAATATATTTTGGTAGGAGAGTGACCATATAATTGTTTTGAAGTGTAATTGTAAACCCTTTTTGTTGAGTAAACTAGAAAAAATGGCTGTTTGAAGTTCAGGAATTTTTGACCGCTCCAACCATCAGAAGATTATCTGAATCTCACCTGACTAAGGGACAGTGGACTCTCTTAGCAGTGATATGTTGGGGTAAATGTTACTTTTGATATGATTGAGGCACAAGTTACAGTGTGTCACAATCCAAGCACTAATAAGCTCTAGTAAAGTAGATGGAGAGTTAAGGGAGACATATGAATTGTTGAATGCAGCTGAGGTAGAATTTACAAATAAGCAAGGCAAGAGAATGAGAGTGGTGATGTCCATTCAGAACTTAGAGAATAGAATCAGAAGAATTCTTGGGGTAGACTGAAGGTGCTAGAATCAGAAAAAACTTACTTAGGCTGCAGATGATAAAGAAAAGAAGAAAGCTGAAGAGAAGAAAAAGAGATAAAGAAAGGGAGGAAAGAGATAAAAGCTAAGGGAGGCAAGAAGAAGGCAAAAAGAGATAAAGAAGAAGAAGAAGCAAAAGAGAAAAGGCAAAACATGAAAGGGAGTTGGAGTTAATCAGAGCTCGATCCATACTGCCTGTAAACCCATATAACTATATCCAAGGTAATGCAGACCCTGTGTTTGATGTAGTAAGAGTACAGAAGTTAATTCCAAAATTTACAGAAGAAACTCCAGATGAGTTTTTTGATCACTTTGAAAAAGTGGCTTCAGGTATGGGATGGCCAGAGGATAAATGGTCAGTCTTGTTACAGAGTGTTCTCATTGGTAAAGGAAGAAGTGCCTACTTAGCCTTATCAGCTGATCAGTGTAAAGAGTACCAGGTACTCAACACAATGTGCTACAGGTTTACCAGATGATCCCTGAATATTACAATGAAAAATTTAGATCTTTGAAGAGGGATGATAAGATGACTTTCTTGGATTATGCCTATAAAGTAAGGAGATGTTTTAAACGATGGCTGGAGGCGGCTAAAGTTAAGTCTATGGACGAACTTGAAGAATTAGTGGTCTTAGAGCAATATCTAAGAGGAATTCCTGAACATATAAGAGCTTATTTGAGAGAGAGAGAGAGAGTGAAGAAACTTGATAAAGCTGCTACTCTGAGTGAGGATTACAACATAATTTCCAGCAAAAAGAATTATAATGGCAGGTACCAGAACCAACAGTTCACAGGTTATAGGTCTCAGTCGAATTTTAAGAATAGTGCTGTGAGAAACCCCTCTAATAATTATACCAGTACAAAGCCAGGATATGCCCCACAGCAGTGGAATGCTAAACCTGCCCCTTCTAGTCTATTCTCAAGACAAGTGCAGAAAACTAATGTTGTTTGCCACAAATGTGGAAGAGTAGGACATTATAGTCGAGACTGCTATAAAGTGTACCAGCAGACTAAGCCAGTTGGACAGATGACAAGAGCTAACCAGGTAAAGCCAACTACAAGAAACAATGTGGGAGAAAATGAAATCAGACAAGCAGAGTGCTTAGCAACCAGTGGAAATAAAACTTCCAGTAGTGAGTGGCTGAACAGTGAGGAGGCTTTTTAAACCATATATCTATGAAGGTATGCTGACAACTCCCTCTTTGAGTGTACAGGTACTAGTTAAGATATTACATGATACAGGAAGCAATCACAGTGAGGTAGTTCGAGGTGCTCACCCGCAGTTGGAGAAGAATCTCACCGGAGATTCAGTTATTTTAAAAGGTATAGGAGGAGAGAAAGTAACTCCTATATGCCGCTTGCATTTGTCATGTGAATTAGTGACAGGAAATATTGATTTTGCAGTAAAGGACTCACTAGCTGTTGAAGGTGTGCATGTTTTACTGGGTAATGAAGTTGGTGGTGTTCCCTTCATTCCTTGTCCTGTGGTGACAAACCATTAAGCTGATTGAGGATTAGTCCTACAACAGAATTAGAGAAGAAAAACCCTCATCTATTTCCAAGTTGTGTAACTACCAGAAGCATGACGAGAACTGAGCATGAAAGTGAAGAAACTGAAGATTTACCTACACCAGAAGGATCAAATGAAGGATTCTTGAGCTTATAAGAGCTGTTCCAGGAAAGTGAAGTTTCCCCTAATGTCAGTACTGAAGAGATTCTTGCAGAGGAAGAAAATCCTATTATTGGTAAAGAGACTCCGAGTAATCAAAGTGTCCCTGAAGACAATAGTGAATCTACTGAAGCAAAGTTAACAGATATTGAGAGTTCAACCCTTGAAGTTGGTCAAGTGACTAGAGAGAAATTAGTGGAACTGCAGAAGAGGGATACAACGTTGGCTGAACTGTTCTTCAGAGTTGTTGAACAAGAAGAAATGCAACAAACTTCTACCCCTTATTATCTAAAGGAAGGATTGCTAATGAGGAAGCATCGACCTGCAGATATACCAGAAAATGCTGAATGGGGTGAATATCATCAAATTTCAATTCCATATCCATTGAGGAAACAAGTGGTAGCAGTAGCGCATGAGGCTGGACATATGGGACTCAGGAAGACTGTTGAGAAGGTTATGAAGTATTTTTTTGGCCTGACTACACAAGGATGTTAGCAAATTTTGCAGGAGTGTCATACATGCAAATAGCTGGAAAACCAAATGAAACTATTCAAAAAAGCTCCCCTACAACCAGTAGAAGTTAGAAGAG
Source organism: Macrobrachium rosenbergii (assembly GCF_040412425.1). Taxonomy (NCBI): domain Eukaryota; kingdom Metazoa; phylum Arthropoda; class Malacostraca; order Decapoda; family Palaemonidae; genus Macrobrachium; species Macrobrachium rosenbergii. Next base: position 13,351,736 of record NC_089767.1, read on the forward strand.
AACCCTTTAGCAAGGTGATAATAGATGTGGTTGGTCCACTGGAAAACGAAGAAAGGACATGAATATCTGTTGACGTTAATGTGTCCCGTAACAAGATATCCTGAGGTGATTCCTGTAAGAAGTATAAGTGCAAAGGTAATTGCTGAGAAGTTGGTGGAATTTTTCTCCAAGTTTGGAATTCCAGAAATTGTACAAAGTGATAGAGAAACAAACTTTACCTCAAAATTATTCCAAGATGTGCTGAATTTGCTAGAGTGAAACAACAGTTATCTACTGCTTATCACCCAGAGACTCAAGGAGCTTTAGAAAGGTTCCACCAAACTTTGAAAAGTATGTTAACCAAATACTGTAATAAGTCGAGAAGAGAATGGGATGTTGGTTTACCCTTAATGTTATTTGAGGTAAGAAATGCTTATCAAGAAAGTATGGGATGTTTGCCAAATGAAATGATTTTCGGTCGAGACGTGAGAGGTTCGTTGAAAATTCTTGCAGAGAACTGGGAAGAAAATCAAGAGGAAGTCCAAGGAGAATGTGTGAAGAACTTGAGGAAAAGGTTAAAAGAAAGTAGAAAATTCTCATTAGAAAATTTGAAGACAAGCCAAATGAAAATGAAAAGAAAGTATGATGCTAAGACTAAGTTAAGAAGCTTTAGTGTTGGACAGGGAGTTCTAGTGTTCTTACCAGTGAAAAGGTTTCCCCTTGCAAATAAATTTCAAGGTCCTTGTAGGATAACAGAAAAGTTAAGTGATTGAACTTATGTGATTGAAACACCAAGGAGAAGGAAACGACTGAGGAAGATACATGCAAATCTTTTGAAACCCTACTTTTCAGAAACTACAACTGAGGTTATGTCTATAACCCAAACAACTTCATATACAGAGGAAGATGATGGTTACGAGTTGGGAGCTGAAAATAAGGTGAAAAATTCCTCAATATTAGAAAATTTAGAAAGCAAACTAAAACATATGTGTTGAACAAAGCAAAGAATTAACTGACATGATCCAAAATTTCCCCGAAATTTTTACAGACATACCTAAGTGTACCGACTTGACAAGGCATGAGATTAAGATCAGAGAAGGTGCTAAACCATTCAAGCAAAGAGCTTATCGTGTATCACCTTTTCATCGAGATGTTTCAAAAAAGGAAGTTGAATATTTGTTGCAGCATGGATTGGCAGAGCCCAGTTCAAGTCATTACAGTTCTCCTTGTGTGTTAGTAAAGAAACCAGATGGCTCGTTTAGGGTGTGTACTGATTACAGGAAATTGAATTCCATCAGTGTAGCTGATAATTATCCCTTACCTCTTATTGATCAATTACTGGATAATATTTGGCAAGCCCAGTTTGTTTCTGAAGTGTTGAAGGAGTTACCAAGATTTGTGAATGTGTTTGGAGTTTATTGCTAATTTTGTGCAAGTTTTTCAGCCATAATAATTTCCCTGATTGTTTGTATAATCTTGTTGTGTAAGGAGAGAGAACATTTTTGGAGAGAGCAGTGTAATTGTAGATTATTTATCCCTCTCCGAATCCACCGATTCGAACCCGGGATAATTAATCTTTTGGGGGTAGGAATATTATAAGGTGTTATGTATAACCATTTTATAAATGTTTATGTCTCTGTGAAAATTTTGATGTTTTGATTACAGATTTGCCATTTATTGTGAAGACGTGATTTTAAAATGTCTTTTTCTTGCAGATAAGTTATATATCATGTAAGCTTACAATACTATGGAATATTTTTCCTTGTGTTTAACATTTGAAATTGTATTGTGAACGATGGATTCTTATCAGGTCACCACATCCTGTTTGCGGAGAGAGAGGGTAAAGAGCGTATAGCTTCCATATTTACACAGGTGCCAGTAACTCGCACTAAGGAAAAAGAATTCTCTTATGTTATTGTGATGAGCTGTCACCCAGTCGGCGTGAGAATCTGAGATAGTTCCAAGTAACGGAGACAAGAGTTTGGTAATATATTTTGAAAGTTTATATGATATTGAGCCAACAGTACTGATAATAGGCCGCATAGGATTGTTTTCTTTGTGTGTTTTTACTAATCAGATTCTCACGTATATAATAATCTAGATTTAGTTGATAAATTAAACAAAATCACTTTTTGCCCCACTGATAGATTCGTTAGTTTTGATGTTTGTTCTCTTTACTAAATTCCCTATAGATTCTATTTTAGAGTATCTTAGTAATGAATTAATCCATCAGGAATTACCTCTACCTGTAAGTCATATCATTTCTCCTCACTAGGTTGTGCATTTGTGATTGTAAGTTTATATTCAATGGTGCATTTTACCAACAAATATTTGGTATGGCAATGGGGAGCCCTTTATCCCCACTCCTCTCAAACTTGTACATGGAATTCTTTGAAAAACGATATATACCTAATATCATTTATACTCCTTTAAAGTGGTATAGGTATGTTGACGATATTTAAGCTGTTTTGCCTGCTGGTATTGATGTAAATAATTTACTCGGTAATTTGAATAACCAGGTACCATCCATTAAGATTACGTTAGAATTAGAAAAAGACAGTTGCCTCCCTTTCTTAGATGTTTTAATACATAGAGAACCATTTCAATGTAAATTCAGTATTTATAGGAAACCAACCAATAACTTAACTTATGTCCATTTTTATTCAGGCCATCACCTCAACATCAAAATATCAATTTTTTCCTCTGTTTTTACGAGCCTTGGGCATTGTCAGTCCCCAGTATTTGGATAAAGAAATTGAATGCATAAGAAAAATAGGGACAGATTTATGTTATCCTTCACATATACTGTACTAGATATTTGTTATAACAAAGCCCACAAAAAGTTTTATAGTGAAAGTAACTTGAAGAAAGAAACCCCTAAGAACATTCTTAGCTTGCCTTATTTCAGTGGTTTTGAAAGCATAAAATCAATGTTAAAACCTTTAATGTAAACCTCTGTTTTTTCTTATAATAACACACTAAAAAGAATGTTAATAAAAAATAGCCCTAAAGAAAACAACAACATAATATATAAAATTCCATGTTTGGATTGCCCTCTTTATATTGGCCAATCTAGCAAAGATTTAGATGTACGTATTAAGCAACATAAGTATTCAGTCAAAACCGGACAACCATCCAATGCTATATTCATTCATTTAAGTGAAAACTCTCAGGATAAATTGGACTGAAAGTTCAGTGATTGCCAGATCGAAAGATTTCTCTTCAAGAAATCTATTGGAGTCCGCTATTATCCAGCTTACTTCCAGTTGTAATTTTAATCTTAGCCCTGGCATGTATTATTTGGACCCCTGTATTAGAAAAATGTTCAAGAATGACCTAAAAGATAAAATCACTTACTTAATTACAAGTTAGCTACTTGATATATATTTTCTATATATCCGTATGTTTAATATAATTTTTTATTTGTAAAAATGT